>NW_023596746.1:30980243-31040002 GCF_011947565.3 Pollicipes pollicipes
TCTCTCTCTATCTCTCACTATCCTCTATCTCTAGCTCTATCTCTAGCTCTCTCTCTCTCTCTTCTCTCTATCTTCTCTCTTCTATCGCTCTCTATCTCTCTATATGCTTCTCTCTCTCTTTCTTGAGCCTCTTTCCCTCTCCCTTTTATCTCAGCCGCGTGCTCGCGTCATTGTGCCGCGCTGTTAGTATTAGCTAGTGTGCCACGCTGTTAGTATTAGGTGTGCCACGCTTTAGTATTAGTGTGCCACGCTGTTAGTATTAGGATGCCACGCTGGCTCCTGTGACCCATCGTACTTTCGCACAGCAGGCATGAGGTTCTCATGCTCCTTTGCTGCCTTCTGGCGGTGACCTCGCGGCGCCGCAGTTCTTCCGGCCGCGGCGGGTCAAGCCAGTGGCGGCGCCCAGAGCTCAGTGACAGTGGCACCAGCTCCGGCACCCAGATCTCATCCTTGCAAGCCAGCGCCGGGGCGGTAGGTCACAGGCTGGTAGCGTAGTCAGCACATGTCGCCTTGCAGGGCCAGCGGGTGATTCCGAACAGATCCTGTTGATGAGGGCGGGTTGTTTTGACGGTGGCATGTTAAAGCCTTAGGCTGCTGGCCGTTGTCAGGAGTCCATACAATGCCCCAGTGAGGTCATCCTCCTCTCCTCTTCCCACTGCCCCAGCGGAGTCACTCCTGTCTTAGGTCAACAAAGGCAGCCATTTTCAGCCAATAATTAGCCTATTCTATTTGGTCGTGTGCAAAGAAACTTCATTCGCTATTGCATAAATAAATGCATTTAAATGACATGGCATAAGTGGTGTGAATACGATACAGTTTGATTACAAGTTCATTTCATTGAATAAGCAATGGCATCGGTATTCATTATGCAGGGTTTGCGGAAATTAACAATTAAGAAGCAGTGAGTGAGATTGTTATCATTGCGCATTAGCGGCGAGCGGATTGTAGAGCTTACACCACCAGACCCATTCTACGTGAACTGGTCCACTGATGAACAGTTCCGAAGCATTAATATGAAACCCCACAATACCGAAATCAAACAAACAAGAATTACGCTGCATTTTGAATGGCGCACCAGGCAGAGGCGTGAAAGCATGACATCGTTTTCATCTTAAATTGTGGATGGCTGTGCCTCTCGCACACTTGCCCTGAGGTTAGGGTGAGTACCGGTGCGATGTGGAGGCAGTGACCCTGGCCCCGCCCTAGGGATCCGCTAGCGGCAATGCATCCAGCTCTAACTCCGCCAGCGCTGTGAGCAGCAGCAGCAACGGCTTCTTTGGCAGCTCGCAGACCTCCAACACCAAACGCCCAGTCCAACCAGCAGACCGGCAGTAGTAACGGCCTTGAACAACAATTTCGGCAACTTCGGTAACTCCAACCCGCTTCACCAGCTTCAGCTCCAGCAACAGGAGGCCGGCGGGGAACAATAGACGCCCGTGCCGCCGCTGCGGCTGAGAACTGCGAGGTCACGCGCTGTGTGTGACGAGCCATGCGCCCCCAGTACGGGGCAGCAGCCGTGCCGCTGCATGCAACCCTCAGGCCGATTTTGTAAGAATGGCGTCAGGCGCTTCCGCCAATTCGTTGACTGGATGTGACCCTGCCGTGCAGTGGCGTGATTTGTACATAAAAATGTGATTGTGATTGACAAATATAACTGCCTCGTTTGAGCTGAAGCGATTGTGTGCTGATGGCGCAGTGCGGTTTTTTCGACTATAATGCAGAAAGATGCGCATGGTATGGTAACTTTCCAAACGACTCCGCGGATTGGCTCGGTCACGATGATGCATCAGGTCGCCATGATCATTGGTGCCCAAAACTGTCACACTGGTGGCTGCAACATGGCAGCTGAATGATAACACAGGACAGGGGATGCCAGCTCAGGTGAATGTGGTACAGGGTGGACCACTTCTCCAACGAGCGGTCACTTCTTCCTCAGGGACTTCGGTGGTTTTACACACTCCTCCGACGAGCGTTCACTTACTTGTCCCCAGATCTCTTGGTAGCACCACTTCTCCGATCGAGCATCACTCCTCCCAGACTTCTCAAGAAGCACAACTCTCTGACGAGGCGTCACTTCCTCCCCAGACTCTCGGTTAGCAACACTTCTCCGAACGAGCGTCACTTCCTTTCCCCCAGGAATCTCAGGAAGCACACCTCTCTGACGAGCGTCACTTCTTCCCCAGACTCTCGGTAGCACACTTCTCCGACGAGCGTCACTCCTTCCCCAGACTCTCAGAAGCACACCTCTCTGACGAGCGTCACTTCTTCCCCAGACTCTCGGTAGCACACTTCTCCGATGAACGTCGCTTCTTCCCCAGACTCTCGGTAGTATACCTCTCTGACGAGCGTCACTTCTTCCCCAGATTTTGTGCATGGTGACCCAAAAAACGGGCCCCAACTTTCGATCGGCTTCATTTCTTAGTTTCCTGTTAGAACGGAATGAAGCTTCGGTTACAGTTTCACTTAAAATATCATATCAAAACATGGCAGTCTTTGGCAGTTTCTTCTTTATGCCTGAGAATGTGTTTCAGATGACCTCCATCTAGATTAGCGCACTTCTTGAAGCGCAACACAAAGTTGTCCATGATTGTCCTTACAAACCAACTGAGAAATGGCTTTTTTGATCTCCTTCCTGATGGCTTCTGTGAGTCACGTGATGTTCCTGGGTCTCCCCGCGTGCACTCGTCCTTAGATAGCCCCAAGGAAAGAGAAGATGGGGGGAGGGAGCTTAGGGCTGGGCTATGAGGTGCCCATTAGAATCAGTCTTTGAGACTGATCACACAGCCTCCGAAGTTCTCCTTCAGCCAATTTCGGGACAAGTTTGGGGTTGTGAGAGCTTTGCTCCGTTTTGCTTGCTGAAACTAAAAATTCCTCACAAGCAACAGGTACAGTGTCTATAGCTCACTCTTGAATGTGTGTTAAGGACTCCACATACCGCTCCTTGGTGAATGTCACTGTCGCACCAGATTCCCCGATGAAGAATAGTCCGATGATGCCTCCGGCTGAGATTGCTTCCCTCGTCTGTACGCTTCGTGGTGTGTCCTGGTTGGCTTGGACAGCTTTCACTGGCTGCAATGAGTTTACCTATGGTCCCATACTTCTCAAAGTGGTTCACCCAGTTCTGAATTCTTCTTTTGGAGGGAGTATTCTCACATCCTGATGCATGAAATTCGAGCTGATGCATGAAAGTGTTCCTGATGTGTTTGATTTTTAAGAGCCTGTCTCGTTGCAATGACTGACGCAGTTTATTATTTGCTGGAGCTCTCATTAAGAACCAGTTATTTACATGCGTTGCTTCTGTCATGTCTGCTAATCAATGGTGATTAGGGAATAAGTGGGAGAGAAATATCAAAAAGCTGCGCGGGGCCGTTTTTGGGTTACCCTGTATTTTTTCGGGTAGGCCCACTATCCCCTCCCCCCCCCCCTACCTGGAAAGCCCATCCCACCGCTCCCAAAGCTGAATTCCCCCCCAAAAAAAATTTTGGAGCCCAAGTACAAACAGAATATCATAACTTGTGGCTCAAAATCATGAAAGGCTTAAAGCTGTACAAGTTTCCAATATAATAGTTGCACACGTAACAGGGCGAAGAAAACGCAGCCTGGGGCATCATGCTCAACTGAGTGCAGCTGACGGAGGTAGTCACATCTTTCTAGCTCCGCGTTTTTGTCGTCTTTATTTGAGGATTTAGTATATTTTGCTGCACGCTGCATGTCTTTTAGAACACGATTCATATGCATCGCTCGCTGTGGTTTAGTTGTGCATTCTCTGAATGTTTTGGCAGTACTCCGCGATGTTTCAAGTTCTACAGACCGCAAGGAATTGTGTTGCGCTTGCGCCTGCATCCGGCTTTGTGGCTACCGGCTGGGGTTTCCGTGGCGGCTCTTAACAATCGCGCACATCAGCTCACGCTCCTCATTCCCGACCTCGCACAGTCCAACAACATTTAAAACCATATAACACCGACCGTGCGCCGGTTGTCAAAACCATGTTTAAATCATCGACGCCCCACGAAATGATGGTGCTCGACACCTCCCGCCTCGCCGAAGAGAAGGAATGTACTGGAGCACGGGTGTAGTTTCCTATTCAGTAGGGGGCAGGGGACTCCAACTCCGTAACATTGAGAGGAAATTGGGTCAAATCCACGGAGAAATCTGCTAATTGTGAAGGTTTGAGGTAGTTTTAGCAGCTTTCCTCGCTCAGGCCCAAAATCTTTTCTGCGGAACTGCCCTCTCGTGGTGGAGGCTCCATGACCGTGACGCACGACGGATTCGCTGCCACAGTATTTCACACCGTCCAGTCCACTGCACCGCTCCAAGGTCGAAAGCACCTGGGTCAAAAGTTAGGTGGGTCAAGATCGCTGTAAGGCGACCGGTGGCTTCACTAACCACGTAGCGACGCCACACTTCTCAAGAATTTCAGCCGTACTGAAGACAAATTACAAGCTGAATGGACCTATCACACTGAACATAGCACGGGAAGAAGATGCCGAATGAAAAATTGCGATAGTTGTAGGTGCAATTGGGATTTTAGAACTGTTACGTTTTTAGTACGTAGTTCTGAAACTGTTTTGGGGCAAGAAAAATCCCAAAATACGCATGTACTGCTCAAAATTCCAAAACATCAACGCGTATATCGTAGAAATGATAAACATGCACAATTATGACAGGTTTCAAGTGCATATCTGCACTCGTTTTGACCACTTCGGTGGTGCAGTTGGCTGATGCGTTGGCCAACGTTTGTGGACGGCCTTTGCTTCAAACCCGACTCGGGTGATGCTTTCTTCACCAGGCTCCTTCTCAGGCGATGGCAGCAATTGGGAAGTGATCACCCTGTCCCAGGACAAACGCTGCGCCACCAGCTCTCGCGGCGGTTGGGTCGCGGGTACGCAAAGAGATCCTTCAGTACGACTGCCCACCCCTGGGCCGTGGCCTTGCCCTGGGTCGCCGGAGCAGTCATTTGACCCCCAGCACCAAGAAATCGGTGAAGGCATGACTATTTGCTGTCATAAGAATCCTGACAGCAAGCGCTTGGTCAAGACCGTGCCGCAGGGGTGCTGAAATGGAGCCTCTGCCTGACATAGTGTACAGTGTATGAGGTGGGTACTGGTCATAGGTGATCTGTATATCTTTCTGCACGACTCGGCGGCTGCTTCATCAGGTGTTGAGCCTTTTTGCGCTCGCCCACATTGTGCTTACACCAACGTTCCAATTACCCAGTGAATAGGGGTCATCGCTCGGCTTAATTATCCCACCTCTCCAAGCCAGGTCCAGCACACGGATATCGTGCTCAGCCACAGCAGTGACTGGAACTAGACTGACGTCGTCGTGACGCGACATGACGTCATCTGGATTCTTATACCTTGAACGTAAACCGCAACAGAACAGCAGAAAAAGAAAAAAATGTTGCATACAACTATTGCTAACAATGTCATGCCCCACCTGGATCTCCGTGCGGTCGACTGGTGCGTTGCCCTGACGTTTTTGTTTTGTTTTGTTTTGTTTTATTTTGTTTTTGTTTTTTTGTTAAGACCACCGCGATGAACCCCAGTGGCTCAAAGGGACAGCGAAACCCAGGAGCGAGTACCGCGTTATCTGTGGTATCGTCGGTTGCGAAAGGATCATCGCCAACAAAGCTTCTAGATGAGCTGGTATAGGCCGGGCCAGCGAGTTCGTCGCAAACTTTACAATAATGCTAAGGTAAGTTTTTGGAAGCAACCACGGCCGGAACACAAGACGTCCGCGTTACATCAGTATGCACCGGTTCCTTCGCCTATGACATGTTTGCGAACATACGCATGTAAAATGCGTGTAAATGCATTGTAAATGCATATGAACATGTAAAATGTGCTATGGTATCGATGAACCCCAGCGGAGCCTGTGATCGCGATCACCTGACGCTTTATGACGCCAAGGCCTGTTGACTGATCCTTTTGTCAGCTCCACTGCATTTTATCAACATAAGTGTTGCCTCTGGGACAATGCCGAGGAAGAAGGCGATATCGCCTGTGGGGCTGGTGGTTAGATCTGGCGACATTAGGAAACTTCAAACTAACCTCACTCATTCGTTTTGTGCTTATGCCACGAGAAAAGGATGAGAAATAATTTGTTTTCAAGGACAAAATTTCGCTAGCAAACACTGGTGTATCAGTCGTATCAGTCCTCTTCCAAGGCTATGTACGGCAAAATAAGTTAGCATCGAGCTGTCGAAGCTCAAATGGCCTAGATTTAGCGTTATTGAGCCATGATATGAACTAAAAACGGCAAAATAGAGGTTTAGCAGGTAAAATTGTAGGAAAAAACTTTTTTTTGCCTCAAATCATCTCGTTCATTCCGTATGAATTGCTGTCTGTAGGGTAGTGAGATGTATTTGGGCGGCTGGCATGCGGCAAAACGTCTGTGAAAATAACCGTTCAAACGTTATTATTCACTTTCAAATTCCATTTAGAAGTCATTTCCTGAACTGTTCACTCCTACATTTCAAAAGTGGTGCAAGTTATTAGTAAATTATCACTGACATGAAGTAAGATTCTCTGCCAGGCTTTGCGTGGTGTTTGCGTGGTGTGACCAAAATAAAATTGGGCATGCAAGAAAACCTTATATTTGGCACGCAGCTGTAACTTACATGTGGTATATGTTGTAAACAAACCAAGATTGACGAATTCGGGAGGCTAGAGTCGCTGGGGCTCTCGGGCTTGAAGGTAGCTAATGCCCCCGCCCTGCGTATGTATAGGCAGGCTTCCAGGGCTAAACCGTATGGCACGCGGCCCGTATGCAGCTTGTTAGGCACTTTTGTTTGGTATCAATTCAGGTAAGATATCTTCGTTCTCTCCGTACTGCCATGGACATCCTTCCATTATGGTACGGCATTGTTGATGTGTTGTGTGCGTACATGCACCGTGGCATGAGCCAACTCTGAATATTTCGCACAGTTAGGTACTAAACTGCTCACATTTGTAATTAACGATATTCACTTTTACTGTACAGACATAGCCTGAAGCCATAGACATAGACATGTAGATTACCGAGGTTCAGGTTTGAACGCTGAATTGGTGACTCAAAGATAATGATTCAAACATGGTTAAGATGTAGGTGAGGCAGGATGTAGCCACAGGTTTCCTAGTTCTGTAGAGCGTTGTGTATGCCTGGTGGTTTCAGGTAAGTTAGGACTTGGATGACGTCATAGGAACAGCTGAAAGGAAAATATGGGTAAAAAGTATGCGTGGTTAGGCAGTTTCAGGTAGGAGTGAAAAATTCACATAACATAGGGGAAGAAATGAAAAGCTATTCCTCGTGGGTCGTCGTTTTACACTCAAAGTCGGCAATTCTAGAACACTGCCTGTCCCTGTCCAGCGAGTGTTGTCCTGGCCGACGCGAAGCCCATTGCCAACACTGGGCCCAACACTGCCAACACATGCCAACAATGAGGCGATGTGGGTCCCTGATCAGCAAAGGATCTCTCATTGCTTCAGGGGCTCCGACCAATGCAAATTGAGGGTTTGGAGCCTGCCCCTGCTGGGAAATGGTCTCCCAAGACTCAGGCCAACACGGAGCCGACTGTTCGGTGATGGTGGTCTATGACCGGAATAGAGACCCACATAGACGCCCCGGTTTCCCCAATTAGTGCAGGAGACCCTCTGACTGGCATTCGATGGTCCCGCCCTCCCTTTTTGCCCTCTAATCGGGCATTTCATCGTCCGTCTCCAGCGGCCCTTCTGCTCTTCTGTGGGCCCCTCGAATGTTCATGAACGTAATCGGCCCCTCTGTGGGCCGACTTTGAGCTCCTTGTCAAAACCGGATTCTTGGTGGGCGATGTGGTCTTCTGACCGACACAGAGACCGCCCATTGACTCAAGGACCCCGACCAATGCCAATCGCGCAGCTCGACCAATGTAAATTGTGGCCCTGTCTGGCTTGGGAAATATGCAACGAAGTCCCAGACCTCACCTCGGAGTATAATCTGGTGACGAGTCTTTCCCTTTTCACGGTCGGTAAGACGCCAACATAAGAGCATAATTTGGTAAAACATGATTGGCGAGGTGAGCGGGAAAAACCTAGCACCGAAGACACAAGAAAGCAGGTTACTTCTCGGATTTGACCCAATTTTCTCTCGACGACGTTATGGAGTTGAAATCACCCCCTAATAGAAAGGAATTAGAATTTTGCTCTAATACGTCTTCTTGCTCTTTCTCGGCGAGAGATGTTGTCGTTGGGCATAATCATGATTTTGTTTGGCGTCGATCGTCGAAACCAGGTGTCGGTAATCGCCGTATTGTCGGGTTTACAAGGCTTCAGTTATTATTGACCCTGTACGGTTTCGAGAGCAAAGACTGCAAGTTGGTTTGCGCGTCATAGCAATCCCGGCTGATCGTCGCAAGGCGGGTTGCAGGCACAGCACCCCCGTTAGATGTGTGCGTCACGGCTAGTGCTGGTGGTCATGGTCGCACGATCGCCGCTATCGGTTTAGTCAGCTGATGTCGATCGTGAGGTTTTGCAACTGTTTGATCGGATATTCACGTCGAAGAAATGTCGAAACATTTCAAGTTGTCCTCCGATTGTGGACGGCTAATAACTTGCTTACGTTTTTGGGTGTAAACATTCCACCGCTTTGCTTTTACTTTCCGATAAGACGTAATAGCAAAATAACGCAACTCGCTGCCTTCTGTATAACCTGAAACAACGCTGAATAATGTCAAAACACCCTCACAATAGCTCAAAACTAGACCACAGTTGACACACGATATAAATCGTGTAGTTGATACATGCAGCAGCATGTAGCTTGCAGGAAAAACGGGAAGGATCAAACAAACACGGTATGACGGTGGAGTAACTAGAAAAAGCCTCCTTTAAATTTGATATAACTTCCAGCTCCTATTTTTCATGTCCTAGATGAGCTTGGACTCCAGTTGGTTTGGGGCCAAACTCACCATTGGGGAATCACACTGGACGTTTTGGGAGGACAGTGGCCCACCCAAAGAGTACAAGTTGACTGCTATGCAAGCTTAAATCCTCAGCATCGGCGCTCGTCCCGGCACCTTCAGTATGTCCCAGGGTTTGTCCATGGACTCCGCTTTTTAAGTACATTACAAATGGACGCGATCGTCAGACCGGTGCTCCATAGCTTACATAATGCGCGGACAGCTGTCAAGCGCTGGTAACAGGAGTCTCGGGGAATCTAGAAGAACGTATAAAGGCCGCGGCGGTAGTACTTGAAATACTGAGCAAGTGGCTCGCTTAGCTCGCCAATAACTAGCGTGCCATAATACTATGTGCCCATAATCCTGCGCATGCAATAGCCGTACACGGAAAGGTCAGCTGTGCCAATCGACTATCACTGCACCCAAGGAGGTGCCTTAGCCCTTGTGTTATGTTTTATGAAACCCTGTTTTGTACAACACAACTTCATGCAATGGAGCAGAAGTGCGCAGGGATTCTAGTCATGCCGTTATATCATGGTCATCTGATGCCAAGAAACATCATGCGTCAAACAGCGTGATCACCAGCCCCGACGAACGTGCTCTGCTGCATCACCGTTGTAGGTTCACTGGGCGCTGCACAGGTGCTGCGTTCGGAAATAAATTTTCGGCCAGTAATAGTGAAGCTTCGAAAGCACGACCAATGAGGGGCCGATCAGAGGGGAGTGGGCTGGCGGAGTGTGGGTAAGCTCATTGAGCACCTAGTGTTCGCACAGAAGCATAATCTCATGCTCACCGAAGAGCCAGCTCAACTCGTAACACTCCAGCAGTCAATCCGGATTGCGCATGACACTGACATTTTGGCACTTTTGGCCTTTTGTTTGCCACACATTTGGAGTGAAGCGGATGAGGGTCGCTTTCCGTTCACAGACACAATAGCTTGAAATAGTGTCAGGGAGAGAAGGAGAGTGTTGTGTCAGTTTCTATTCTGAGCTCTCTCATGCAATAACTATAGAGCATGGACCTATGATTCTTACATCTGCAGACAGCTGTAAACTTCAACTTCATGTGTTGCGGTAATATTCACATGGTTTGGTAAGCTGTGCTTACGCATTATATCCAAGGATTAAGTTGCATCGCAAGCTTAGTGCGTTATGGCATGCAAATAAGATGGACTTGTCTGTGCTTTTTCGTAATTTGTCATGATTGCATTTATTTCTTTTACAACCACTGCCACCTCGGTTTGATTGCTCAAGTAGAAATTATGGACCTATGCCGGTAATATAAAAATCGACTTGTCTGGATGACGATGAGCCATGGCAATCATGTCAGCCATCGCCCCATTGACAGTGAGCCAGTCAATGGCATCCATCGGTACATTGCAACAAAGTCACAACATGTCCATGCACAGTTTATACAACAGGTACCACTCAACAAAGTTTGCGATGCCCCAAAGCCCGCTGGCAGATGCTAAATGCTTTGCAGTATATACGACACATGTACTTCCCCACCTCTCAATAAAGTATTTAGATCGATGTAGTTATGCCGTAAGCTCTTAAACACAGCTTTACACCAATCGCCGTAATTATTAAAGGTATGCAACAAACAAACATGTCGCGCTCACCCAAGATGAGTGCAGGTACGCGGGCGGAAGTCCACTGGTAGGCAAATTGAGCTGCTCGCTGTGCGTCAGCTGACTGACTCCATGTTGCCACCCGTCGCACATATCTAAAAAAATCGCTTTGATACAACTTGGACATTATACAGCTCACCCCACTCTCCTCTACCACAGACGTATGGCGGGCTGGCAAAGTGTCTTTACTGTGACGAGCGGGGGGAAACAGTCTCAACAGGAGTACATCTCCCCAGGCGTGCTGGAGGAAAGCCTGACGACATGACATGTAACAACAGCATGTTGGGTTTACATTGACGGAAATGTATATGCTTTGTCGGTAGAATTTTGGTGTGTCGAGAACGCGCATGAGAGCGGCGTGGCACGTCCGAACACAGCAAGGCTGTCATGTTCGGTGACAAGGTCACTAACACCGTGCCAGCCGCCGCCGCCATCGAATCACGCCAACAAGTGAGGTGACGGTCCTGGTCCCCAAAGCCTATCGCCCCTTGCACTCCGTTTAGGAGGTACGATGTAGATCCATCCCAGGTTGAGGGGCTGTATCTGATGCTTGCTTTAATATCTTCAAGTGTGGAATATTCCCTTTAAACCTCGCCCCGAAGCGCCGGGTTTTTCATAACGCAAACTGATAAGGGGCAGATGTACCCCCCCCCCCCCCCCGTCGGCAGAGCTTAACAAAAAAACACCAGTGTATTGGTCTCAACGAAATCGCGCGATTGGTAACAATTTGTTGTTGATAGTTCACAAATTGATCCCATTATGTCAGACTAAATGCCAGATTTTCCTTAACACAGCACTTGTTCACCTTTACAACCTTGCATACACGAGATCATGTCCCTTAGCGACATCAAACCTGAACGGACTTGTTTCTTGTTAAATCTTTACTACAATGATGCATGTAGTTTCAGTTGTTTTGGTCATACTTTTATTATGCATGGCTCCATTAATGAACTAGGTCGGACCGCCACGCGCGTTCCGCGGCGATGGTGGTCGCCGTC
Source organism: Pollicipes pollicipes (assembly GCF_011947565.3). Lineage (NCBI taxonomy): Eukaryota > Metazoa > Arthropoda > Thecostraca > Pollicipedomorpha > Pollicipedidae > Pollicipes > Pollicipes pollicipes. The sequence continues at coordinate 30,991,786 of NW_023596746.1, forward strand.
CGTCGGCCGCGCCGGCCTTACATTACTGTGCAGCGTCCCTTAAAAACCGCCGCTGCTCCAAAACCAAAAATGCTAGAGATATGCTGTTGGTGTCAAAATACGCGCAATGCATGTCCCATAAATTATTGAAAATTGGGCCCGATTGCACGATACGCGGAGAGGTGTTACGAAAAGACTTAGGGGATCGCACGGACCCCCTCTCAGGGTGAGGGTTAAAGGGAATGTTCCACATCTGAAGATATTGAAACAAGCATCAGATATGATGAGATAAGCTCGCTTATCTCCCCGAATATAGGTCTCCCCGAAATACTTTGCTCATCTTCGCGGGCGTGCAGCTCAGAAACTAGACGGATTTGTGTCTTGAGGAGAGCAGGGCTGTGAGCTGCGTCGAATGATACTGAAGATGGCTATTTCATTTACAAAACCCATACAAATATGGAACACTCCCACTAAGTTGTGTCACGGAACGTTAAGATGAAAGCATGAGGGTGTCTTCGGAAATTATGGAGTGCCGAGAAGGAGGAGCGCTGTTTTGGTTGGGCTCATTTGAAGGCATCTAGGCGTGTGTTATGAGTTGAGAGTTCTTATGCTTTATAAGAACTCACTGCTCTTATGAGTATTTATAGTTTAAGTTCTTTACAGACTTATGGGCATTCAAACTGTGATCTTAAGCTCACTTGCGAACATGAGCCCAGCTTGAAGCATGCAGTATTGTGTATACAAATAGTGTGAGGGGTGTAATGACCGAATGGTTAACGCGAGGGGCTACCACATGGGGGCCCGGGTTTGAATCCTGGTTGCGCCATGTGCTGTGAAGGTTAATATGACCAATGCAGTGGCTAGCGTTCCATGAAAGAGATGTGACGACGTGCGTCGCTTGGCAATTTCTAAAAAAGAAGAGAATGCAACTAATGTTTTCACTATACTGTTGTTTAACCAGTACTTCTTAGCATATTGGAGGTTGACAACTAGCATAAAAACACAGAAAACGTAGTGCTAAGGAATCCTAAAACACCAGGATTTTCGACGGCTAAGAATTGTAGGAAGGTTAGATAATCGCAAACGCGCACGCAGCATACTCCTTCCAACATAATTCATTTCTGTTTTTCTCGTTACTTGTCCTGTTTTTTTATTTCTAACCATCTGTATACATTACCAATACAGATTAATTAAATTTGTCTTTTAGAGACCTAGTTCCAGTCTTTAATTGGATGGATTTCGGGGATCGCCGCCAACGCTGAACAGTGTTTGTTGCATGAGCCGTAACCCCACCATTCGATCGTGAGGTTCAGGGCCGACGGCAGAATTCTGCGGCAAAATCTTGAGGTACTGTTATTTTCGGCACGGGCCGTCCTGACCTCGGACGCCACCTGCTCTTTAGTGCGGCAGCTGTTTTCAGCCCAGGCCATCTCAGTGAGGAACACATAGCAAGTGCCTAAAACAACTTGAACTCAACCCGCCACGAGCGAGTGAGTAGGAAGGCGGGCGCCGTACCCAACTGCGTTACCGGTGTGAACGAACCTTATTGACGAAGCTTATTGACAAAGTCTGCAATTTGTCGCGAACAAGCGCTAATCAACGACCAGCTCAAGCCACTGACCTTCATCGAAGTGGAACGCAAGCCTGACCCCGGCACCGAGAGCAGTCTCTACTGTGCTCTCAGGGGGATACTGTGGCCTCGATTCGAATCGCAAACACTGCGAGAGTGATCACGGCGGGCCTGGCCTCTGGACACTGGCTGCTGGAGCGCCACCGGCGGACTCTTCTGAAAGTGGTTTGCCGGGTGGAGGAATTTGACGAAGTGACTCAGATGCTCTTGCCTAGCACCCCACGCAGTCTTTTTTGCAAATCTCATCGCCATTGGTTGGCCCGGGAATTGGAGTCGACACCGGACGTACCAGACGCCTGCGTTCGGTAGTTTGAGGTCGTATATGTTCGTGGAATGTCAAACCAGTGCAGTGCATGCGCATTGAATGATTGTTCAAACACGATTTAAGCCGGGATATTCTGACACCTTCACAAGGTGTCAGACGATACGATAGACGAGACTTCATACAACCCTCCCTTTGGCGTTTACAAACGAGACGAACTAGGAAGATGGGATGAAGACAGGCGTGCGTGGCGTGATGACATCTCGGAATTGGCACATCATTTTAGTACTCAGATTTAACATGTGGCATGCAAGGTCAAGTTAAAGGTTAAAATTTGTTTGCAAAAATGAAGGATTTTTAAGATTTCCTGCCAAACACATTTGAACTGTTTTGCAACTGTCAAATGGCATAAGCTAAGCTACATTGAAGGCGTGTGTCATGTGTGTGTGTCATGTGTGTGTCAAGGTCATGTGTCAGGTCACGACGAGATCAGTGCCCATCGTATTGACGACCGGCTCATTGCTTACAATGGCTTATAATCGGCTCATCGCCCATGGTGATAATCGTTGAATGGCATATTTACTTGGCTCAATGCTTAGAAAGGTCATGTAGCATGGAGCTGCCTCGTAGTGTGTATAATGAATTTGTGTAAATAGATAACGGTCTTCACGTGAGAACAATTTTGCAGCAACAAAGGAAAGGAACTGACGCGGAATTCCATATCAGGACCCCTTCCAAAAACAGTAGGCACGTAAAGGTTATCTACGGTCAGCGTAAGAAAATAAACTTAAATGATCTTAAAAGGGTAAAAGAGCCACGATCCAATTCCAAACTGATTATTTAGCCACAATATATCGTAAACCATCCACATGTCTTGTCTCCGGTCGATGATGTTACAGCAAAATGTATAATTTGCGATGTTGTTTATAACTGACCGGAGGTTCAAGGCACCGTAAGGCTATGGCACGGTATCTGACAGAATATAATGAATGGTTGCCATGAGTTTGGGAAAGGATGGCCCACAAGGTACTGAAAATGTCACGCCAATCCATCTCCGGTTCCGAGGGTATCTCCAAAAACCTGAAGAGAAAACCCCGCCCAAGCGGAGGTGAAATAGGTCTGCGTGCATCCCCGCACAAGCGGAGGTTAACGAGGCAGGCCTGCGTGCATTACCCGTACAAGCGGATGCTAAAGAGATAGGTCTCTGTGCATCCCGTACAAGCGAAGGTTAATGGGCCAGATCTGCGTGCATCCTCGCACAAGCGCAAAATAACAGGTTAGCTCTGCGGGCATCCCCGCACAAGCAGAGGTTAACGGAATAGCTCTGCGTACATCCCCGCACAAGCGGAGGATAACGGGATAGCTCTGCGGGCATCCCCATACAAGCGGATGCTAACGGGACAACTCTGCGTGCATCCCCGCACAAGCGGAAGCTAACAGGATAGCGCTGCGTGCATCCCCGCACAAACGGAGACTAACGAGATAGCTCTCTGGGCCAGTGTCTGGCAAAATGGCGGTCAAGGGCATTGGAATTATATGGCTGCACCGGACGCCAGCTGCATGCTTGTAAAAGTCCGTAATAGATTTTTGCATATGGTCAAGGAAAAATTGTTGCATGTTCCTTGATCCCTTAAGTCAAAACAATGAAAACCTCGCAAGCAATATCTGAATGTCTTCGCGTGAAAATGTACTATTGTGAAGCAAGCCAAACACGTGCATGAAGCGCCGTAAAACAAGCGATGATTGCACTGTTTTCCTGCTGTTGGCAGGGAACACGGCGTGCGTGGTCGTCAACTCAATTATGGAAGGTTGGGACTACGTTTCACAAACATATTTTGAAGCCTCAAGTCCTAATCTGAGACAAAAATACGCTTGTTTCTAGCAACGTATTTGTCTGCCGTGGACATTGATCGCGGTTAGCCCGCAGCAAGTGCCTACCGCCCTGTCGGCCCGGCCGGTACAAGTCGACGAACCCGAGCATTCTTTTCGTGCACCATTTCAAGGGATCACAAAGCAGCGGCCAGCGAGGGGCTGTACATTCATACAATAAGGCAACTACTGTGAGATCTGTCCAACAGATCGGCTGCTCTGAACATTCCCATGAAAACATGGCGTTGGTAAGAATCGGTGAAGAATCACCTTTCCAGGCTGCCTTTGACATGTGCTCGGGTGGGGTCAAATCAATCTCCCCGAAGGTTTTTTTCCGAAATGGTTTCTGAACGGCGTGGCGCAGCCGCGTCAAATTTTGCATAGCTGTAGACTATTGAATGGCGGATCGTTCGGTATTAAAAGTTTAGGTTTACTTTGTAAAGTCACTGACCTACGGCATGTCACAGTCAGGCCATGGATTCAGCGAAGTCAATTTTTACGGAATCGTTCAATCTGATGCAACAATGGAGTGTTAGACGAAGCAATGCATCCCTGAGGTACTTTATTAGGCAACACAACAACTGAGTGAACAAATTCCATTGACCGCAGGTCAGGCATGAAAGTCAGATCAAGGCCAACCAAGGCGCCAGTATATTTCTAGGAACCAAGGCGCCAGTATATTTCTAAGAACCAAGGCGCCAGTATATTTCTACTGTTGTATGTTTATACCGCCATACAGTATAATACCCCCCGCTAGCAGCGCCTGCAGGGACATGTGCGGCGCTGCACGTGGAAAATACCCGGACGTTGTTCAGATTTTCGAGACTTTGTAAGCATGGAGATTTTGTTAGAGGAAATGGCTGCCTAAAACAGCGCGCGGATATCCATGAGCAATCAGGATAGAAGGAAATAATCATGATGGGCATGACCTTACGTCTCACTGACCACCAGAGCCATTTTGAGAAGGATGTCTTCATTATGAACCATGCGGACTGCGGTGGTCACTTGGTGGGGGATCGAACCCAAGACTGACAGGTCCGAAGCCGAGTGTTCTAACCACTGTACCTCCACCGCTCCCCAACATGAAAAGAGGATCGTGGCAGCGTATTATACAGGGTAGCTTAGCCTTTCGTTTAGTCTAGCTTAGTCTTTTGAGCGCTGCATAAAATGTATCCTGTGTTCTAGCAAAATTGTTGCGAAAACTGTCTGTCCACCTTATCTTGCCGATGAGGCAATGCAGATATCTGAAGAGGATTGCGTTAAGATGCCAGTAACGGCAAACAGGTCATCAGCCACCGTCATGCCACTTGGGGGATCTGGGGAGCGGTCTGGAGGAGCGGTCGGCAACCGAGTCACCAGCCACCATCGTCTGGGGGAGCGGTCGGCAAACAAGTCACCAGCCACTGTCGTGCCACTTGGGGGATCTAGGGAAGCGGTCTTACTCCTGTACAATTGCATTACAACGGCTCAGATTGAATATAGTTTCGCGAAAAGAACAAATGTCCGGAGTGTTTCCTCAAGGCTTTTCTGTGATTTTCTTTCCCTGAACGTCCTGGCCTCCATCCAGGGTCCCTCCTGAGGTATAGATATGTTTAAAATGACCTCCTCTGGGATGAAATGTGCCTCGTGTTATTTGTATTTTCAAAGCAGTCATTTTCAGTGACAGGCTTAAAACAATGGGCGCCTACTGAAGTTTTTGCCTCCAAAAGGACCCTGTTAGTCCAAAACTTCTGCATACGGCACCACAGGTAGGTGCCGAAACTTACAGGATTCTCTATATTACCTTAAAGTGCAACTGCGCCGTATGAGGAGTTTTTAGCTTAAGTGTACGTCAACCCAAGGAACCAAAAGTTATGAATTCACCAGGCTTCTGCAGATGTAAAAACTGTGTGCCAAACAGTTTTCTTTCCACAGTGGCGTTTGGATTTCAGATTTCGAATAACTAAACAGAACAGTAATCCTGTGCATGTACCTCAGCAAATTAATGCGTATCGTTTGTAACAATATACTTCCTCCGTTTGAAAACCGAATTGATACCAGCGTCGATATTACTGTCCACGAGGCAAAGTCTATTTGGCTTCGTTCCTCGTCGGTTCGTTGACCTCACGTGGCACTCAGTTGCGCAAATGCCTGTTACAGGCATGCGTAAGCGGTTAGCCAGGGCCACCAACGGTTGTAAAAATGTTCCAGTACAAATTCCCATTATAAGTGGCAGTGACATTCTCTAGCACTGTCAGGGCGCCTATGATGATAGGCAGGATAGTGAAGCGCCAGACATATGGCTTCTAGGTCGGAAAAAGGCCAGCGAGCTGATGTCTGATTTCGTAAATAGATGCTCCTTTTTAACACAACGTAGCGGAGTGCCCTGTAGTTGTCAGAGGCCTTCGACAAGACTGTTAAACGACGGAGGAAAACGGAACAAGCTGGATGTCTGTGACATGTTGGGTTTCCTCCGGCCTCATAGTCCTCGCCAGGATTCAATCCACTACGTGGCATTGGTCGATTGCCGACAAAAAAGTGTGACGCACGCGTCAGCAGGTATGACGCAAGCAGTCGCGCGCAGGAGGCGTATCCGACGTGCCTCTATTGTCTGAGTGTATGGAAGCGCGTCTTACTCGTTCATAAAAGCGGCCGTGTAATCAGGCAATTGACTCATTTCATCATTCTTAATAATGACGTGATGAACGCTCCAAGCATCTGAGGCGATATGTTCGAACATATTCTGTTATGAGACCAATATTTGTGGCATTTACCGATGTCAATTGTTCTTATGTTTATCATACGATTCGCGCGAAATATATAGCCCCAAAACATGTGGCTACGCAATATTTGTGTGCTTTTTCACTATCACAACGGCTACGGTAGAATGCTGCCACATAGCTTTAACCTTTCTTATACTTCTGTGAAAGGATTGAGACGAAGTATCATGGATAGAATACATGTTCCAACTATTGCTCTATTCTCGTGTTATGGTCTATGTATGGGACCATCGGGTTATTGTGCTCTACCAGAAGAGGATGATAGTTCTTGGAACAATTATTCCATCTGATCATATAGCCATATATGTTTCCATTGAACATGTAGATCATGTGATCATGGTTGCGAGCTCGGCTGCTTAATCGTTTTTAATCTACTGGTTGTAGGAACATCAATTTGTAAACATAAATTAACATAACTTATTGCCATTCATAAATTAATATCGCTCTCCAATGACATCAATCCAAGAATGCGTAAACCACATAATCTACTGGCTATGGAAGTCATATGTGCATATGTCATCTAATATTATTATATATGATATATATATAATAATATATATATATATCTATATAATACATATATATATATATATATATATAATATATATTGTGTGTGTGTGTGTGTGTGTGTATGTGTGTGTGTGTGTGTGTGTGTGTATTATGTGTATTTTACTACTTTATCGGAATACCCATGTTAAATGATTAGCAGACGTATGCAATCGAAAGAGGGGCATCAACTGTAAAGTGGTGTAGACTCGCAAACTGGACTAAACTAAGGTGAACCGGGAAGTGATGGGGATTCCATGTTCGTAAGGTAGATCCCTAGAATGCAGGCAAGACTGCATGGCGATGAACTGGTAGTCTGACAGGCAGTGTACAGTGCTCGCCATCTGTTATTTGCAAATGCATTGAAGTTGTGCTATGTTACCAATTATTGCATGGAATTAGACACAACATTGTGCGGTTTATCTGCAGTCCTACGTTTGTCAACAACCAAAGGTAATGACGTCATAAGACGGCTGTCCATCACGTCCTCTAATAAATTTCATCTGCTTAGGCATGGCACTTCGGCATGAAGGCAATCATCTATAAACAATATACGCGGAATTCGGCCCCACTTATAACTCATTTCTCAACCTGATATGTTCCTGTTGTGACACAAACCGGTATTTGTAGGAAATGACGTTGAAAACTCTTGTCCTTACGGTGAGGCAGTGTTTCATGCGCGCCGGTTTATGCCTTTGGAATTTGATTCTTCGCAGGTGAAACTATAAGTTACACTGCGTTGGTAGGTACGCATCTGAAGCAGTAGCGCAGGCAGGGGGCACATGAGCGATGTGCCCCCCCCCCCCCTCCTCTTTAGGTTGCAAGGGGTCCGAAGGGGCCCTCGGGACCTACGACTAAGGGTCAGATTTGAGGACCTGAGATGCCTGACAGGCTGCTCGGAGATCGCATTCAGGGGCCCCGGCACAAAGGGCGGGCACTCCGATGCCAGCCGGAGGGCTCTACGCGCTGATCAGGGGCCCATAAGGGCCTATATGTTGGTCAGACACCACCAGTAACACACAGTAAGCTCCGTTGCGGCATAGGCCTGGCGGCCAATTTCCCAAACAGAAACATAGTCGGAGCCAGCGATTTATATTGGACCCGGCCGCATCGTCTGTCAGCGCCCCACAGCGCCTAACAACCTAACAGGGGCCCTGTTGGCAAAGGGCCCCGAGTCGGCCAAACACAGTGCTCGGAGAGGCTCTGAGAACCTAAAGAGCACACTGAGTACGGCGATTAGTCTTATCCAGGGGTCCGGCCTACAAGGAAGGGCCCCTCAAATAACAGTAAGGAGACCGAACAGCCGAGCTGGAGTATATGTGCCAATTATTAGACCACCTGCGGCGATGAGGGATGTGGCTTGCGTCAATGAAGGTTCCTGCGTCGACCCGGGGTCAACTGCGCGAGTCAAAAGGCCTCCCGCGTCAGGAAGCGGACCAAAGTGATGTGATGCATTCCTCTAATGGCCTTGTGATCGGCTAGGAGATCCCGCCTCTGCGTTGCCCAGAATGACAGTCGGAAGACACACTGCGGTGGGACAGAATGATCCTTCCAGCCCTTGACCGGGAGCAATGCTGTGCCCCGTAGTGTTCTACACAAGGCATCCTCTTCCCGGAAAGAAATAAGAACCCTCATTGGTGTTGACCAGAGTGTGTCGAAATGAGTTTAAAAAAACGCACAGGTCCATCCCATGTTTGCCTGAGAATGTCCATCCTTTTGTAGACTCGACTAGTGAAACAAATAACATCAAATTGTTTGAGCTTGCGCGCCCACAATATCGGGAGCAAGGACAGCGATGGCCTGGGTTGCAGTTTCCGCAAAACCAAGCGGCATTGGTCACTGTAATTAACGTCAGGTGGCGGGCGCCGTTTGCGCAAGGAACGACCATCTTAAGATAAAGTTTCTGAATGCTTTTCAAAATCGGTTCATGCAGTTCAAAGATTAGAACCGGGCGAAAGCTTTTCTAACTTTTTTAGGGGATCTGATCTTTCAGGATTTAAATATTTGCGAAATATGTCCTCCGGACAGATGAACAGTTGCAGCAACACGAAAAACAGATCTGCCTTCACTCTTCCAGTTCCACCACCAGATTCCAACACCACTTCGTGATGCCGTAAAGGCTAATCCGTTAGTAAAGGTCAATCCGTTGTTATAGCTGTGAAACAGAAGTCGGTTCATTCGCCAAGTGGCACCTCGGCCCACTATTTGTCACCATTTTGTCATTGAAATGATATCTGAGATCAACGCTATCTTCATATGTTCTTTTATATTTATATGCGCATAGTGCATAACGTAAGCTCATCACGTGAATACGTAATGGTTTCTTACGATGCTTCCAGGTGAGATCCTGGTTCTTCGTGTCTTTGACTTTATGCTGCGCCTTGGTTGTTGCGAGATCCTCATTATATTCCAGGCTGGCTCTGGGTTCATGTGGGATCTCTGGCCGTATTATTGGCTAAGCATTTGCTCTTGCTGGATCTAGCGGCACAATGCAAGCTGGATCTTGATTCTTGCTGGATCTCTCTGTCTAATGAAGGCCGTGTCTTGGATTCTTGTTGGATCTCACGGATCGCACCAGCAGCAATGTAACCAGCGAGTAGACGAAACACGGCGAGAGTGTTGGCGGGCCCGGTCGGCAGTTCGGTCTATGGTACCTCCTGTTGGCGCCGGCACCAGGATGACAACACTTCGGGATCGAAGAACAGGTCCTGCAGGCCGTCGGCGGTGGGTCAGCGACAGGGCCGCGTCCCAGGGTTAGGAGTTCTCGCCGCGTGGGGCGAGCCGGACGCCCACGTCGTCCGGCGCGTTGGCCAGCGCCAGGAGCATGAAGCTGGGTGGCCGACCTTCTGTGACGCACAGGACGTCCGTAGCTCGGGTCGTAGCTGCGGACAGGCGCGGCGGCTCCGGGATTGTAGCAGCGTTGACGATTGGGACGATGCCCAACTCTGGGCACAAAGCCAGGCAGGTCCGGAGTCAGCACCATCTCACCCCGTGTCACACGGGCCGTTACTTGCGTGCGGTGAACAGGTCTTTCTTTTTACAATACTCAGTATATTTGGAAACAATATTTGACTACCAAGACAGCTTAAATGGCGTTTAGTCGTTTGTCATATTTTACCACATCCTATTACATCAAATACCCAACCACAAATCATGCCTGACACCAGGCAGTGACCAGATCACTAACGCCGTAATAATTCCTACAGCACTCCCATAAATAACATCGGGGAAACAATATCTCATCGCTCAACTCATGTATCAGTCAGCACTTATAGCAGATGTTGGCAGAAACCAGATGCTTGTGTACACTTTGAGTGCTTCATTCTAAGTCTTACCTCCCTAGTTTTGTTTTGAACGGCCATGAAACAGCATCACATCACTGCGCCGGATATGCCGTCAAAACAAATGAGCACTTCAAAAAAGTAAGCGACATGGAGAGCGACAGCTGAGTTCCATTGATCTTTGTCAGCGTCAACTTTCAGGTCATCCAAAATTGTACGTTTTAAATCAATCAGATCTCTTATGATATGACGCTGGCATTTCGCGCACGACCAGCCGAAACAAAACGCGGCGTCAAGTAAGCGTTTTCCCGATGCCGCGGGGTTAAACGCCACGGCAACCTGGGTTTCACGGGGTTTCAAACTGTGACAGACACCATTTCCCCTGACCAATCACAGGGTGAGATTGGCTTCCGAATTCGAAGCAAGGGCTTAGAAACAGCAATGCTGAAGGCATCGAAGCGTCCCTCCCCACTCCCCCCCCCCCCCCCCCTTCCGCGTTTGACCAGCCCCGGCCGCTCATAAATGTGAGTTTGGTTTAGTGCGATGTACATCGCTCCTCTTCGTCAAGCACAATCTGGGCATGGCCGTTTCCGATCTTATCGTATGAAATATCTATGGCGGGAACACTGAAAAAAATGTATTTGCATAGATCATCTGTATAGGCTACCCTCTGATGAACTAAATTCGCCAATATTCGACCAAAGCACCTATCATCTGACAATCTCGCTCGGCGTCAGCACCATCGCTCTAGAGCAAATAGCCACGGCTGACGTGTGTGTCTACCGACGAAGCCCCCGGGGAGGAGCTTAGGCAACAACTGCCACCTGTTACCTGCTCACTGACTTATGGGAAAATTCAGAGCACGATTACGTCATTGCATCAGGTGGTGTCATGGAACAGTGTGTGCATCCCCAGCCGCGTACCGAAGGAAATCATGGCGGTCAGACTACCCTAGAGGCTGTGTAGACCCCTGGTGGAGGCCGCAGAGCCCTACTGGGGGCTGCAGGGCCCTGCTGGAGGCTGCAGGGCCCTGCTGGAGAGCGCAAGGCCCTCTCGATGGCTGTGGCGGCGAAACAGGATCGTAGTTCAGTATGTTTTGACAATGCTCGGCGCTAGCAGAAAGGGGAACATATCCATTTTTCGAGTTCATGAGTAACGAATCAGACTATCAAGATATCAGAATGGGTCTTCGAGCCTTAAGAACGATCCAGTCATCAAAGTGAGGAATGTTGGGCTACATGAGCATGGGCCTAGACCATGGATGGGGGACGACATTCGTGGAGGGATTTCAAGATGACGTTGTTGACTGTCAAAATTAGCGTAATCACCGTGACAAGATTTCCTTCTGAAAACCATCTGTGCTCACAATGTGCTTTTGCGCAAACAGAAACATGATGTGCAGCTTGTCGTGGTGACATTATTCAGGCAACGCACAAGTTTAAATTATCTAGTTAAGAAAATTGTAAATTAATCGGCGTTAACAGCCACAGGCATTCACGTCCTGGTGTGCCTCTGGTAAGGACAGAGATTATATTCAGCCGAAAATGTGGGTACTTGTGAAAGGGCGCCAGCGACGCATACAGACTGCATATGGTTTCACAAATTCATTGGAAGTGGACTGAAGCGCAATGCTTGTGACAAAAAGGTACCGCCACATGTGCACTGGGAAAGCCGGGTTATAAAGCTACATATGTTATATATGGCCACGCCTACACATGCAGTCACCTACTGCCCGCGCGCCAGTCAGCTTGCTTCAGTTGTCCAAGATCTGCATGCCTGCATTGATTCAGGCCCTGCAGGTTCGAGTAATTACATCAAAGTCGAATGTGACAAAATTTGTAGTATCTTCACCAAGCCCTCCCTCCTATCGGCCTGTTGCGTATCGCAACATATGAGATAGTTCACATCACCGATATCATGTCTGATGCTCGTTCAGATATCTGTATCGCCCTGCATCTGTATCTGTATCGCCCCGTCGAATCAGGCCGCATGTGAGCCAGGTGGCGCCACGCTGCGGCCGTAGCCGCGGCCTCGGATCTGAGACACCGCTCTCACTGGTTTGATGTGACGCGTGTGAACACCGGTATCTTACGCACTGCATCTTTTGAACATATTTAGGTGGAGGGTTCATGCGCCAGGCAAGCGGTACATGTAAGTTAGCGCGCACGTCTTGCACGGTTTTCAGATTACAAGGGATGCGGATGTGTCGTGAAGCGTGGCATGCGCACGTCTCATGAAGCGTGCATTTAGGCTTAGTAGTGCTTTTTCCCGTACAATGTTGTACACAATACACAACTTCACTAGCTTTGATTAGCAAGCTAGCCGTCTAGTCTATTCCTCACTATGATTCACGCAGGGGACTGGGTTACAGCGAACCAGCACGGCCGTGTGCGCTTCTGAAAAAGCACAAGCTCCATGATGAAACAAACCATTCGTCTCTAGAATCAACGTCTCCGCACATGCAGCAATGAATTAACCCGCCCAGGCGCGGTGGATGAAAGGCGTTCCAAAGTGCAGACGTGGCCGCCCCCCGTGGCCGCCCCTCGTGGCCGCCCGTCGCCGTGCAGACCGGCCCGTGCCGCGTGCGTCCGCTATGCAGCGGCTTCCGTTCAGGCGCCGAGGCCGCGACATGCGTCGCGCCGCAGCAGACGCCCATAGAACAGACCAGTCACCCGACACCAGAGCAGATCTGATTACTGGTCGGCGTCAGCGTCACGTGCCCGGCTGGGGTCTGCGGAATTCGGAGGTCGGCGCCGAGTTTGTACCGTTATGTGAATCGGCCCGCGTCTCCAGCATGCGTTTTGATCTATCTAGAACGCTCGGTTCTAAATGGTTGAGCGAATGTCCTACATTAAGATATTGTAGCAAACATCGGATATGATGACATAAGCTCACTCATATCTGTCGGCATATTTTTAGGTGGAAAAGACTGTTCTAGACAATACAACTTTCCTGTTTAGCGAATATGCTCCTCAGTACGTCATTGTTTGATAACGTCATCGTACCTTGCACAACATTGATTTAAAGCTAATTAGCGGCCGTTATATGTGGAAACCGTGATCACCAACGCAGGATGTGAACGACTCGACAGTTACATTTATATTGACCTTGATCACCGCATGGCCAATGAAATAGCAGGATTTGAATGAATTTGTTATGGCGCCATGGATACCTGGGTGACCTTGAAATATTATCCTCAAAAAGTCTGCACATTTTCGCGGGTGCGTTGCTAAAAAACCAAGAGCGAATTAGGTATTATGCAGGGCAGGGCTGTGAACTGCTCCGTGTGATCTTAAAACGGCTATTTCAGTTCAAAACTCCATACAAAGGTGGACTGCTCCCATCGAACGCCATCGACCGCGCTGAGTAGGACCGCAGAAATCCTCAGAAAGTCTGGCACCGAATCCGGACGCCTCCGCCCACCTCCTGCGTTCACGGCCATGGACATCCTTCGAGTTTACCGTATCACGGATGGTGACCGGTGTGGATGGACCTGCCGCCACCGACCCTCCAGCACCGACCCCTCCCCACCCCCAGCCCTCCGGCCCGGTCCCGGCGGGCCTTGTCGTGTTATCCCGGCGCTGGAGTGGAGTTGCTAGCGGTACTGCAAAACTAACATGGTCGTCATCAGCTCTGGCCGGCGTTTCATGTGAACGTTTCTGGGGCGTGAGGCTCTGGCCGGCGTTTCATGTGAACGTTTCTGGGGCGTGAGGCTCTGGCCGGCGTTTCATGTGAACGTTTCTGGGGCGTGAGGCTCTGGCCGGCGTTTCATGTGAACGTTTCTGGGGCGTGAGGCGAGTTATTAGTTGGGCGCTCCATTCCACCCATTTCGCAAGTGCTCGCGGCCATTGGCGTCTGCCGTCTACGGTGCATGAGTTTGGAGATCAGCTGGGGACCGCTTTGAAATCGAAATAGACATAGATGTTGGGACTACATAAGAGATTATGATAGACTTACCATACAAATACTAGTTTTATATATCATTGTACGAAATGAGGCAGGCTGGCATTCGAAGTGTTATTTAGAATATGCCAGTTAAAGTCATGCATTCGTAACACCGTCATTCGTCAGTTAATTGCCTGTGATAAAAATCAGTGTTAAAGTGGAAACAAGAACAAACAAAAGCCAACAGTGCAGACAAGGGTGGTGAGTTCGGAGCACATCTCGTCCGAACTAAAGCCAAAGAAAGGCGAAGCAGTGCTGAAATGATACCTTTTGCTAAATTTTCTCAGTTCAGAAAAGTTCGCTGTGCTCTCTGAAGTTTGTTGCCACTCGAAGTGTGCTCCAAATATATTGCCACTCGAAGCGTGTTCCAAGTTTGCTGCCACTCGAAGTGTGTTCCAAGCTTGCTGCCACTCGAAGTGTGCTCCAAGTTTGCTGCCACTCGAAGTGTGTTCCAAGTTTGCTGCCACTCGAAGTGTGCTCCAAGTTTGCTGCCACTCGAAGTATGCTCCAAGTTTGCTGCCACTCGAAGATTCCACACCTCTTAGAGTGGCCGGTTACAAGAAGTGGATGTGACAACTGCTTTGCTGTGAAGATAAAAGTTGTCGGCTGCACCCGAACGTCGCAAGGTTAGAAATGAAGTGTCATGGCTTTCGGTGTATTTTCAAACGAGTTCGTTTGTGCCTAAAATGCCCTCATTCGTTGAAGGAAAAACCAAAAATCCAACGCCGAACCAAAGACGGACGTAGGGCATAACAGCCCCAGACAATCAAGGCAGGTGCCTTATACAGGTGAAGTGACAGACTGAGGCTTCTCTAAAATCAAGGAAACCACCTCAGCACGCATGGTCTCAGTTCCAACTGAGACTATAGCCAGAACCGTTTCTTTTTAAATTTTGTTTCGTGTCCGGTGTACTGCGTTCGTTTTTATAGCCTGGGGCAATCATCCGCCATAGTTTTGAATTGTAGCCAAGAATATTGTTCATGGTTGATCGAACATAAGTCATAGTCGGGAACTGAGCCCCATAGGCAAAAATCGCTACCATTGCGGACTTTTTGCTTCCAATGTATCGCCTCTGTGTTCTCATCTTCACCATTATTCCATAATTTCTATATCGTATTTCTGTTACGTAAGCTCATGACGGCGTGCGTTGGCGATTCAACGGACAGCGTCAGCTTCATCGGTAACATCTCCTGGATCATGACGGCCTCCAACCGCAAATGGAGTTCTGCTGTCGGGTCGCCGCCCTATTTACCGTATCGCCGGGCCGTCCTCCAATTGCATCACTTGACAGCCGCGGCGCGAGGGCAGCGACACGACAGCGGCGAGCTCGTATCTCCTGCAGCGAGCCTCGGGTGGCGCGCGGCCTGCACGCCGCGGCAGACGTGATGCAACCGCCGGAATGTGAGGCGTCACAACTCCGCCGGAGGCGCCGACCGCGGGTCAAAGTCACCTCATTGTGTGTGTGTGAGGCGCGGCCTCGGAGTCGCCCCTGCGCCTGACGTAACACCCTGCTGTCGGCTCGCGAGAGCGGCTGGATCGGGGCCGACGTCGCGGTGGGGTGGCGGAGCGTCACCCGCGGTCCATGCCCGGCCCTCGAGGCGGCCGGGGCGAGCGCGTCGAGGCCGGGCCGGGCTGGACTGAGAGAGGCGTAGCCCGCAGGCCATGGGCCGCAAGTTAAACTTCTTTGTTTTTTTCGAGTCACCTAACGTAGACTCTACTTTAAGTATTACATACAGACATTTGGGTATGCAGACATCTCTTAGAACACGTTTTGATGGCGAAAAAGAAATGCTTAAGGCCGCTGAAGTTATGGGTTGCCACTCACACAGAGCAGAAGAGAGTTGATGTTTGCTTGATATATATATATATATATATATATATATATATATATATATATATATATATATATATGACGCCTGTATCGATCACTGACTACGGGCAGTGCTCGCGCAATAGTTTTGGCAACAGTCTGTGGCAACGCAAAAGAAGTGGGTATTTTATCAATTCGCTGTATTTCACTGGCAGCGACATTAAATTTGTTCATGGAGCTCTTGGCTATCTGGGTATCAGAAGAGCGGCCGCATACTGGGCGTGCTCCTGCTTGGAAGGTGAGTAGAGACAGGGGCGAAGCGCGGAAAGACGTTCATTTTCAATTGCGCACGGTGAAATGTGCATGGTAGTCGAGAAATCCTTTACACAACCTTGTAAAACTTCACATTACATTAGTTTGCTGCGCAGCGATCTTAAAAATGGCGCGTCACGAAGTTGCATTTGTCGATCCCGGAAATCCATGTGTGTACGGGCCTAGAAAGCTGAGAAGAACCGGTGTGGCTGAGATCCCCGGGCAAGCATTTTTCAATGAAGGAGTGTTAGAATTGTAACCAGTTTTATGGGCGCGGCTGCTGCCACACTGCCGCATGACAGTGTGCGCCCACGCTCGCGTCTTAAGTGCACACCATGTACGGCGCAAGCTGTCGGCTCAATTAAAGGCAGCGTGCCTAGTCTTTTCGGTTTTCAAAAAGACACACCTGCAGGTATTTCGACCAAGCTTTTTCTATTAGTAGCAAAGGGGAGTTCAAACGAGGCTTCCAGCAATCAAAGTTCAAAAAAAATTGTTTTTTCACATCGATGGTATCGATTACTGTATGCCCTGTACGGATGCGAACACAACTGCTCTAGGAAGGAAATGGCAACAATACGCGGGAAGGAAAATATACGTATGGGTGCAATAAATGACGCATCCGAAACAAAGTTAAACTTCACGGGAAATCGTGATTGGACAATCTGATCGTTTTAATCACAGGCCGTTGCTTTTTGAAGACAGATGCCTTCGCTTCACCGACGACTGGAAAAGAATGGCTTGTTACAGAACAATAACGGCCAGCGCTCCCCTTATAGTAAAGACGTCAATGCGTAAAATTTACTGTTCTATAAGCAAGAAAGTCCTTGAGGTCCGTGGTCGAAGACTCAGCACCCTGAGTGTCAATTAGCATGGAAGTCTTGAAAGATTAGAGTTCGACATTACCGTGATCTGAACAAATGCTCAGCTGTATATCTTCTTTGTTTGGACTGTAATGGTTAGATACTTATTGTGAGGCCTTATGTAGCGTCGGTGGAATGGGCTGCAGCCGCAGTTGGCCATTGTGGGATGTGCCCTTGTGGAAGCTAGATGTGTACACGTGAGAGGCTAAAGGCGTGGAAATAACGTAGGGATTTAATACTTTGATTGCTCTGACATGCTGGAACTCATAAAATATTATGCGTTTATTAATATATGTTTTGCTTAACTCCTCAGATAAGAACTATAACGTGCAGCTGAGACAATAAAATGATGCAAAAGTTGCTTAAGGTAGAAGTGGTCTGCTTCAAAGCATATGACCGTATCCTTGTCCATAAATTTGTGAAATGTGCCACTGTGTATAATGAAATTCGCAAACAGTGCTGTTTAAAGCAAAACCTAATTATTTTGGGCTCAGCCCAGTTCTTGAAATTTTACAAAGGCAGGCATTGGTTAACAACGGGCGTTGAGAATTACCAAATAGCTCACAGTGCGCTTTCAGCATGCAAAGGTTTTTTCTGCACACTGCTTTAATTATTTTTTTCCATTTGCCTATCTTTTTTAAGTCATGTATTTTCCCGTAAGATCAATATGTTATTTCATACCATTATTATTATAAATATTTTCCAATTGTTAATGAGTTATATTGTCAAATTGTTTTTTTACTTGCCTATCTTCTTTAAGTCATGTATTTTCCCTTAAGATCAATATATATTCGAGTTTCATTCCCTTGACTAGCTTTCATTAGCCTGCCAGAGAAGCAGATGTGCCTCCTGCGAATCTCCAGAATGGCACCATGGTATGCATTCACTTACAGTATGTTATTGTCTTACATGAAAGTTGCATATTAGCAATACAAATGTCTGTTGGTTTCAAGCTAAACGTGCACATACTGATAAAACCATCTCCCCTTATGCTTGACTGGCAAGCTCGTGAATCTTCCACGTAATGCAATATTGGCTAAGACTGCCAGCTAATCATTACCCATGCACTCAAATGTATGGTACGCTACATTGCGAACTTGTCAATGGCTTTTTCGTATATGGCTGATATATTTCAGTTGAATCAATTGTAACTTAAAAATCAGTGTTGATATGATAAAGAATCATGTTATGTACATGCTCAAGATTAAATCTGATTCAGCTGTGGCCTCACCATCATTCAATATAGCACGTTAGACACTGATTGACATTAACAGTGTACGTAATTGCTCTGACCACTTATCTATGTACGAAGTCCAGACAGCCCATACACATTGCAACTTATTCAGTCACCGGACACAAGTGGTATCACACAATTATCGCTGAAATTGCGAGCATGACGCCTGTGTACATGGGCCTCTCCCTAATTTGCTTCATTGGGGACTGAACTTTTCCCATTCTGTCTGCCTATTTTCGTAGTTGGCTGTTTTCCTCTTCCACATTTTGGGACACACTGGCAAGGTTGCAGAATTCCCTGTTTTAGGGTGATAACATATTCGTTATAATGTGGTGCCCTTACGAAAGACCAACTATGTGCATGGCAGTGATAATCACTCCCAATTTATTCACCTTCCATAAACTTCATGCCGTCACTTCCGCATCATTAGACAACTTGCATGTTCCTTCTGCGGTCTTTGTGCGCGCCTTTGTATTGATCTCACAACATCTGTAATTTCGTTTCAGATTAACCAGCGAAACGATACAACAAAACCATTGCTGCAATTTCCCCAAAAGGGTGCACTTTGTCGAAAAGCGTGCAATGTGACATCCAGTAAGCTCTAGCTGGGGCCTCACTACATGTCACGTTAAGCTGCATATTGGGTGGGGCGAGGGGGCAGGAGCACATTGTGGTGGCCGTTCCTGTGTCGCGGATTTAATCCGTAAAAGGCTGTATAAGCTTCATGTACCTGTCTCACATTTGGCCATCACTAGCAAGCATCGGCAGCGGACGGCCAGCGGAGATGCCCGGCGTGAGCTCGGACGAGGCCGGCAGCGAACGCCGCGAGTGCCGGCGGCAAGCGCCGACGACGGCGACCAGCGTGGTCACGGCCAGCGGGGATGGCTGGCGTGAGCTCGGACGAGGCCGGCAGCGAACGCCGCGAGTGCAGGCGGCGAGCGTCGACGACGGCGACCACCGCGGTCACGGCCAGCGGCCCGCGTGGAGAAGGCCCGCCAACTGCGCCGAGGAGGCCGCCGGGGAGCGCGGGGAAGGCGGTAGGGGGTTGTGGGCCTACGGGGAGATCCCGGGAGGTCGGCGGGAACTTAAAGCGGGCCGGCGGGGAGTGCGGGAGAGGTCGGCAGCGAGCGCGGAAAAGGGCGGCGGGAAGTACGGAGGGGGCCGGTGGCGAATGCGGAGAGGCCGGCAGCGAGCTTAGAGGAGGCCGTCGGCCTGCGTGGACGAGGCTGGTGGCGAGGGCGGTTGAGGCCGACGACGAGCTCTCAGACAGGGGGTCGGTGTCGATCGCGGAGAGGCCGCCGACAAGCGCGAAGGAGGCTGGAGGAGGAGGAGGAGGCATTAATAAACGTCTTGAGAATCACTGTTAGGGAAGGAATAGCCCAGAAGCACTTCAAAGCGCTTATTGAAAAACCGTATTGTGATGCAATTCACACGTAAATACCCTGGGGCACCCTCATGGTGACGTCACCGGGGGATCGCCAACTTAGTCCCGGCTAGTTTCCGACCCCTTAGTCTAAGCCAAACATGTTTACTGTCACCGTGCCAGGGCATCCAGCTGGTGCTTCCCATTTGATTTCATCATGTGTTTCGTTTTCCAGATAGCGACGGCCTGTGAGCTCTTCCTCTGTCCCGTGACCGTAAGATCAATATCTGTCCGTTAAGGTGTGAGCCATCTTCTTTCCAAGAAATATTGGAACAAAAGCAAAGCAATGTGTCGAAGTGTTATAAGATTTTGCGAGAATGAAGATTCATGCTGAGCGAATGTTGCGATAATGTCCTCATGTCGTGTCAAATTGCTGAGCGATGACGCTCTTTCATCAACCGGGAATTTTACGCTAAATGGCGGATGTATGACACTTAATGGCAATAAATGTCTGTGAATCAACTGATGTGGAGTGATACATCCCAAGCAAAAGGAGAAATTTTGATAAGCACGTGACCTCTAGCGGTCACACAACTTCCCTTTTCTTCGATGACCTGGTAGGCCTTTGACGGACTCTGGACTGCTAGCATTTACTGAGTCTGATTCAGACCCTGTGCATGTACCAATTCACGGCAGAAGAACTGTGTTTTCTTCTTTTTTTAAACAGATATTTTTTTTCTGGTAAGTACTTGAGCGTCATCGGATTCCGTAGGTTTCAAACTATTTTCTGCTTTACGTTATTTCAGCCTAGCTAGAGGCGGAAGGTGCCTATCTTCCTTATTCACTGGTGCGTCAGCTAAAATGGTTCCTGCCTGGCACGAGCTTAACGTGGGAATGGAAGACCAGAATGCATCGCAGCCAAACTGTACAAGTGGTCTTCGCGGTGCGGCTGCATTAAAAAGCTTGGCAGCGTTTTTATGTGTGAATTGGAGTACTCCATGCACTGAATTTTTGGTATTCAGTTCAATCCAGTACAGCAATCGGGAATTTAATCCGCCCCGAATCTGCTTGTTTGATGAAATCAAATTCAGTCCGGTTCGATCCGTCAAAAGCAAACATTTTGTGACACTTTTCTCATCAATCGAAAACGATTCTGTCCAACTCGATGTGATAAGCAAAATACCGAATATATTGCCGCATTTATGAGTTAATTGTTTAACCTCTGATCTATTCCGGCCTATTTGGTATAGCTAATGTGAAATCCATTCCAGTCCCAGATAGCGTATTGTGTAAATTTCTGTATCCGGTTCAGTTTTGTGTATGAACTCTTTCTGAATTTATGGATTGATTCAACCCATGAAGGGCCATGGCAGGGCCATGGGCATGCACAAGACGTTCAAGATAAAATTCCGGGTAGAGAAACTATATCACTTTGGCGAATAAAATGGATGCTGTAAGGCAACAGCCAGATCATGTTAAACGATTAAATGCGCCAGTGGTAAAGTAAAGAAACAGTAATAAAACGGCAGTATCCACATGCGGTGGCATTAATGTGACGTTTGCCGTACGCTCTGGAGAGAGAGCACAGAGCCACGCATGGCTAGGTGTTGGCGGCCATGTGCTATGCATCGCTCTGTGGTGGCATGATGCGCTGCCAGCTAATGGATGTGATTTCAGTCATGCTTTTCGGGGAAAATGCTTCGATAAAACATGCGAAGATATCGCGAGTGACATTTGCGGGCTGCGTGCTGTCGCAGGTAAAAGACAACGGATGCTATGCGAAGCACATGCGGGGTCAAGGCATGCTCATCGGATTTGTGGCGAAGACCTACCGCATCAAGAGGAAAGTGTAAAATGGATGTGTAAGTTCACTGTTGGATAATACATGCTACGTGCATCAGGAGACTCATCCTCAGCCAAGCTGCGCGGCATTGCATCATGTTTACTTACCAGGAATCTGTGAGCACTTATCTAACAAGAGTAATCTAATGTTTCAGATGGGATTGCAGAGCATGTCGCACGTATGCAGCCCAGGCGCCGGCTCGTCACCATCAAGCGAAGGACCGTCCAGTGAGTCCAGATGTTCCGACAAACTGCGCGGGATGATGCAACATTAGGGGTCAACCGTGTAGGGAATCTAGAACGCATGATGCAAAGCAAAGCACCGGTCAATGTCGGGATGCACACAAAGGTGCGCCTTGGCGTCTGGTGCAAGCTGCTTCCCGCTATTTTTATGGGGTCTTGTTTGTGGACGTCATATATGACAGTCACAGCCACACGGCGTCATTTGTGCCTCTGGGACGTCACTTGCACGTCACTTGCACGACCAGACGTTTATATATAGCCACTGCGATGCATTTAACTGTCGCCCGTTACGTAATTGGACTTGATAAGAGCAGCAGCGCAGACCACAGAGCAAATCACTAGCGCCTGAATGACGCACCGCAAAAAGGCAAACATCCAATTAGTAACGACGAGTATCAGCGTTCTTCTAAACATTTGTAATGCCAAGTGGCCAGAGATAGGTGGCCGTATCGTCGGAAAGGCATCTGCCAAGACATTTGTGTTCTTTCATTACATAATGCGGTGGATATAAGCATAAAAGGTAATGTTGCACATTTGAAGATATTGAAACAAGCATCAGATATGATGAAATATGCTTACTTTTAACTATTGGTATACTTTTTAATGCAGAAGGCTGCTCTAGACAGCACAATTATATGTTTAGTAAATATGCTCATCAATGTGTTATGGCTTGATTACGTCATCGTACCTTGCGCAGCATTGGTTGAGAACACGGCCGTTGCATCTGGAAATCGCGTCCACGAACGCCAGATATGAGCGCCTATATAATTGCATTTTTTGGCCTTGATTGCCACATCGCTTATGGAGTGGCTGGATTTGAGTGACTATTATGACGTCATGGATGCCAAGGTGACGGAAATACTCTCCCCGATACCTGTACTCCATTTTTGCAGTCGTCTAGCTCAGGAACAAGAGGGGTTTAGGTCCTCAGAAGGGCAGGAATGTGAGCAGCACCGAAGTATGTTCAAGATGGCTAGCTCAGTTTAAAACCCCATATAAAGGTGAAACACACCCTTTGATTTTGAAACACTGTGACTCGATGCTCTGAATGGAAGAATGTGTTCGAAGTGAAACGCCTGCAGCTCTTTTGTTATTATTCCAGTCCAATGTTTTGCGTTGCGCTCGGGGTCGTGAGGGCCTGAAACGATGTTCTAAAAACGAGCACAGTAAGCTCCCTGTCTTAAGAGTCACTAATATAGTTTCGACCAATCTTCTTAATTTGAAGTGACCGGTCTTTGCAATATGCACTGCACCGATGTCACACTTCTCTTTGAGATGTCTCGGTGACCTGCATCAAAAGGCAGACCTTATACGCTTAACTTTGCTGGGGCTAGCAGTTTGACAGGTTGTGGCAGACGTTTCCTCATGCTGTCAGTGGTATTATGCATGGCTTCTTACCCCGTGAGGTCGCCTGGGTTTAACCATGCACTCAGCTGCTGAGGCTTTATAGCGACGACTGCCTTTCGTCCTGGCAGGAAAGACGGGCACCGCGGGGAATCGAATTCCGTACCCCTGGTTTCCCAGATACGCGTAGCTTAAACTGCCCCATCGGCACCCCAGCCGTCACCCTGTCAGCTGTCCTGTGCATACCACGCGCGCCCGCAGACCTTGAAGTGCGACGTGCTCAGTCAGTACGTAATCTTCCGCCATCAGTCATGGCTAACGGACACGTATTCCGCCCCCCGGCCATATGGTCGGTGCGGTGCCGTGCAGCCGCCGGCCGACGCTGCTCGTGAGGGCGACGTGTCGCATCGGCACTCAGACCACGTGCCCCGCCTGTGCCCCCCCCCCCCTGGCCACCCGCGGCACGTGACAGGATAGCCCCTACGTCAGCGTCACGCATCGTAGCAGTCGCTGAGGCGTCTCCGCCCCCGGAACTCCCGCGAGCGGACGCGGGGGGTGGTTGCGAATGGAGCAACATCTCTGTAGGCTTCTGGCGATCGAGGCCGGAGAAAACGTACGCTCATCCGTTTCCATGAGCGTTGTGAATCGGAAAGAATGACTCGGTTGATTCGAGCAGCGCTTTGATGTCGGCTGCTAGGATTGGTGTCTTCGCTTTCATGTCGTCTGCTAGGGTTGGTGTCTTTGCTTTGATGTCGGCTACTAGGATTGGCGTCCTCGCTTTGATGTCGGCTGCTAGGATTGGTGTCTTCGATTTGATGTCGTCTGCTAGGGTTGGTGTCTTTGCTTTGATGTCGGCTGCTAGGATTGGTGTCTTTGCTTTGATGTTGTATGCTAGGGTTGGTGTCCTCGCTTTGATGCTGGCTGCTACGATTGGCGTCCTTGCTTTGCTGTCGGCTGCTAGGATTGGTGTCTACGCTTTGATGTCGGCTGGTAGGATTGGTGTCCTTGCTTTGATGTCGGCTGCTAGGATTGGTGTCCTCGCGTTGATGTGGGCTGCTAAGATTGGCGTCCTCGCGCTGATGTCGGCTGCTAGGATTGGTGTCCTCGCGTTGATGTGGGCTGCTAAGATTGGCGTTCTCGCTCTCCACGATGCGATATATATCCAGCATACATAACTTTTACTTTTAAGAGCTCGTCATTTGGAGCTTCAGTGTACAGAGTACATAAGCAATTTATACTGAAAGAAAGCCATCTCAAGCATTATTATAAACAAAAGGAAGGATGTATTTTCGGCACAAACGTAGTTTTTTCAACATAAATTGGCTGGACTGGACGCAAAAGAAATGGTGAACACTACACCAAAAATACATGCGGGCTTTTTTCACAAACGTGACCCACGATCTTCTCAGAGTTGGGAAAGAAGCTCCCTCCCTCCGTCCAAGTGAACAAGAAGATGAATCCATGATCTTCAGGTCACGTTCTCGCACCAGTCTGGCTCGATATCTCTATGAAACTCAAAGTACACTTTTTGTATCGGTCGCAATTGCGAAGGCGTCTTAATTTCCATTGGGTCATTCTAAGGTCTTAAGCAGGATTTAGGTAGTTTCATGCAAGCATCATGTTGGACGGTTCGGTTAGGTCTGCAGGTCTGTAGGCTGGGTTAAAAAGGTCTCGCTAGGTCATAATTTTTGGTGATGTTTTAAAATTGTGACCTAAGCACCAAAGAACGCCAACTAATAATTACCAGTACGTTAACGTAAAAATAGCAAATATTGCAACTGGGACTCTCCTCACTAATCCAGACTACTGCGACACTGCTCCAAAGCCGTGTTGTTTGAGCGGCATGTAAGGACCACGGCCCGCGAACTGCTTTGCTCCCCCCCCCCCCTTCGTGCGCGCCAATAAGTAAGTGTGTTCTTTGTCTTGCTGCAACGGCCATCCTAAAAACGCAGCTTGTTTCGTGATTGACATGCATTTGTCTTATTCATTTTGCTTATTTTGTTCGCTTCAATAATTGCAGAAATTTCTTGAATTTCCTGTTTTATTAATGGCGCTTATTTCATGCATTTGTTTCGTTTCATTCATTAGGAGCCTGAAATATAACGTTCATTCATTTGTTCCTCAGTGCTATTTGCTTCATTCTTGTCACGCATGTCGGTCGTTTTACTCCGTAATCTTCTCATTCATTCCGTTTGTTTTATGTATGCGTTCTATTTAGCGTACGCATACTGGTGGACGCAGACCTGTGCGCAAACCTCACTGGAAGCGAGCTGATTTGATTGCCTTGCAACTTAGGCTGTGGGTGTTGCTGATTACGATTTGTGAAACGTCGGAGGTTCGTTCGGAGACTGAAACCTCGGCAGAGGAGAGTTGTTAACTCGATCTGTTCTGAAGAATAAATGCCTCAGGCCATGCCGATTGTTATACATTTATGCTTGTAAATTAACTATTACCTTTGCTCATAGGGAAATAAGTTCACAATTATCCCACAAAAAATCAGTTACATTCAGAGGTGCCACACCAGTGTGTAGCATAAGCATGGACAGCAGCACCAAATATGTTTAAAGCCCATGAATGTTACAGCCCGGCAGCAGAAGCAGGCTCTGCGCGACCTCGAGCCCATTAATTGCAGAGCTCCCACAACGTTGAGCGTGGCCTGGCCTGTTTTCATCATGGGCTAAGTGGAGCATCGGTCCCCAGAGAGCAGCTGGTGCAGGAATGAGGACGAGAGCGGTATACGGGTGGCGTTAAGAGCTCGCGGCGAACACCCCGACAGAAGGGAATGGCCATAAGGCATTCCAGGGAGAGTGCAACCATTTAGGTAACAATATTACTAAATCCGCACATTCGTGTCTAGATTATACATGGCAGAGTCAGACTTCAAATTCAGTTTGTTCAATGTGGTTCTCAAAAGTCCAGATTTGTCGTTACGAGTAGCATTTTTCTTTTATGAGCTAGATTATTTCATCTTTCCAACAAACGTGATTATGGTGGTGTAATATTGAAAGGATGGAACCCACCGAAGCATACTTGTGTAAAATACATCAATATGAGCTGTTCGTCTTAACAAATCTCACACTCCTAGTTTTGCCGAGGTTTCACATTTACACTGCAACAATACTGCACGGTCTTGGCTTCAACATGAGATTACATGCTGGGGGAGTGGTGCTTTCAGGTACTGGGGTACTTATAATGATGCTGTCAAATAAGGCAGCACCTTCGGCCGCAACGTTAGAGTGAATTCAAATTTATAAAACGTTTTACAAGTGACAGTGTTTCTGTTTTTTCTGCATCAGCCGAGACCGAGTGGTGCTTTTCCCAGTAATTAATTTCACCGCTGCCTAGAAAGGAGATGATTGGCAAAATAATCTGGCGGCACCAATACCGTTAACAGCAAGCCGTACCATCCGGATATTGTGGACACGTGCAGTGTGTCCCTGACACCGCGTCAACACCGATGAGTGCAACAGTTCGCCAAAGGCCATTCATCGAACTTCAGTACTCAACACGTTTATAAGAACCCCTCGTTGCACGCCTCTTGCAAAAGCTGCGGTCAGTGACTGCCTATCACCGTTCCATCGTCACGAAAGGCGTCGACGTTTTTGAAAGATCAGACGCGTTTGGAAACGAAAACAAACACCGCTTCTTCCAGATGCTGCTGTAAGCGAGCGGTGTCGGTGTGGAGTCCTTGGCTAGCATTACATCAGACACGGACCCGTATAAATGGCCCACCAGCGGTCCTGAGCGCAGTACCGCACTGTGACAGGAGAGGTGAAGCTCGGGAGACATTGGACCTGATCCCGGTGCCCGCGGACAAACCCTAGAGTTCCCTTCAGCTACGCCAGGTCAGTGGAGGTGGTGCCTCGCACTCTGTCGGCAGCTTTAGTGTGAGGTCAGACTCAGTCGGTTTCTGTTCGGTGACGTCGGACTAGGTCGGCGGCGGCAGTGCGAGGTCGCACTCAGTCGACAGCGGCCGTGTGGGATCAGACTTACTTGGACATCGGCCGTGTGGTGTCGGACTCTGTCCGCAGCTGCCGTGTGGGGTCAGACTTAATCGGCAGCGGCCATGTCGACAGCGGCCGTGTGGTATCGGACTCTGTCGGCAGCGGCCGTGTGGTGTCAGACTCTGTCGGCAGCTGCCGTGTGGTGTCGGACTTAGTCGGCAGCGGCCGTGTGAGGTCTTACTCTGTCGGCAGCTGCCGTGTGGTGTCGGACTCTGTCGGCAGCTGCCGTGTGAGGCCGGACTAAGTCGGCAGCGGCCGTGTGAGGTCTTACTCTGTCGGCAGCTGCCGTGTGGTGTCGGGCTCTGTCGGCAGCTGCCGTGTGGTGTCGGACTTAGTCGGCAGCGGCCGTGTGAGGTCTCACTCTGTCGGCAGCTGCCGTGTGGTGTCGGACTCTGTCGGCAGCTGCCGTGTGGGGTCGGACTCTGTCTGCAGCTGCCGTGTGAGATCAGACTTAGTCGGTAGCGGTCATGTGGTGTCGGACTCTGTCGGCAGCTGCCGTGTGGGGTCGCATTCAGTCGACAGCTGCCGTGTGGGGTCGCACTCAGTCGGCAGCGGCCGTGTGGGGTCAGACTTAGTCGGCAGCGGCCGTGTGAGGTCTTACTCTGTCGGCAGCTGCCGTGTGGTGTCGGACTCTGTCGGCAGCTGCCGTGTGGGGTCGGACTCTGTCGGCAGCTGCCGTGTGAGATCAGACTTAGTCGGTAGCGGTCATGTGGTGTCGGACTCTGTCGGCAGCTGCCGTGTGGGGTCGCATTCAGTCGGCAGCTGCCGTGTGGGGTCGCACTCAGTCGGCAGCGGCCGTGTGGGGTCAGACTTAGTCTGCAGCGGCCGTGTGAGGTCTTACTCTGTCGACAGCTGCCGTGTGGTGTCGGACTTAGTCGGCAGCGGCCGTGTGAGGTCGGACTCTGTCGGCAGCGGCCGTGTGAGGTCTTACTCAGTCGGCAGCTGCCGTGTGAGGGAATTTTTCACGCCAGACGTGTTCAGTCCACATCAGTTCCAACCGTGAGTGAGGAAGACGGCCCGTAGAGTGTGTATGTGGCTTCCAAAGTAGGTGTGCCGAGTGTGCGAGCTGAGAAGGCGTCGGGTAAATGGGTAGGCGTGAAGAGACGGACATGTAAGTCGATAAAATTTGCTTTGAGGTCACGGGTGTTATATGTCAAAGGAGAGCCACCTGAACTATTGCACTGGCATAGATCACGCAATAGAGTGAGCTTTCTTTGAATATTGTGACAGCTGGCCGCTGTTCATTAAGGTGAATGGTATGATGATTAAATTCAGTGGTATGTGAGCAATGAGCATGGCGTTATCTGGTTGAAAGGGAATGCTCCATATTTGTGAGGGGTTTTGAACCGAAATAAGCTTATTACACCATAAGTAATACTTGCCTTCATATCTGTAGGTGTGGAGCATTTCCTTTGAGATCATGATGCCCTTTTATATTCGGATGAAGTGTCTGGAAATTACCTTGAGGAGCGACTCCAAAATTGAAATGCGTTGTAAACGGTGCCAGTCATCGCTATGAGGGTGGTCGGGGCTTTACAGTGGGTCATACGGGGATCCACAAATTATTGTGCACAGCCTCGGACGCATCTGGATCATAGGCCTCATCTCGAAGTACGGCTTTCTACGGCGGCCACAGGGGCGTCGACAGCGGGGGGTCGAAGCAGTCATGTCCCCAGTGATCACATTGACCCCCTTGGCGACAGTGATAGCACTTGCTTGATAACTTAAATGCTTAAATGGTCCCCCTCCCGCCCCCACACACACACGCCCTACTCACTGAGTAAACCGCTGGCAATAACCCTGGCATGGCCCTCACCGCTGGCATGACCTGGTGCCATGATTGGTCCGACACCTGATGGAAGTGGTCCACGCACCGGCCGCCCCTGCCCCGCCCCACCGAGCCGCGTGAGTGATAGCTCGTCCCCTGCCCCCGGCCATCACCGGCCTGCAGCGGCCCGATCGTCGCCGCCTCAATACCACCGCAAATACTCAGCACCGCTGGTGCCAGCAGCGTGCGCCGGCCCGTGCGGGCGGGGCGGGAGCGGCTGCGCCGGCCGGCCCAGCGCCGCCGCCACTCGGGCGCACAGTCGGTCTCGGGGCGGTGGCGTCAGGTCAGCAGCGTTCGGTTCGGACCTCCGGGTCTGCGGGAGAACGGTCACGTGCTTCAGGTGGGTGGCGGCACCCGGGGCCTGCCCGCGGCTGCTCTCGTAAGGAAACGAGAAGGGCGAGGCAGTTTGCGGTTTGAAAGGAGTTGCTACATTGATGCTTCATCATAGGCACATATATGTGCTCACGTTAGGTGCTGTCAGTCTCTAGTAAGTCTATATATATATATGGAATGCGTTTCACTTCAATTAGTTATGCTTCATCTATGTTCTCCGTACCTATATATATATATTGGCATGCATACATACATGATGATTATATTAGATTGTATATTGTAGGACAGCAAGATATGTAAAATGTCTTTCAAAGTAAAAAAGTATGACATGTAAAAATTATAAATCACCTAGCAATGAGCAAAGTAAAATATTTTAGATGTAGAGTAATTAGTGCATGATATGTGCGTGTCACAGTAATACCAGGATTCGATTATAGTGATTTAACTCGCGGAAACCTGTACAAAGGTGCTAGGAACACGAAATGTGAAAAGAATGGTACGATATTTTGTCTTGCAAAGCTTTTCATGTATTGCGCTTCATAAATGAATGGTTTTCGCCACGCTTTTCGAAGCATTGCAACTTAGTTTCCAATATTGTATCATATCATCTTTGTGTGATCGCAGCTACGTTGCCGAGGTCTCCACTTATTTCGGTGATTGTCACGGAGCCCGTCGTAATGGATAATGTTGTCAGAGAAGTGGGGGAATGGGATTATGTATCACCGCAAGGGTGTAGATAGCCAGCAAAGATTCATAGCTTAGTATGGAAACTTTGCACAGGCCAAGGGAGAGGACTTGTGTACGCTAATCGGCTCGTGCAATCTCGCCGTCACGGTTGCATAAGCTATGGGCCACCCCATATCATAATCTCTGGACCACCCCATGTTTATGAGCTCACAAAGCTCTGATCATTTAAAGCTGACTCGAAAGCTGTGGAATTGGTATTCAGTGTTGCGACACTAAATGAACCCGCAACCTGATCGGAAACTATGTGAAGCGGATTGTTTAAAGATGGTGTTATAACCCACGCTTCTTGCTCGTCCTGAGTTATAAGCGCGAGCGCGATCGCACGTACCTGTCAGATCTCTTACATGGGTTCCGCGTACTGTGCGCATGTTGGCAGCTGTCTTCACACGGGATCCGTTTTGTTTGCCGCCGCGTGTCCCCGGGAGGACATGCGAATTTTAAAACCCTCGTCTGCGAATGCAAAGTCCCTGACAATGCAACTATGTGCAAATGCGGCCAAGTGCCGTGTTATGACATCCGACCTTATTTACAAATCGACTTCTTTACACGACTTCTTTACAAATACAACGACTTTGTATGGGTCAAGTTGGCGTGTTTCTTAAAAGCAGTCATCTCCAAGCTGTGCAGACGCAACGGGTCACAGAGAGCTTCGCCACCGCACGTTATTGTGTCAGCTATGCCTCCAGTGTGCGTCGTTCGAACTCACAACGTTCCCTGGCGCTTGGTTGGCAACATTCAAGCTTGTGTGTCCCTTTGAGCTCGGTGTTTGATTACTTGTGATCTAACGACGTCCGCCCCCGCGCACTCTGCGTCCCCGCCCCTTTGACTTCACCCAGTGTTCTAGTGCGCCTCTTTGGTGCCAGTTCGCGGCGTCCGCGCCTCTTTGACTTCACCCAGTGTTCTAGTGCGCCTCTTTGGTGCCAGTCCGCGCCCCAGTACCGTCCTGTGACGTTAGATCGTGTCTTAGAGGGCCCCTTTGACGCCAGACCGTGTTCCAGTACACCCCCATGACGTCACACCATGTCTTAGAGGGCCCCTCTGACGCCATGCCTCGTCCCATTGCGTCCCTGTGACGTCATCTCGCGTTGCAGCGCGCTCCAGTGATGCTGAACGTACTGCTTCTGGCCATGACCGTGACCCTGCATTTGGCACGCGGCGCGCCGGCCGCGTCCGTGTCGAGTCGACCGGAGGGTCGCCCGGCCGCGCCGAGCCGGTCCGACCCGGTCCTGGACGCCGTCCGGCCGGCAGGCACGGACAGCCGAGCCGGCGGCGAGCGGCACGAGGCGGGCCCCGAGCCCGGCCCGCCTGGGTACAGGACCAGACGAGAGGTGAGCAGCGGTGACCGTCGCAGGCGCCGGCCTCGGCGCCGCGCGAATGTCATGTTTTCTGCGCACGTGTTTACGGTGGCGGCACGATAAGCCGCTTGTTTTCAGCGAGGAATGCTTCAGATATGCTCACAGATCCATCCCTCTCTCCGCCGTCGATTGAAATCAAAACATTATGCCACGCCCTCGGGCATTCAGGAACGTCACTTAAGCTGTCATGGATCGGCCCCTTTGGGACGGGCCTAAGTATGATAAATGTCATCTGGCAAATGTCACTGCATCCCATTCCGAGCCACGAGCACCGCAGCTATTCTTGGCGATGGAACAAGGGACCTGGCCGTCGCACATAGTACAACCATCAATTCTAGACAGATCTGCGCTATCGACAGCATGGCAACGGGTATCGATATGGTAAGAGGAGAGTGACACCTGTCGAGATATAGACAGTGATCATCTCACCTACTGAAGGGGAAGAAGCAGAATATGTTTTGAAGAAGAGCAAAGAATATTGAGGGCGGTTTCATGGATTGGAAGCCTGCATACTTGTCCGCCTGTAGCGTCGTAAGAGCACTTATAATGCAAACTGACGACACGTAGCTTTTGCTTTATACACTGCCCGCAACATGTTAAGTTTGCATTATACCGACGGGCAGCGCTGGAGCACTGTACAGACAAAATAGCGCACGCTGGATGAATGAAAATATATATATAATAAATGCAACCACGTCATCAGGTCATATACCTTTCGCTTCTTTGTTATCCTAATCAGCGTAAATGTTGATGAAAGAAAAAACTATAATTATTGTTTATGCTCAAAACCACGCCCAACGTTGATAAGCACAGATCCCATGGGGTGTGAGAGCGATTTCGCATCTGAGAAAAGCATCCGTCACGGGCATCACGGCCGTTTTAGATCTCAGATAACGACCGTACGTCATTGCTAGCACTGCTTATGACCTGTTACCAGCGGATGCTGGGATCTGCGCAAATCCCGGCTGGCCACAGGTCGTCCGTTGACGAGTGTTCAGGGCTGTGTGGAGCACAGCTGACGACAGCGCGTGCATTACAACAGTTGACACGTGTTGGGACCCGTGCGTGGTCACACTGACGACGCTTATTCCATCTGCGGGCTCCCGGATCTGCGCGGAATCCACCTGGCGACAGCATCTCCTTCTGCAGGCGCTGGTGTGTGTTCTGACCGAAGTGTGTCCTCCGCCAGGTGTTGGACTCTCTGCGGCATCTCCGCCGGCTGCGCCACGCCTCCGCGTCCTCCAGCCCCAGCCTGTCCATCATCAACCCGCTGGACGTGCTCCGGCGGCGAGTCATGCTCGAGATGCTGCGTCGCAGGATCCGCAAGAACAGGCTGCAGGTCAGTCGGGCGGCGGCCGCGGTCGTGGAGAGGTCACGGGTGTGGCGGGCGGCCACAGACTGATGCGTGGGTCGGTGGCATGGGCTAGGCGGCCGGGCAGGCGTTCTTCAAACAAGGGTTCTGCTTTTGATGGCAGCGGCAGGTACCAGTCTAGTCGAGGCAGGTGCTCGGGCTTTTGTCTGAATTTGCGTTTGTCAGGCGTTAATTAGTAGACAAACGGCTGAAATCGCCCCAGGCCTCGCGATAAGGGAATGGTGAAAAACATAAAGCACTGTCACACAAACTGGCCGATGTGCATTTTGGTGCTGAAGATTAGTTTCAGGCCAGTACTTGACAAAGGATTTCTGCTCTCTCACAGATCAGCAAGAATTCAGACATTCTTGCAAGAAAGGGAAAGCGCAGCACCAGAACGCAGCTTGCATCGAATAACAACCTCAGCGAGGGCTCCAGGCAAGTATCTAAGAACTTTATATTCTAGCCAGGTTAAGTGACGGGGATTCACTCGAACCACGTTAATGCATCCATTGGCGGCGGCTGGGTGGAGCAGCTGTACGCTTCGTTGCATCACACAGCACCTAATATAAGCAGCAGGAACACATCTGCTGCCGGCGGCTTGTGAGGTGCAGTAATGTGAGTCATTGCCTGTCTCGGCGCACCTGAGACAGCCCCGCCGCGCGGACAGCCACTCAGGGGGCCGCACCGGGCTGGTAACGACCGCGGGAGCTGGTCGTGTTCGATGTTCACGTTGTGTTTTGTTTCAGGAGATTTGAGTCGAGCCAGAGACAATCGGAGCTCTCCTGAGTCTCGTCACGTTAGGTCGGAGGAAGAAAGGTGAGAGTTTTGCGAGCGGCCACTGATGCGATTATAAGTTAACGAAAAGTAAAGGGAATGTTCCACATTTGTATGGGGTTTGAACTGAAATAGCTATTTTGAGGACCTTACGGTGTTCTTCACAACCCTGCCCTTCTTCAGACATAAACCCATCTAGTTTCTAAGCTACACACCCGCAAAAATGGGAAGAGGATTTTGGGGAGAGTATTTCAAAGTAATCTTGGCATTCATGACGTCATAATAACGTCATTCAAATTCTGCCATTCCATGAGCCATGCAACGATCAAGACCAAGAAACATTTAACTGTCAAGGCGTTCATATCTGGCGTTCTTGAGCGAGATTTCCAGATATAACGGCCATCTATTGCTTCCCAGTCAATGTTGAGCAAGGTCCGTTGACGTAATCATGACGCATGGAGGAGCTTGTTTACTTAACAGAGAATCGTGTTGTGTGGGGCAGTCTTTTCCACTAAACGGGATACAAATAGATATAAGTGAGTTTGCTCCATCAGATCTGATGCTTGCTTCAATATCTTCAAATGTGGCACATTTCCTTTAAGCCGTGCGGATGCGCGTGACCTCGTCTCCGCTAGTGGTTGTTGCTTATGAAGGACGTCTTAAAGCACTGAATGCGTTTTTTTTAATGATCGGTATTCGGATAGTTTTGTAGTTTTCACAATAGCCAAATGTAGCACTAATTTAAATGATTTAGTGACAGGAGGGCATATGATGCTGAAATCAGATTGACTATGCGTTTTCCTTTTGGATGCATTACATCTGCTCACATGCTATGGTCAAATTCATGTTAAAGTACATCGGCACTTGGACGTTGACAATTTTTACATCCCTCGAAATTGATGTGACGAAGCCGTTCTTTTGTTGAAGCACTAACACCTTTTTCGCTTTGCAGGCTAGAAGCCAATGATCTCAGAAGCGCAGAATAATAACTTCTCGCGCATCAACCTGTCTTCAGTATTCGTCGTTCTCCATGCACGACACGAGAGTGGCTGGTTCCCTTCTCGTCACGACTGCAGCGACTGGGCCATCAGGCCCAGGACCGTCGCTCACCAGATACCGCGCTCAGGGCACAGGCCGCTCGTCGCGGTGTCCGGCGAAACGCTGACGGCCGGGTGGTCTCTGCATTGAGAGCGGATGACGGCCGCCGAGGGCGGCGAGACGGCCGTCGTGCGAGTGAACTGTTGCATCATCAGTGCGTTTTCCCACTGGACGTGTTGATCACATCTCCCGGTGCCACCAAACGCTGTTTATTTCAGTTGACATCGTTACGACGTAAGCCGTTGCGTTGGCATCGTTGAGGCGTAAGCCGTTGCGTTGACATCGACAAGGCGTAAGCCGTTGCGTTGACACCGTTACGGCGTAAGCCGTTGCGTCGGCATCGCTGAGGCGTGAGCCGTTGCGTTGACATCGTCTAGGCGTGAGTCGTTGCTAATGAATGAAATCGGCCAACAGCGGAGCTGTGAGGTTCCCCACCAATCGCGTATTAACCTCATTTTGTGAGGAGGCGGACGTCTCTAAGTTGTTTACGTGATACTTTCCATCGTTTGAATAGGTTGCTATATTTATTTTCCTATTTAAGCGCACGAG
Source organism: Pollicipes pollicipes (assembly GCF_011947565.3). NCBI lineage: Eukaryota > Metazoa > Arthropoda > Thecostraca > Pollicipedomorpha > Pollicipedidae > Pollicipes > Pollicipes pollicipes. The sequence continues at coordinate 31,027,107 of NW_023596746.1, forward strand.
TGCGCATCGAGCTTCGTGGCTAGGCATGTGTAATGTTTTTTTTCAGAAAATATGATGCTCAGACAAAGCAGTGATGCATTTTTTGTTTTGTTTGGCACCAGTGGAGAGCGAATCCTCTCGCCCGGCACACTTACACGAAGTAAAAGGCAAGCAGACATGCGGCAACCGGTTCCAATGTGACAAACCTCCTACAGCCATGCATGATGACGAGATACATGAGGAATTAAAGCAGGAGTGAGAAACCGTGCTGCTTCGGACCAGCGAATTTCAGTTCTGAATGCAAAAATATGTATGCTGTTTATAAGGGAACTTGGCCCCCCAAAATATGCTTCATACCATAGAAATTTGAAGGTATTTCATAATTCGGCACATTGTCCTGTCTTCAGCCATTGGCCTCTTACGCCGCAACGTTTCTGAGCTATGCACCGGTACGCGGTGAAACAATAGGTCATACTAATGTGCACACTCATGGGGGACGAGGGTCCACGACCCGCTGTGTGTTAAACTGGCTACCATTCGATCTCGCTTAACATGCTTCATGCACGAACAGGCCATTGTCTCTCTGGGTCATGGAATGAACTGGATATGTCTAAAATGCGCATGATTTTAATGCAAGATGTTAAAATGCATAATGTATAATATGTCTAAAATGCTTTTTGATAAGAGAGCTCCCTTTTAATATAGGTGGCTACACATCTGAGACACATGCTGTTGGAAGTGTTAGCCAGGCAGCGGTAGCTATGTGATGCTATATGAGGCTGCAGTACTCATGGACTTCGATGCTTGCGTACCTGAGAATGCTGCATCTGAGGAACCGTGCGAGCGTATAGATACAATGCTACCCTCGTTTCTATGGGCTTTACGTAGGTACCGTCATGATGCATTCTGGGCAAAGCGTTCGGCAGATGCATTGTCAGGGTCCATGAAGCTTCATCACGGCGATACCCATGCTTTGGCGGCATTACTTCGTGTGTGCAATCTTAACCATCCCAATCAATATATGTTGATACTGTGTCGTATAATTGTTGACATTTGGGAAAGAAATGCGGTTAGCGATCTCTCTCGCATTGCGAATAAAGCAAAGCATGCAACATAACAGTACGTCGCCAGATACGTAACGGACAAGCTCCCGAACTCCGTTTGAAACCATGTATGAGACTGAGGACTGTACGCATTTTTCGCGTTTGAAAAACCTGTTCCAAGTCATCATTTGCAGTGTTTCAAACAGCAACAAAAATTCCGAAAATATACGTGCTGCTATGGGCGGCAAATATCATGCCTTCTTTCTAGGCAGTTGATAGATGGGCCATTCATATAAACATGCAACGTGCATCAGGTCATGTTCCGCTGACCAACACCAACTTCCGTTGTGGGCGCTGCGTTCTCCAAAGTTCAAGCGGCCTCCTCCACGTCACGCAAGTTTACAACCGGACGTATAGATGGCCCGTCACTTGCGTATCCGAACGTTTGCAAATCGTACGTGATTGACAGCTGGGGCTCCGTTCCTCAGTACCAAATCTAACCTAACCTAGCCTAACCTAACCTAACCTGAACGTCATCCAGCTAATCTGGCCATGGTGGTCATGTGCCATGCAAAATGGTGCATTGGTTTTGGTTTTCGGGTAAAGCAAGGCTTCGTACCGTTTTCAACATTATTTCAAACTTATTCACAGACTACTTCAAACTTTTTCATACGTTATTTCGAACTTTTTTTGGACATAATTTCAGGTTTTTGCACGCATAGTTAGTTCAAAATAAACTAAAGCAACTACAAGGACCTGTTCTGCGTCTTTGACGTCGTGTTCCTTAAATTCATTTGGCAAGCGCGGTGAGAAAAATTGGTTCGCTTGATTTATTTTCCATTTGTTAGTTCTCCGGAGCCGATAACCAAATATGTAAAAGAAACCTGGACATGTACCATAGATATTTGTGAGCTGATTCCGCTGGTTGCATGGCGTATCCCTCGAAAGAGGGATAAGCTGTGTAACCAGGGGAATCAACTTAGCTCAATGCCACTTACAGAATCCTCAACATTTAGAATGGCGAGGGAACTGGTGGGAATGATGGAATGAGGAGAAATTGAAATCCCCTCTTGTTTTTTTTTAATATCACCAAAGCTAAAAAAACTGCCAACGAACAGTTTTTAGTGTCATAAACAGAAAACCAGATGTCGAGCAAGCCAAGAACTTATGAAGCTGACAGGTAGCTTAATCTGCTAAAGCCCGGTAGAGTTTAAATGTCCGTTAGTCGTGATCGCCGACCGGTCGCCCCGGGGGTCGTACTGTAACAGGTGCCCCCCCCCCCCCCCCCCCGAGAGGTGGAGCCGCCATCTTGTTATTCTTATAAAGAGGATTCCTCATTGAAAGGAACCATCGATGATTTCGGCTTTCGAACCACACCACACCACGTAACTGACCATCCAATGAAAGCTGGCGCCGACCTTCGCAGCAGAATAAGGGATCAGGGCAGAAACGGGAAAATCACTAACTACAGCAATAAATCTAGTTTTTCATCGCATGTCGGCTTTCATTGCAGCGTTTAAATACAAAACGCAAAGAATGTTCATAATTTTCAAGAGCTTTGTTTGTCATTGGCGACTAACGTGGATTGTTTATTATTGACATCATTTGACATTGAACTGCTTGACCTATGACTATCGTGACCCGGCATCGGATCATCACCAAGGCATTATTTTCTCAGAGTTTCGTGACTCCAGCACGACTCGCACCATGGATAGCTGGGGTCAGCTGTGCTGACGAGCCCCTCTCCTGGGCGTACCACTGCAACAGGCGTGTTCATCAGAATGCTGACGATTTTACCAGCGGGGTTACCTTTTGTCTCACAGCCGCATGACGCCTGGTTGGTCACACGAAGTATTGCATTTTATTGACCAATATAAGACGGTCAATATAAGACCAATATAAGACCAATATAAGACCAAGTAGGCCGCGTGCCATTTTATTGATCAATATAAGACGATCTCACTACTCGGCATATCAATGTTATGCCTATGGAGTGGCGGGGCGAGCAGCCTTCGAGAGGTACATTGGGTTGGGTTTGCACTAACTTCGTGCGATGCCGATTTCTGGCCTGCGCGATTCCGAAATGGAGCCGCCTGGCGGCCAGGGTGTGCGACGTTCCAATCTTCAGCGCTTTAAAAATCCTGACTCACAGTGCATGTAAAGCCATGTGTAGCATTTGGGTAGCTTCAGAGGTTTGAGTGTCTAGCTTGTGGTAGTGATCTGCATTGTTTTATGTCAGAGTGTGCAAATTGTCCTATAACTGACTCGGAGACCTGAAACAACGTTCAAACAGTGCCCCCCGAGTTTACGTCATAAATCGATCTGATTTGACGTCATTAGAGCGGCTGGGTATCATATGGAATCGGTGAAGTGTCGGGTTGGCAAGACTTTTGGAAAACTATGGCTGTGGGTAAGGGTATAGGTGCGATGCTTACGAAATGACGGGTAGATGCGTCAAAATATGCTGCTTAATGTTACTGTTCACGCTCCTTTCAGCCAAAGAATCCCAACTTTGTAAACAATCATTGATCCAAAGATGAAGTGTTGCTGCAAGCTTTCCATTACCCAAAGCTTGCAAAAGTTTTCATAACCTCCATGTAACACAGAGCTAACAGCGCCTTACATAATATTTGCTCTACCTCCGAGGCAACCTGCTGGTAAAATGCAATTAAGTGGGTAACGAGTGGGAACGACTGAATGGGAGTGTTGAGCGGGAGGGTATGAGCACAGCCCCATGCGGACCTGGTGGATGGCGTAGAGGAAATCTTACCCGTGAAGCTCTCCAGACGTCATGTGCGTGCGTACAACGCGGAGGCAAGCTACAAGTGAGTACATGACGAAATATGCCATCGTATCCTATTTTCAAACGCCTTGGTGTCTATTCTTTACTGAGCAATCCTTATGCGCCCAGCCCGCCAGCCTGCGACCTTTCCAGGATGCGAAAATCTCCTCATTTTGAGCGCGCGGTTGACTCCCGTTTCTCCTTTCAGTAAAGTGCGCGCGAATAAGGCGCCGGGAGTTAGAGACGTCAGTCACGTAGTCAAGCCCATCAGCCTGCCTAGAGCATCTAGAAACCACAAGACTGAATTATCAACTCGAACTGAATACGCACGTGAAATAAACGGCGGAACTGGGGCGCAGAATACGAGAGGAGAATAGACGTGAGGAGAACGACAGGGAGGATAAAGCAGGGGTGGTGGAACGAGATGTGAGAAAAAGAGACACCAGAACAGTAAGTGATCCGGCCTTACCACGTACAGTGCTGATACATGGCGTCATCCAGGGGCATGAGACACTCTGCAGTTGCCATCGCCATGGCCGGCTCAGACGGCCCGCATGGCGCACCAACGGAATCTTAATGTCTGACGCAAGTGCACGGCCTTGCACAGTCTGCCGGCCTGTCAGTGAGGTGAAGGGCCTGGGGTCGCCCGGCTATCGAAGCCTCGGATCGGAGGAGACCCGATGCGGTGGTCGTTGAACGAAAATTCTGCGCGTATTCCGAGCCTCATAAAAGACAATATCAAGTTGCTGTTCTGTCCATGTGAGACTGGACCCAACGCTCCTTTGCCAGAGACCTGTCGCTTAGCAAGCTCTCGCGATCACTGGCTGAAAGCAGCCCTCTCAGTGGCTCCCAATGGGCAGCAAACCCAAATCACTGACCTGCTGGACCGATGACGGTAGCATTTGGAAACGGCCAAATGACCTGTGTGTATTTCTCCAGGGAAAGGGCTCGATTAGGCTGATAGCCATAACGGTTGAGACGCTTCGAAACGGCCGATATAACAACCAGATTACGAGCTGTCAAATATATGTTAAACGTACCCATCCCACTGTCCTACTGTTTCTGCACTTGGCGCCAATTGCCTTTTTGCTCGCGCGGACACCGCGTCGTATGCGTTGTAACCGCCAAGGACGCATGAATATGCATTGACCCGTCACGATAACAAGCCACCAGATCTCCACCGAACGTCGGCCGCTGCCCGCCTCTCCGGACGGGCCAGCAACGCCGGCGATCTCCTCGGCCGGGCGACCTCCCGTCAGACCGCCGCCTTGTTCAGCGCGACCACCGCCGTCGACAGTCGCGAGAACCCCTCTGGGATTCCCAGTCCAGTCCTGGTCCCTGTCCAGCAAATGTGCTCCTGGCCGACCCGAGCCCTTGCCGACATCTGACCTCTGCTAGGCACTGTGTGTCCCTAACCGACACAGGGGGCTCCTCATTGGCGAGGGGCTCTTCTTATGTAAATCGCAGGCCTGGCTTTGTCCTTGCTTGGGAAATGGGCCCTCGAGCCCAGACCGACAGACGGAGCAGAGTGATCAATACTGGTGGTGCCTGACCGATACAGAGGCTCTCACCGACTCAGGAGGCCCCCAATCGGCGTGAAGTGTCCTCTGACTGGCATTGAGGAGCCCGGCCCTACGGGCCATGGTTCCTTATTGCGGTCATCGGCCAGTCCTTCGAGTCTTTTGGGTTCCTAATTGGGCCCTTAGCCGTGGGTCCCGAGGGCCGACCTAAGGGGGCGGGAACTTGTGTCCCCTGTGTCCCCCTCCCCCTCCTGCTTGCGCCGATGCATGCATCATGCAGCATTGGTAAAGCAAGGGATTTACAATTATTGCACGCGCGTGCGCGTCGACTGATAGCCGGGTCTCGAGTGGCTCTTCTACTTCTTACTTTAAAGCATAAACAATGGCGTCGCAATTGTGGTTAAAGCCAACGAGTGACAATAATTTGCTACATCCTGGAGTAAAGTCTTTTAACGCCAAACTCCTTGAATATGTATGATGCATAGTTGTGTTTTTCGAAATCTGAAGCATAAAGTTAAAGTTTAAAGTCTATGGTGCATGGCTGCGTTTAAAGCTTTATAAAGACTTTAAGTTTTGATATGATTCAGTAGGAGACATTTCGTTATATGGCTACCCAGAGGGCATTCAAATTTGATGAACACGTAACTTCTGTATGGAAGTGCTTGCAATTCGCATAAATCGGATGAAAATAAACACATAAGCGGAAATGAAGCGCTAAGGCGTTCTTTTGAGGCACTAAAAATTGTTTATAGTAGTGCTGGTCCAGCCGAAATGGCATTATCATAGTTCGCCAAAAATAAATCGTGTTTTTACCAAGCGTCTGCCATTCTGTTGGCTTGCTGGTGCTCTCCTGGAAGTTCAGTCTGGCTCCGGGCCTGATGGGGCCTCTGGCCGAGGTGGAACGGAGGGCCTACCGTTCGTTTCTGGCCCCCTGCTGGCACAGAATTCCCCGTTGTATTGTGAGCCCTCTCTTTGACACTTATCACATCTTTTATTTTCAGCGGGCCAACGCAAAAGCCCTCTGACATTGCCGGACTTTGGCCACGTCCCCGCCTGGAAAACGGCCGCTGACTAACGCCGGGCCGACTGATCACGTTTGATGGCTTATGACTGATGTGTGGTCCTCACTGTTGCTGCGGCTCCCGGTCGTGGCAAAAGCCCGCCTTACCAAATGAGTGGGACCCGGTCCGCATTACCGGAGTTGCCTTGGCCTCCAGCTACCCCTGCAACCTCTCCAGTCCTCCCTTCTGACCCCTTGTTGATGATCCGAAGGGGTGCTTTGGGCCCGTCTCATCCTAGCGAGGGAGGAAGGGGACACGTGTTCCCTGTGTCGCCACCCTTACCTGCGCCTCTGGCGCTACTGGTGGCCCACAGGCCAAGTACCGCTGGATAGCTTTTTCAGGCGCGACACATTACTTAAGGGTGAACTTTTAAAGAAAGCTAACATCGCACACTGCTGAAAATATGTGTAGCATTCTACCAGACCTGTGAACCTAGACTTGGACCTGGACCTCTGACAAAACCTTACCACTAACCCAAATCCAGCGGTGCCATTTCATTACCGCAGCCCGGCTCTCCAAATGTGGTCACTCGACTTGACTCGACTTGACTTGACTGCCTCGTTTGAAGTGAAGTCACGTCATGGTTTGAATGCAGTTCACCAGTTGAACATTTGGGAACACCCCATTGGCATCAAACCTGGTTTCTTTGGACCACCAACACTGCCGTTAGGATGACCGGAATTCCTGCAATGCATAGAAAGCCTGAAGTCGTGCGTGTTAGAGAAATAGTAAAATTATGAAAGGCAGGTTCATGGGTGATTTGTGATGTTTATTATCTTTTTATTTTGTTTGCATTTTTGCTCTGTTTGTATACACAATATTGTATTTTGTGAGGCCTCTGGCCGCCCAATGTTGAGTTGGGCCTCCCAATGCTGGCTTGCCTCCCCCACCCCCCCCCCCCCCCAATGGTTTTGGCTGGAATGCTACAAAACATGTGAGTAAAAGGTTATAACATAAAAACTGTCTTCTTTGATATTTCTGCGTAGTGGCGTCTGTACCACTCTCATAACAAAAAGTCATAGCTGCTCTCACCATAAAACACATATCGTAACAGCTGAGCGGATAAACGATGCATTCAACTTCACATACCTAGCGTCATAAGACACATAATGGTTTGGGAGGTTAAAGTGAAAAGCGTTAGAATATGGGGATGGCCTAAGTCCTTCATGGCTAACACCCTTCCCGCCCCCCCCCCCCCTACAACCAAAATGCATGCTGCCTCCCAAGACCGCCAAAGAAGAGCGCCATCGGCCTCCTAAGGTGGCCTCTAAAGGGGTGCCCTCACATGCCGATCAGAAGAGACACGTGTGTTCAGTGCCTGCTCCTTAGATCCTGCCCTGCATGACTTCTACACAGCCTAAATAAAAAACTTTCATAACTTGCACAGAGATTAAAAACATACGTGGCGTTAAATCAAACCGAAGTGAGTGAAATCCAGTGATTAAAAAAAAAATGGAAGATAGGTTGTCAGGCCTTTATTTCGCCCCCCCCCCCCCCCTATTAACTTATAAAATTGACAACCCTGAGCAGGTTACATCAAAACGTGTGACTACGGACGGGACACAAACTAACCAAATGCCCAGCTAACTGACTTCAACAAAAGTTCAGCCTAGCCCTCATTAATGGTAATGTTATGACAATATGTGTAAACTTCCCTTGTGACTAGCAACTTAACGAACAGTTTTGTATTAGCACCCAAGAAAACAAGTAATTTCTTTAAAATGCTAGCTTAAAGAACTTTCCAATGTTAGTTGTGGGATTATAGTGACATATTTCCTCATGTGAACAGTGACAAAGGTCTATCATAGGTATCTGGCACAACAAAGGGGAGGAGAATTGATTTATTATCGGTTACCACCACGGTTCCGCCGGGTGAAAATGGTGCCAGCGGCCTCTGCTTCAACCGAACAACCAGCCAACCATGCTTCTAAGTGGAGGTTCCGACTTTTGTACGAGAAACGAATCCTCTCGTGGACCTCTATCTGTGTTTTCTTATCACCTCACGTTTCATTCGTATGCTCGATCGAATCGTGTTACATTTTCGGTGCGTTTTATTCTCTAAAATGATTCGCTCCATTGGGGGGCAGCATTCTTCTTATTTTCCCTACAATACATATTTAGGACTCACGAGATATCATTCAGTAATACCTATCCTTCAAATGTGCACACATCTCTCTCAAAAGACCGTTGAACCTCTGCTAGTGTTACGGTTTTCCAGACTCCCGCTGATAGCTGGTAAGCCCCATCCCCACCTCGACATGTGTAAACGTTTACACCGCCCCAACCGGCACCAGCGATGGTGATTGGCCCAACCAAAAAAACTCTGGACGGCTGAATGTCACGCCGTGAATGTCACTGATTGGACGGTGATTGGTCGGCCACGTCGTTGGCCGCCGTAAAGGAAAAAGCCATTGGCGCAGTGGAGACCAGGTTTAGTTAGTAACGCCACTTCTCCGCGGCGCACAGCTCTCCCACAGCCATTCCAGCTTGACAACACATCCAGCTCAACGACGGCTTGCAAAGGTCACCTACGACGGTCCGCGGGGCTGACGAAGCTGCGGGTCGTTACCACGGTCCCGCGGGGCTGGCGGTGCTGCGGGTCGTTATGACGGTCCCGCGGGGCTGACAGTGTTGCGGGCTGCTACATCGGTGCGCGGGGCTGACGGTGCTGCGGGTCGTTCCGACAGTCCGCGGGACTGGCGGTGCTGCGGGCCGTTACGACGGTCCGCGGGGCTGACGGTGCTGCGGGCTGTTACGACGGTCCGCGGGGCTGACGGTGCTGCGGGCTGTTACGACGGTCCGCGGGGCTGACGGTGCTGCGGGCCGTTATGACAGTCCGCGGGCTGACAGTGCTGCGGTTGCTTACAGACGGTGCGTGGGGCTGACGGTGCTGCGGGCCGTTACGACAGCCCGCGGGACTGGCGATGCTACGGGCCGTTACGACGGTCCGCGGGGCTGACGCTGCAGGGTTTTCGCGATGGCCGAGGTATTTGTGCACAAGGCTGACTGACGCAACATCGGCCGCCGCTGATTGGCAGCACAGCGCACTTGTACCGAGTCTCCCGCGGGACCGCAGCCAGTCAGCTTTTCGTGTCCTCATAGACATCTCGATCGGCCGCTTGAATAATGAATCAGTCGCCGCGGAGCGGCCCGGCGGAGGTCACGGGGTTCGGGCGCCCGGGTCACGCGGTGGAGTTACGGGGGTCGTATTCGGGCGGCTCGGCCGCCACGGGTCAGGCGGCGGCGGGCGATGGGTGGCGTGAGGTTTGACGTCGAACGGCTGGCAGCAAACGCGCTTCTCGCGCCGCCGTTGATTCCAATGCTCGGGGAAGTCGAAGAAATTCGCTTAGAGGGAACTCGAAACGGCATTACGTAAGCAGGAGTGACATTAGGTGATCCAAAGTGTGCGGTGGTTTTATGTTCTAAGCCCTGCTCGCGTGACAACAGCTATAAAGGCCAGGAAGATGGGAGGCTGGTCTGAAACCTGTATAATTTTCATGAACACTGCATGAATCCTCTCATTTGTATTCTTTGACACTGGCCTGTGGGATGGGTCTTTCTGATTAATTACGCACAAGTTACATATGTTGCCCAGCATGAAAAAACAGAGCATTTCAAACCCAACAACCCAACCTAACCTAACCTCAACTAGCCAAATCTAAACTGATTTCCTCACCCAATCTTACCTAACTGAGCCCAGCCTAGCCTGTCGTTTCTTAGCTAATCCATTCAATGGTTTCGTTCGCAAGTCACTAACAGCTTGCGACCAGTCAAGGAGGAACAGAAGGCTATCTCTCACTTGACTACCCAACAGCTAAGCCTCATGAATGTTGAGTGGGCTACGCCGCGGCGTCTCTTTCCTGCTGCAGCGCCGTTGCCCCCGCAGAGCCGCTCGCCGCCCGGCAGGCGTCCCTGGAGGGAGGCGGGCTGCTAAGAGCGTCGTCCACTGATCGTCGGCGTCGTCGTCGACAGCGGTGTGTGTGCCACAGCCGGGACACCGGCGACCGGTCGCCGTTTCAACGTCGCCGCGAGTGATGACCGGCGGCTCACCGCCCCATCCCCCACGCAACTCGGTCCGAATTTAGAACTGTTCCCACGGTCGCTTGGTTGGGCCGGGTCGCGTGGGCGGGGTGACAGGCACCTGGCCCTCCGCTCGCGCTGTGACCGGACAGACACGCAGCTGGAGTCGTCTCGGCCCACTGTGCCAATGAGGTGCCATTAGGTATGTGTGTGGGTGCGACCCCATGCATATCGTGCAAGGGCATAGGAACAACATGAAATGCGGGGCACGTTTACGTTGAACAACAGATTGTCGATGCAACAAGACCATCTTGATTGTTGGTCTGATGTTGATCTTTATACATGCTTTGTTTATGCAAAAAAGACGATGCTTCCTCTAGCTTGTTTTTATCGAGCGTTCCGGGCTAATCGCTATATCTTCTCCAGTCTTGGTCAGGCAGTCAGGGGCAGCGATTGTCCCGAAACTTCCAGTCCAATAAAAAAGCTGGCCGAAATAATGTTTTATTACATTTGCTATTCCTAGCCCAATAATAATGTCGAACATGCTTTGTAACTGAATATCCGATGACTCTCCAACATAGAAAGCCCCCGGGACACCAATTACGCCGCAGGGCCGGAGTGCCACTTCCCATTCACTCGTTGATTCACAATTATAGGGCGGCGTCGATCGCCTTGTCACAGGTGGCTGGCTGACTTCCCACGCCCATTACGGGCCGTGAATGCTCCCGCCCAGGTGGATGTTTACCACATGGTGGCCATATATGGCGGGCGGGCGGGCCAGTGAGATGCGCCTCGCCCCATGCGTGGCTCTGAGCGTTTAAGCCGCTGTGATGCAGCTACTGGTGATGACTTTGCATCGGACGCAATGACAGTGACGTCGACTGGCGTGCTGACCACGCCAGTCCCGATGGCTTGTGGGTTTCCCTCACGAGCGGAGATCCGTCGCGGCCGTGTCACACCCCCGCTGGCGCGGTCGTAAACCTCTCATCCGCTGGGCGGAAGCGGTCCCGCGCGAGCCACCCGGCAGCGCTCGTCTCCCCTAGCTCAGCACGCGACGGACGTCGGCTGCTGAGCGTGGCGGCCACTGCCACGGCAGGGGCGGCAGGCCGAGACGCACTGACGCTTGTGCGCGTTGGCCGCTGCAGAGAACATCAGGTGGTGGGGCCTCGAGTGCGCGAGAGCGACCGTCGTGAAATAGCGCTCCCGGAAGTTTTTTAAATGAATTCGTAACGTTCAGAGATTGCATCGTGGTGTACATATCGCCTCCATCGTTTTGAAGTTATCCTCTTAATAGCTTAACGGATACAGAAATATAAAGCATAGAAATTCCACACTTGCTCTTTCAGCTCCACCAACAGACTCCAGCACCAGTTCGTCGTGCTGTAAATGTTGATCGGTCTCTATGAACAGTCTTAAAATAGCGAAGGTGACAGGAATGTCGTATAAACGTACGAACTGATGTCATAGTATCCGTTCAAAGATACCTCGTGCGGATGCGTCATCACTTTCGTCCGCCCGTAGGCCGCCCACCTAATTTTAGCAGTAGGGTTGACACCCGTGCGGCCGTTGGAGACTGCAACGGCTTTTCGCCCTGCGTCGGCTTTTCTTTTTTTTTGTTTCAGACTTGTGAGAGAGCATGCTCAAGACAATGTTGCATAATTGTTGTCACTCAATTATTCTTATTGAAGTTGAATCACCCTCATATGAATATGGGCTGACCATTTAAATGTAAAATTTTATCTCAATTTGATCTAGAATTTACGTCTACAATCATGGAGTGCTATGTAGAAGCCAGAAAAATCTAAAAATGTCTCAGAGTGCTGTCCGTTAAGAAAGAGTCAACTTAGCCATTTCAAAATGACTAGAACCGGCAGTTTTTCCATACCGTCATTTAACATAGGTTTTCTTCATTTTACTGACTTCAAAGTACAAACAGAATTGTGTCTTACGGTGACTTCTGTTCCAGTTAAAGAAGGTAAAAATAAAAACAAGACAAAGAGAAAGGTGTCCTTTAAATCACTTGAGCTATAGCTATTGATTTTATTCGAAGAGTCACCATCAGGGGCCTATGTCAACCCTACTCCGCCGCCCCCCCCCCCCCCCCCCCCCTCCCTTACCAAGACTCTGGCCGCGCCCCTGGGCGCCTGCCAGCTGAGGACATATAGAAACGACATGACTGAACGTCGAACAGATCAAATGTCACGTGAAAGTTGGTAAGATATCCTCTTTTGGGACTACATTGTCAGTCTAATTGCGAAGAATGCACTTCTTTGTCAGCATTTTTGCTGCAGGTGGACTTACGCACAGGCATTTTTATTGTGGTATGCCATGATTTTAATCCGCGAAGCCGGATCCAAGGCCAACGGCTTCAAACATTCTAAGCACAAAGGGGAAGCTAAAGTCAGCACCTGAGAACTTAGGAAACTGGAAGCCAAAGCAGAAACCTATCAATCTAAAATCGCCAAGCCGAAGCCGGAGCAGAGTCTTGACC
>NW_023596746.1:31040981-31124502 GCF_011947565.3 Pollicipes pollicipes
GACGGAAATGTATATGCTTTGTCGGTAGAATTTTGGTGTGTCGAGAACGCGCATGAGAGCGGCGTGGCACGTCCGAACACAGCAAGGCTGTCATGTTCGGTGACAAGGTCACTAACACCGTGCCAGCCGCCGCCGCCATCGAATCACGCCAACAAGTGAGGTGACGGTCCTGGTCCCCAAAGCCTATCGCCCCTTGCACCGTTTAGGAGGTACGATGTAGATCCATCCCAGGTTGAGGGGCTGTATCTGATGCTTGCTTTAATATCTTCAAGTGTGGAATATTCCCTTTAAACCTCGCCCCGAAGCGCCGGGTTTTTCATAACGCAAACTGATAAGGGGCAGATGTACCCCCCCCCCCCCCGTCGGCAGAGCTTAACAAAAAACACCAGTGTATTGGTCTCAACGAAATCGCGCGATTGGTAACAATTTGTTGTTGATAGTTCACAAATTGATCCCATTATGTCAGACTAAATGCCAGATTTTCCTTAACACAGCACTTGTTCACCTTTACAACCTTGCATACACGAGATCATGTCCCTTAGCGACATCAAACCTGAACGGACTTGTTTCTTGTTAAATTTTACTACAATGATGCATGTAGTTTCAGTTGTTTTGGTCATACTTTTATTATGCATGGCTCCATTAATGAACTAGGTCGGACCGCCACGCGCGTTCCGCGGCGATGGTGGTCGCCGTCCGTCGGCCGCGCCGGCCTTACATTACTGTGCAGCGTCCCTTAAAAACCGCCGCTGCTCCAAAACCAAAAATGCTAGAGATATGCTGTTGGTGTCAAAATACGCGCAATGCATGTCCCATAAATTATTGAAAATTGGGCCCGATTGCACGATACGCGGAGAGGTGTTACGAAAAGACTTAGGGGATCGCACGGACCCCCTCTCAGGGTGAGGGTTAAAGGGAATGTTCCACATCTGAGATATTGAAACAAGCATCAGATATGATGAGATAAGATCGCTTATCTCCCCGAATATAGGTCTCCCCGAATACTTTGCTCATCTTCGCGGGCGTGCAGCTCAGAAACTAGACGGATTTGTGTCTTGAGGAGAGCAGGGCTGTGAGCTGCGTCGAATGATACTGAAGATGGCTATTTCATTTACAAAACCCATACAAATATGGAACACTCCCACTAAGTTGTGTCACGGAACGTTTAAGATGAAAGCATGAGGGTGTCTTCGGAAATTATGGAGTGCCGAGAAGGAGGAGCGCTGTTTTGGTGGGCTCATTGAAGGCATCTAGGCGTGTGTTATGAGTTGAGAGTTCTTATGCTTTATAAGAACTCACTGCTCTTATGAGTATTTATAGTTTAAGTTCTTTACAGACTTATGGGCATTCAAACTGTGATCTTAAGCTCACTTGCGAACATGAGCCCAGCTTGAAGCATGCAGTATTGTGTATACAAATAGTGTGAGGGGTGTAATGACCCGAATGGTTAAAGCGAGGGCTACCACATGGGGGCCCGGGTTTGAATCCTGGTTGCGCCATGTGCTGTGAAGGTTAATATGACCAATGCAGTGGCTAGCGTTCCATGAAAGAGATTTGTGACGACGTGCGTCGCTTGGCAATTTCTAAAAAAGAAGAGAATGCAACTAATGTTTTCACTATACTGTTGTTTAACCAGTACTTCTTAGCATATTGGAGGTTGACAACTAGCATAAAAACACAGAAAACGTAGTGCTAAGGAATCCTAAAACACCAGGATTTTCGACGGCTAAGAATTGTAGGAAGGTTAGATAATCGCAAACGCGCACGCAGCATACTCCTTCCACATAATTCATTTCTGTTTTTCTCGTTACTTGTCCTGTTTTTTATTTCTAACCATCTGTATACATTACCAATACAGATTAATTAAATTTGTCTTTTAGAGACCTAGTTCCAGTCTTTAATTGGATGGATTTCGGGGATCGCCGCCAACGCTGAACAGTGTTTGTTGCATGAGCCGTAACCCCACCATTCGATCGTGAGGTTCAGGGCCGACGGCAGAATTCTGCGGCAAAATCTTGAGGTGTACTGTTATTTTCGGCACGGGCCGTCCTGACCTCGGACGCCACCTGCTCTTTAGTGCGGCAGCTGTTTTCAGCCCAGGCCATCTCAGTGAGGAACACATAGCAAGTGCCTAAAACAACTTGAACTCACCCGCCACGAGCGAGTGAGTAGGAAGGCGGGCGCCGTACCCAACTGCGTTACCGGTGTGAACGAACCTTATTGACGAAGCTTATTGACAAAGTCTGCAATTTGTCGCGAACAAGCGCTAATCAACGACCAGCTCAAGCCACTGACCTTCATCGAAGTGGAACGCAAGCCTGACCCCGGCACCGAGAGCAGTCTCTACTGTGCTCTCAGGGGGATACTGTGGCCTCGATTCGAATCGCAAACACTGCGAGAGTGATCACGGCGGGCCTGGCCTCTGGACACTGGCTGCTGGAGCGCCACCGGCGGACTCTTCTGAAAGTGGTTTGCCGGGTGGAGGAATTTGACGAAGTGACTCAGATGCTCTTGCCTAGCACCCCACGCAGTCTTTTTTGCAAATCTCATCGCCATTGGTTGGCCCGGGAATTGGGAGTCGACACCGGACGTACCAGACGCCTGCGTTCGGTAGTTTGAGGTCGTATATGTTCGTGGAATGTCAAACCAGTGCAGTGCATGCGCATTGAATGATTGTTCAAAACACGATTTAAGCCGGGATATTCTGACACCTTCACAAGGTGTCAGACGATACGATAGACGAGACTTCATACAACCCTCCCTTTGGCGTTTACAAACGAGACGAACTAGGAAGATGGGATGAAGACAGGCGTGCGTGGCGTGATGACATCTCGGAATTGGCACATCATTTTAGTACTCAGATTTTAACATGTGGCATGCAAGGTCAAGTTAAGGTTAAAATTTGTTTGCAAAAATGAAGGATTTTTAAGATTTCCTGCCAAACACATTTGAACTGTTTTGCAACTGTCAAATGGCATAAGCTAAGCTACATTGAAGGCGTGTGTCATGTGTGTGTGTCATGTGTGTGTCAAGGTCATGTGTCAGGTCACGACGAGATCAGTGCCCATCGTATTGACGACCGGCTCATTGCTTACAATGGCTTATAATCGGCTCATCGCCCATGGTGATAATCGTTTGAATGGCATATTTACTTGGCTCAATGCTTAGAAAGGTCATGTAGCATGGAGCTGCCTCGTAGTGTGTATAATGAATTTGTGTAAATAGATAACGGTCTTCACGTGAGAACAATTTTGCAGCAACAAAGGAAAGGAACTGACGCGGAATTCCATATCAGGACCCCTTCCAAAACAGTAGGCACGTAAAGGTTATCTACGGTCAGCGTAAGAAAATAAACTTAAATGATCTTAAAAGGGTAAAAGAGCCACGATCCAATTCCAAACTGATTATTTAGCCACAATATATCGTAAACCATCCACATGTCTTGTCTCCGGTCGATGATGTTACAGCAAAATGTATAATTTGCGATGTTGTTTATAACTGACCGGAGGTTCAAGGCACCGTAAGGCTATGGCACGGTATCTGACAGAATATAATGAATGGTTGCCATGAGTTTGGGAAAGGATGGCCCACAAGGTACTGAAAATGTCACGCCAATCCATCTCCGGTTCCGAGGGTATCTCCAAAAACCTGAAGAGAAAACCCCGCCCAAGCGGAGGTGAAATAGGTCTGCGTGCATCCCCGCACAAGCGGAGGTTAACGAGGCAGGCCTGCGTGCATTACCCGTACAAGCGGATGCTAAAGAGATAGGTCTCTGTGCATCCCGTACAAGCGAAGGTTAATGGGCCAGATCTGCGTGCATCCTCGCACAAGCGCAAAATAACAGGTTAGCTCTGCGGGCATCCCCGCACAAGCAGAGGTTAACGGAATAGCTCTGCGTACATCCCCGCACAAGCGGAGGATAACGGGATAGCTCTGCGGGCATCCCCATACAAGCGGATGCTAACGGGACAACTCTGCGTGCATCCCCGCACAAGCGGAAGCTAACAGGATAGCGCTGCGTGCATCCCCGCACAAACGGAGACTAACGAGATAGCTCTCTGGGCCAGTGTCTGGCAAAATGGCGGTCAAGGGCATTGGAATTATATGGCTGCACCGGACGCCAGCTGCATGCTTGTAAAAGTCCGTAATAGATTTTTGCATATGGTCAAGGAAAAATTGTTGCATGTTCCTTGATCCCTTAAGTCAAAACAATGAAAACCTCGCAAGCAATATCTGAATGTCTTCGCGTGAAAATGTACTATTGTGAAGCAAGCCAAACACGTGCATGAAGCGCCGTAAAACAAGCGATGATTGCACTGTTTTCCTGCTGTTGGCAGGGAACACGGCGTGCGTGGTCGTCAACTCAATTATGGAAGGTTGGGACTACGTTTCACAAACATATTTTGAAGCCTCAAGTCCTAATCTGAGACAAAAATACGCTTGTTTCTAGCAACGTATTTGTCTGCCGTGGACATTGATCGCGGTTAGCCCGCAGCAAGTGCCTACCGCCCTGTCGGCCCGGCCGGTACAAGTCGACGAACCCGAGCATTCTTTTCGTGCACCATTTCAAGGGATCACAAAGCAGCGGCCAGCGAGGGGCTGTACATTCATACAATAAGGCAACTACTGTGAGATCTGTCCAACAGATCGGCTGCTCTGAACATTCCCATGAAAACATGGCGTTGGTAAGAATCGGTGAAGAATCACCTTTCCAGGCTGCCTTTGACATGTGCTCGGGTGGGGTCAAATCAATCTCCCCGAAGGTTTTTTTCCGAAATGGTTTCTGAACGGCGTGGCGCAGCCGCGTCAAATTTTGCATAGCTGTAGACTATTGAATGGCGGATCGTTCGGTATTAAAAGTTTAGGTTTACTTTGTAAAGTCACTGACCTACGGCATGTCACAGTCAGGCCATGGATTCAGCGAAGTCAATTTTTACGGAATCGTTCAATCTGATGCAACAATGGAGTGTTAGACGAAGCAATGCATCCCTGAGGTACTTTATTAGGCAACACAACAACTGAGTGAACAAATTCCATTGACCGCAGGTCAGGCATGAAAGTCAGATCAAGGCCAACCAAGGCGCCAGTATATTTCTAGGAACCAAGGCGCCAGTATATTTCTAAGAACCAAGGCGCCAGTATATTTCTACTGTTGTATGTTTATACCGCCATACAGTATAATACCCCCGCTAGCAGCGCCTGCAGGGACATGTGCGGCGCTGCACGTGGAAAATACCCGGACGTTGTTCAGATTTTCGAGACTTTGTAAGCATGGAGATTTTGTTAGAGGAAATGGCTGCCTAAAACAGCGCGCGGATATCCATGAGCAATCAGGATAGAAGGAAATAATCATGATGGGCATGACCTTACGTCTCACTGACCACCAGAGCCATTTTGAGAAGGATGTCTTCATTATGAACCATGCGGACTGCGGTGGTCACTTGGTGGGGGATCGAACCCAAGACTGACAGGTCCGAAGCCGAGTGTTCTAACCACTGTACCTCCACCGCTCCCCAACATGAAAAGAGGATCGTGGCAGCGTATTATACAGGGTAGCTTAGCCTTTCGTTTAGTCTAGCTTAGTCTTTTGAGCGCTGCATAAAATGTATCCTGTGTTCTAGCAAAATTGTTGCGAAAACTGTCTGTCCACCTTATCTTGCCGATGAGGCAATGCAGATATCTGAAGAGGATTGCGTTAAGATGCCAGTAACGGCAAACAGGTCATCAGCCACCGTCATGCCACTTGGGGGATCTGGGGGAGCGGTCTGGAGGAGCGGTCGGCAACCGAGTCACCAGCCACCATCGTCTGGGGGAGCGGTCGGCAAACAAGTCACCAGCCACTGTCGTGCCACTTGGGGGATCTAGGGAAGCGGTCTTACTCCTGTACAATTGCATTACAACGGCTCAGATTGAATATAGTTTCGCGAAAAGAACAAATGTCCGGAGTGTTTCCTCAAGGCTTTTCTGTGATTTTCTTTCCCTGAACGTCCTGGCCTCCATCCAGGGTCCCTCCTGAGGTATAGATATGTTTAAAATGACCTCCTCTGGGATGAAATGTGCCTCGTGTTATTTGTATTTTCAAAGCAGTCATTTTCAGTGACAGGCTTAAAACAATGGGCGCCTACTGAAGTTTTTGCCTCCAAAAGGACCCTGTTAGTCCAAAACTTCTGCATACGGCACCACAGGTAGGTGCCGAAACTTACAGGATTCTCTATATTACCTTAAAGTGCAACTGCGCCGTATGAGGAGTTTTTAGCTTAAGTGTACGTCAACCCAAGGACCAAAAGTTATGAATTCACCAGGCTTCTGCAGATGTAAAAACTGTGTGCCAAACAGTTTTCTTTCCACAGTGGCGTTTGGATTTCAGATTTCGAATAACTAAACAGAACAGTAATCCTGTGCATGTACCTCAGCAAATTAATGCGTATCGTTTGTAA
The DNA here is from genome assembly GCF_011947565.3 of Pollicipes pollicipes. Taxonomy (NCBI): domain Eukaryota; kingdom Metazoa; phylum Arthropoda; class Thecostraca; order Pollicipedomorpha; family Pollicipedidae; genus Pollicipes; species Pollicipes pollicipes. The sequence goes on from NW_023596746.1 coordinate 31,047,419, forward strand.
CAATATACTTCCTCCGTTTGAAAACCGAATTGATACCAGCGTCGATATTACTGTCCACGAGGCAAAGTCTATTTGGCTTCGTTCCTCGTCGGTTCGTTGACCTCACGTGGCACTCAGTTGCGCAAATGCCTGTTACAGGCATGCGTAAGCGGTTAGCCAGGGCCACCAACGGTGTAAAAATGTTCCAGTACAAATTCCCATTATAAGTGGCGTGACATTCTCTAGCACTGTCAGGGCGCCTATGATGATAGGCAGGATAGTGAAGCGCCAGACATATGGCTTCTAGTCGGAAAAAGGCCAGCGAGCTGATGTCTGATTTCGTAAATAGATGCTCCTTTTTAACACAACGTAGCGGAGTGCCCTGTAGTTGTCAGAGGCCTTCGACAAGACTGTTAAACGGCGGAGGAAAACGGAACAAGCTGGATGTCTGTGACATGTTGGGTTTCCTCCGGCCTCATAGTCCTCGCCAGGATTCATCCACTACGTGGCATTGGTCGATTGCCGACAAAAAAGTGTGACGCACGCGTCAGCAGGTATGACGCAAGCAGTCGCGCGCAGGAGGCGTATCCGACGTGCCTCTATTGTCTGAGTGTATGGAAGCGCGTCTTACTCGTTCATAAAAGCGGCCGTGTAATCAGGCAATTGACTCATTTCATCATTCTTAATAATGACGTGATGAACGCTCCAAGCATCTGAGGCGATATGTTCGAACATATTCTGTTATGAGACCAATATTTGTGGCATTTACCGATGTCAATTGTTCTTATGTTTATCATACGATTCGCGCGAAATATATAGCCCCAAAACATGTGGCTACGCAATATTTGTGTGCTTTTTCACTATCACAACGGCTACGGTAGAATGCTGCCACATAGCTTTAACCTTTCTTATACTTCTGTGAAAGGATTGAGACGAAGTATCATGGATAGAATACATGTTCCAACTATTGCTCTATTCTCGTGTTATGGTCTATGTATGGGACCATCGGGTTATTGTGCTCTACCAGAAGAGGATGATAGTTCTTGGAACAATTATTCCATCTGATCATATAGCCATATATGTTTCCATTGAACATGTAGATCATGTGATCATGGTTGCGAGCTCGGCTGCTTAATCGTTTTTCATCTACTGGTTGTAGGAACATCAATTTGTAAACATAAATTAACATCATTAACTTATTGCCATTCATAAATTAATATCGCTCTCCAATGACATCAATCCAAGAATGCGTAAACCACATAATCTACTGGCTATGGAAGTCATATGTGCATGTATGTACATCTATAATGTATATATATATATATATATATATATATATGTATGTATATATGTGTGTGTGTGTGTGTGTATTATGTGTGTATTTTACTACTTTATCGGGAATACCCATGTTAAATGATTAGCAGACGTATGCAATCGAAAGAGGGGCATCAACTGTAAAGTGGTGTAGACTCGCAAACTGGACAAACTAAGGTGAACCGGGAAGTGATGGGGATTCCATGTTCGTAAGGTAGATCCCTAGAATGCAGGCAAGACTGCATGGCGATGAACTGGTAGTCTGACAGGCAGTGTACAGTGCTCGCCATCTGTTATTTGCAAATGCATTGAAGTTGTGCTATGTTACCAATTATTGCATGGAATTAGACACAACATTGTGCGGTTTATCTGCAGTCCTACGTTTGTCAACAACCAAAGGTAATGACGTCATAAGACGGTGTCCATCACGTCCTCTAATAAATTTCATTGCTTAGGCATGGCACTTCGGCATGAAGGCAATCATCTATAAACAATATACGCGGAATTCGGCCCCACTTATAACTCATTTCTCAACCTGATATGTTCCTGTTGTGACACAAACCGGTATTTGTAGGAAATGACGTTGAAAACTCTTGTCCTTACGGTGAGGCAGTGTTTCATGCGCGCCGGTTTATGCCTTTGGAATTTGATTCTTCGCAGGTGAAACTGTAAGTTACACTGCGTTGGTAGGTACGCATCTGAAGCAGTAGCGCAGGCAGGGGGCACATGAGCGATGTGCCCCCCCCCCCCCCCTCCTCTTTAGGTTGCAAGGGGTCCGAAGGGGCCCTCGGGACCTACGACTAAGGGTCAGATTTGAGGACCTGAAATGCCTGACAGGCTGCTCGGAGATCGCATTCAGGGGCCCCGGCACAAAGGGGGGCACTCCGATGCCAGCCGGAGGGCTCTACGCGCTGATCAGGGGCCCATAAGGGCCTATATGTTGGTCAGACACCACCAGTAACACACAGTAAGCTCCGTTGCGGCATAGGCCTGGCGGCCAATTTCCCAAACAGAAACATAGTCGGAGCCAGCGATTTATATTGGTCCGGCCGCATCGTCTGTCAGCGCCCCACAGCGCCTAACAACCTAACAGGGGCCCTGTTGGCAAAGGGCCCCGAGTCGGCCAAACACAGTGTTCGGAGAGGCTCTGAGAACCTAAAGAGCACACCGAGTACGGCGATTAGTCTTATCCAGGGGCCCGGCCTACAAGGAAGGGCCCCTCAAATAACAGTAAGGAGACCGAACAGCCGAGCTGGAGTTTATGTGCCAATTATTAGACCACCTGCGGCGATGAGGGATGTGGCTGCGTCAATGAGGGTTCCTGCGTCGACCCGGGGTCAACTGCGCGAGTCAAAAGGCCTCCCGCGTCAGGAAGCGGACCAAAGTGATGTGATGCATTCCTCTAATGGCCTTGTGATCGGCTAGGAGATCCCGCCTCGCGTTCCCAGAATGACAGTCGGAAGACACACTGCGGTGGGACAGAATGATCCTTCAGCCCTTGACCGGGAGCAATGCTGTGCCCCGAAGTGTTCTACACAATGGATCCCTTTCCCGGAAAGAAATAAGAACCCTCATTGGTGTTGACCAGAGTGTGTCGAAATGAGTTTAAAAAACGCGCAGGTCCATCCCATGTTTGCCTGAGAATGGCCATCCTTTTGTAGACTCGACTAGTGAAACAAATAACATCAAATTGTTTGAGCTTGCGCGCCCACAATATCGGGAGCAAGGACAGCGATGGCCTGGGTTGCAGTTTCCGCAAAACCAAGCGGCGTTGGTCACTGTAATTAACGTCAGGTGGCGGGCGCCGTTTGCGCAAGAACGACCATCTTAAGATAAAGTTTCTGAATGCTTTTCAAAATCGGTTCATGCAGTTCAGAGATTAAACCGGGCGAAACTTTTCTAACTTTTTTAGGGTCTGATCTTTCAGGATTTAAATATTTGCGAAATATGTCCTCCGGACAGATGAACAGTTGCAGCAACACGAAAAACAGATCTGCCTTCACTCTTCCAGTTCCACCACCAGATTCCAACACCACTTCGTGATGCCGTAAAGGCTAATCCGTTAGTAAAGGTCAATCCGTTGTTATAGCTGTGAAACAGAAGTCGGTTCATTCGCCAGTGGCACCTCGGCCCACTATTTGTCACCATTTTGTCGTTGAAATGATATCTGAGATCAACGCTATCTTCATATGTTCTTTTATATTTATATGCGCATAGTGCATAACGTAAGCTCATCACGTGAATACGTAATGGTTTCTTACAATGCTTCCAGGTGAGATCCTGGTTCTTCGTGTCTTTGACTTTATGCTGCGCCTTGGTTGTTGCGAGATCCTCATTATATTCCAGGCTGGCTCTGGGTTCATGTGGGATCTCTGGCCGTATTATTGGCTAAGCATTTGCTCTTGCTGGATCTAGCGGCACAATGCAAGCTGGATCTTGATTCTTGCTGGATCTCTCTGTCTAATGAAGGCCGTGTCTTGGATTCTTGTTGGATCTCACGGATCGCACCAGCAGCAATGTAACCAGCGAGTAGACGAAACACGGCGAGAGTGTTGGCGGGCCCGGTCGGCAGTTCGGTCTATGGTACCTCCTGTTGGCGCCGGCACCAGGATGACAACACTTCGGGATCGAAGAACAGGTCCTGCAGGCCGTCGGCGGTGGGCAGCGACAGGGCCGCGTCCCAGGGTTAGGAGTTCTCGCCGCGTGGGGCGAGCCGGACGCCCACGTCGTCCGGCGCGTTGGCCAGCGCCAGGAGCATGAAGCTGGGTGGCCGACCTTCTGTGACGCACGGACGTCCGTAGCTCGGGTCGTAGCTGCGGACAGGCGCGGCGGCTCCGGGATTGTAGCAGCGTTGACGATTGGGACGATGCCCAACTCTGGGCACAAAGCCAGGCAGGTCCGGAGTCAGCACCATCTCACCCCGTGTCACATGGGCCGTTACTTGCGTGCGGTGAACAGGTCTTTCTTTTTACAATATTCAGTATATTTGGAAACAATATTTGACTACCAAGACAGCTTAAATGGCGTTCAGTCGTTTGTCATATTTTACCACATCCTATTACATCAAATACCCAACCACAAATAATGCCTGACACCAGGCAGTAACCAGATCACTAACGCCGTAATAATTCCTACAGCACTCCCATAAATAACATCGGGGAAACAATATCTCATCGCTCAACTCATGTATCAGTCAGCACTTATAGCAGATGTTGGCAGAAACCAGATGCTTGTGTACACTTTGGTGCTTCATTCTAAGTCTTACCTCTCTAGTTTTGTTTTGAACGGCCATGAAACAGCATCACATCACTGCGCCGGATATGCCGTCAAAACAAAATGAGCACTTCAAAAAAGTAAGCGACATGGAGAGCGACAGCTGAGTTCCATTGATCTTTGTCAGCGTCAACTTTCAGGTCATCCAAAATTGTACGTTTTAAATCAATCAGATCTCTTATGATATGACGCTGGCATTTCGCGCACGACCAGCCGAAACAAAACGCGGCGTCAAGTAAGCGTTTTCCCGATGCCGCGGGGTTAAACGCCACGGCAACCTGGGTTTCACGGGGTTTCAAACTGTGACAGACACCATTTCCCCTGACCAATCACAGGGTGAGATTGGCTTCCGAATTCGAAGCAAGGGCTTAGAAACAGCAATGCTGAAGGCATCGAAGCGTCCCTCCCCCCCTCCCCCCCCCCCCCCCCTCCCACGTTTGACCAGCCCCGGCCGCTCATAAATGTGAGTTTAGTTTAGTGCGATGTACATTGCTCCTCTTCGTCAAGCACAATCTGGGCATGGCCGTTTCCGATCTTATCGTATGAAATATCTATGGCGGGAACACTGAAAAAAATGTATTTGCATAGATCATCTGTATAGGCTACCCTCTGATGAACTAAATTCGCCAATATTCGACCAAAGCACCTATCATCTGACAATCTCGCTCGGCGTCAGCACCATCGCTCTAGAGCAAATATCCACGGCTGACGTGTGTGTCTACCGACGAAGCCCCCGGAGAGGAGCTTAGGCAACAACTGCCACCTGTTACCTGCTCACTGACTTATGGGAAAATTCAGAGCACGATTACGTCATTGCATCAGGTGGTGTCATCATGGAACAGTGTGTGCATCCCCAGCCGCGTACCGAAGGAAATCATGGCGGTCAGACTACCCTAGAGGCTGTGTAGACCCCTGGTGGAGGCCGCAGAGCCCTACTGGGGGCTGCAGGGCCCTGCTGGAGGCTGCAGGGCCCTGCTGGAGAGCGCAAGGCCCTCTCGATGGATGTGGCGGCGAAACAGGATCGTAGTTCAGTATGTTTTGACAATGCACGGCGCTAGTAGAAAGGGGAGCATGTCCATTTTTCGAGTTCATGAGCAACGAATCAGACTATCAAGATATCAGAATGGGTCTTCGAGCCTTAGGAACGATCTAGTCATCAAAGTGAGGAATGTTGTGCTACATGAGCATGGGCCTAGACCGTGGAGGGGGGACGACATTCGTGGAGGGATTTCAAGATGACGTTGCTGACTGTCAAAATAAGCGTTATCACCGTGCGGAGATGTCCTTCTGAAAACAATCTCTGTGCCCACAATGTACTTCTGCTCAAACAGAAACATGATGTGCAGCATGTCGTGGTGACATCATTCAGGCAACTCAAGAGTTTAAATCATCTAGTTAAGAAAACTGTAACTTAATCAACTTAAACAGCCACAGGCATTCACTGCCTGGTATGCTACTGGTAAAGCCAGAGATTCTATTCAGCCGAAAATGTGAGTACTTGTGAAAGGGCGCCAGCGACGCATGCAGACTGCATATGGTTTCACAAATTCATTGGAAGTGGACTGAAGCGCAATGCTTGTGACAAAAAGGTGCCGCCACATGTGCACTGGGAAAGCCGGGTTATAAAACTACATATGTTATATGTGGCTACGCCTACACATGCAGTCACCTACTGCCGCGCGCCAGTCAGCTTGCTTCAGTTGTCCAAGACCTGCATGCCTGCATTGATTCAGGCCCTGCAGGTTCGAGTAATTACATCAAAGTCGAATGTGACAAAATTTGTAGTATCTTCACCAAGCCCTCCCTCCTATCGGCCTGTTGCGTATCACAACATATGAGATAGTTCACACCACCGATCTTATGTCTGATGCTCGTTCAGATATCTGTATCGCCCTGCATCTGTATATGTATCGCCCCGTCGAATCAGGCCGCATGTGAGCCAGGTGGCGCCACGCTGCGGCCGTAGCCGCGGCCTCGGATCTGAGACACCGCTCTCACTGGTTTGATGTGACGCGTGTGAACACCGGTACCTTACGCACTGCATCTTTTGAACATATTTAGATGGAGGGTTCATGCGCCAGGCAAGCGGTACATGTAAGTTAGCGCCCACGTCTTGCACGGTTTTCAGATTACAAGGGATGCGGATGTGTCGTGAAGCGTGGCATGCGCACGTCTCATGAAGCGTGCATTTAGGCTTAGCAGTGCTTTTCCCGTACAATGTTGTACACAATACACAACTTCACTATTTTTGATTAGCAAGCTAGCCGTCTAGTCTATTCCTCACTATGATTCACGCAGGGGACTGGGTTACAGCGAACCAGCACGGCCGTGTGCGCTTCTGAAAAAGCACAAGCTCCATGATGAAACAAACCATTCGTCTCTAGAATCAACGTATCCGCACATGCAGCAATGAATTAACCCGCCCAGGCGCGGTGGATGAAAGGCGTTCCAAAGTGCAGACGTGGCCGCCCCTCGTGGCCGCCCCTCGTGGCCGCCCATCGCCGTGCAGACCGGCCCGTGCCGCGTGCGTCCGCTATGCAGCGGCTTCCGTTCAGGCGCCGAGGCCGCGACATGCGTAGCGCCGCAGCAGACGCCTGTAGAACAGGCCAGTCACCCGACACCAGAGCAGATCTGGTTACCGGTCGGCGCCAGCGTCACGTGCCCGGCTGGGGTCTGCGGAATTCGGAGGTCGGCGCCGAGTTTGTACCGTTATGTGAATCGGCCCGCGTCTCCAGCATGCGTTTTGATCTATCTAGAACGCTCGGTTCGAAATGGTTGAGCGAATGTCCTACATTAAGATATTAAAGCAAACATCAGATATGATGGCATAAGCTCACTCATATCTGTCGGCATATTTTTAGGTGGAAAAGACTGTTCTAGACAATACAACTTCCCTGTTTAGCGAATATGCTCCTCAGTACGTCATTGTTTGATAACGTCATCGTACCTTGCACAACATTGATTTAAAGCTAATTAGCGGCCGTCATATCTGGAAACCGTGATCACCAACGCAAGATGTGAACGACTCGACAGTTACATTTATATTGACCTTGATCACAGCATGGCCAATGAAATAGCAGGATTTGAATGAATTTGTTATGGCGCCATGGATACCTGGGTGACCTTGAAATATTCTCCTCAAAAAGTCTGCACATTTTCGCGGGTGCGTTGCTAAAAAACCAAGAGCGAATTAGGTATTATGCAGGGCAGGGCTGTGAACTGCTCCGTGTGATCTTAAAACAGCTATTTCAGTTCAAAACTCCGTACAAAGGTGGACTGCTCCCATCGAACGCCATCGACCGCGCTGAGTAGGACCGCAGAAATCCTCAGAAAGTCTGGCACCGAATCCGGACGCCTCCGCCCACCTCCTGCGTTCACGGCCATGGACATCCTTCGAGTTAACCGTATCACGGATGGTGACCGGTGTGGATGGACCTGCCGCCACCGACCCTCCAGCACCGACCCCTCCCCACCCCCAGCCCTCCGGCCCGGTCCCGGCGGGCCTTGTCGTGTTATCCCGGGCGCTGGAGTGGAGTTGCTAGCGGTACTGCAAAACTAACATGGTCGTCACCAGCTCTGGCCGGCGTTTCATGTGAACGTTTCTGGGGCGTGAGGCTCTGGCCGGCGTTTCATGTGAACGTTTCTGGGGCGTGAGGCTCTGGCCGGCGTTTCATGTGAACGTTTCTGGGGCGTGAGGCGAGTTATTCGTTGGGCGCTCCATTCCACCCATTTCGCAAGTGCTCGCGGCCATTGGCGTCTGCCGTCTACAGTGCATGAGTTTGGAGATCAGCTGGGGACCGCTTTGAAATCGAAATAGACATAGATGTTGGGACTACATAAGAGATTATGATAGACTTACCATACAAATACTAGTTTTATATATCATTGTACGAAATGAGGCAGGCTGGCATTCGAAGTGTTATTTAGAATATGCCAGTTAAAGTCATGCATTCGTAACACCGTCATTTGTCAGTTAATTGCCTGTGATAAAAATCAGTGTTAAAGTGGAAACAAGAACAAACAAAAAGCCAACAGTGCAGACAAGGGTGGTGAGTTCGAAGCACATCTCGTCCGAACTAAAGCCAAAGAAAGGCGAAGCAGCGCTGAAATGATACCTCTTGCTGAATTTTCTCAGTTTAGAAAAGTTCGCTGTGCTCTCTGAAGTTTGTTGCCACTCGAAGTGTGCTCCAAATATATTGCCACTCGAAGCGTGTTCCAAGTTTGCTGCCACTCGAAGTGTGTTCCAAGCTTGCTGCCACTCGAAGTGTGCTCCAAGTTTGCTGCCACTCGAAGTGTGTTCCAAGTTTGCTGCCACTCGAAGTGTGCTCCAAGTTTGCTGCCACTCGAAGTATGCTCCAAGTTTGCTGCCACTCGAAGATTCCACACCTCTTAGAGTGGCCGGTTACAAGAAGCGGATGTGACAACTGCTTTACTGTGAAGATAAAAGTTGTCGGCTGCACCCGAACGTCGCAAGGTTAGAAATGAAGTGTCGTGGCTTTCGGTGTATTTTCAAACGAGTTCGTTTGTGCCTAAAATGCCCTCATTCGTTGAAGGAAAAACCAAAAATCCAACACCGAACCAAAGACGGACGTAGGGCATAACAGCCCCAGACAATCAAGGCAGGTGCCTTATACAGGTGAAGTGACAGACTGAGGCTTCTCTAAAATCAAGGAAACCACCTCAGCACGCATGGTCTCAATTCCAACTGAGACTACAGCCAGAACCGTTTCTTTTAAATTTTGTTTTGTGTCCGGTGTACTGCGTTCGTTTTTATATCCTGGGGCAATCATCCGCCATAGTTTTGAATTGTAGCCAAGAATATTGTTCATGGTTGATCGAACATAAGTCATAGTCGGGAACTGAGCCCCATAGGCAAAAATCGCTACCATTGCGGACTTTTTGCTTCCAATGTATCGCCCTGTGTTCTCATCTTCATCATTATTCCATAATTTCTATATCGTATTTCTGTTACGTAAGCTCATGACGGCGTGCGTTGGCGATTCAACGGACAGCGTCAGCTTCATCGGTAACATCTCCTGGATCATGACGGCCTCCAACCGCAAATGGAGTTCTGCTGTCGGGTCGCCGCCTATTTACCGTATCGCCGGGCCGTCCTCCAATTGCATCACTCGACAGCCGCGGCGCGAGGGCAGCGACACGACAGCGGCGAGCTCGTATCTCCTGCAGCGAGCCTCGGGTGGCGCGCGGCCTGCACGCCGCGGCAGACGTGATGCAACCGCCGGAATGTGAGGCGTCACAACTCCGCCGGAAGGCGCCGACCGCGGGTCAAAGTCACCTCATTGTGTGTGTGTGAGGCGCGGCCTCGGAGTCGCCCTGCGCCTGACGTAACACCCTGCTGTCGGCTCGCGAGAGCGGCTGGATCGGGGCCGACGTCGCGGTGGGGTGGCGGAGCGTCACCCGCGGTCCATGCCCGGCCCTCGAGGCGGCCGGGGCGAGCGCGTCGAGGCCGGGCCGGACTGGACTGAGAGAGGCGTAGCCCGCAGGCCATGGGCCGCAAGTTAAACTTCTTTGTTTTCTTCGAGTCACCTAACGTAGACTCTACTTTAGGTATTACATACAGACATTTGGGTATGCAGACATCTCTTAGAACACGTTTTGATGGCGAAAAAGAAATGCTTAAGGCCGCTGAAGTTATGGGTTGCCACTCACACAGACCAGAAGAAAGTTGATGTTTGCTTGATATATATATATATATATATATATATATATATATATATATATATATATATATGACGCCTGTATCGATCACTGACTACGGGCAGTGCTCGCGCAATAGTTTTGGCAACAGTCTATGGCAACGCAAAAGAAGTGGGTATTTTATCAATTCGCTGTATTTCACTGGCAGCGACATTAAATTTGTTCATGGAGCTCTTGGCTATCTGGGTATCAGAAGAGCGGCCGCATACTGGGCGTGCTCCTGCTTGGAAGGTGAGTAGAGACAGGGGCGAAGCGCGGAAAGACGTTCATTTTCAATTGCGCACGGTGAAATGTGCATGGTAGTCGAGAAATCCTTTACACAACCTTGTAAAACTTCACATTACATTAGTTTGCTGCGCAGCGATCTTAAAAATGGCGCGTCACGAAGTTGCATTTGTCGATCCCGGAAATCCATGTGTGTACGGGCCTAGAAAGCTGAGAAGAACCGGTGTGGCTGAGATCCCCGGGCAAGCATTTTTCAATGGAGTGTTAGAATTGTAGCCAGTTTTATGGGAAAGGGGCGCGGCTGCTGCCACACTGCCGCATGACAGTGTGCGCCCACGCCCGCGTCTTAAGTGCACACCATGCGCGACGCAAGCTGTCGGCTCAATTAAAGGCAGTGTGCCTAGTCTTTTCGGTTTTCCAAAGACATCCCTGCAGGTGTCTCGACCAAGCTTTTTCTATTAGTAGCAATGGGGAGTTAAGACGAGGCTTCCAGCAATCATAGTTCAAAAAAAATTGTTTTTTCACGTCGATGGTATCGATTACTGTATGCCCTGTACGGATGCGAACACAACTGCTCTAGGAGGGAAATGGCAACAATACGCGGGAAGGAAAATATACGTATGGGTGCAATAAATGACGCGTCCGAAACAAAGTTAAACTTCACGGGAAATCGTGATTGGACAAATCTGATCGTTTTTAATCACAGGCCGTTGCCTTTTGAAGACAGATGCCTTCGCTTCACCGACGACTGGAAAAGAATGGCTTGTTACAGAACAATAACGGCCTGCGCTCCCTTATAGTAAAGACGTCAATGCGTAAAATTTACTGTTCTATAAGCAAGAAAGTCCTTGAGGTCCGTGGTCGAAGACTCAGCACCCTGAGTGTCAATTAGCATGGAAGTCTTGAAAGATTAGAGTTCGACATTACCGTGATCTGAACGAATGCTCAGCTGTATATCTTCTTTGTTTGGACTGTAATGGTTAGATACTTATTGTGAGGCCTTATGTAGCGTCGGTGGAATGGGCTGCAGCCGCAGTTGGCCATTGTGGGATGTGCCCTTGTGGAAGCTAGATGTGTACACGTGAGAGGCTAAAGGCGTGGAAATAACGTAGGGATATAATACTTTGATTGCTCTGACATGCTGGAACTCATAAAATATTATGCGTTTATTAAGATATGTTTTGCTTAACTCCTCAGATAAGAACTATAACGTGCAGCTGAGACAATAAAATGATGCAAAAGTTGCTTAAGGTAGAAGTGGTCTGCTTCAAAGCATATGACCGTATCCTTGTCCATAAATTTGTGAAATGTGCCACTGTGTATAATGAAATTCGCAAACAGTGCTGTTTAAAGCAAAACCTAATTATGTTGGGCTTAGCCCAGTTCTTGAAATTTTACAAAAGCAGGCATTGGTTAACAACGGGCGTTGAGAATTACCAAATAGCTCACAGTGCGCTTTCAGCATGCAAAGGTTTTTTCTGCACACTGCTTTAATTATTTTTTTCCATTTGCCTATCTTTTTTAAGTCATGTATTTTCCCGTAAGATCAATATGTTATTTTCATACCATTATTATTATAAATATTTTCCAATTGTTAATGAGTTATATTGTCAAATTGTTTTTTTACTTGCCTATCTTCTTTAAGTCATGTATTTTCCCTTAAGATCAATATATATTCGAGTTTCATTCCCTTGACTAGCTTTCATTAGCCTGCCAGAGAAGCAGATGTGCCTCCTGCGAATCTCCAGAATGGCACCATGGTATGCATTCACTTACAGTATGTTATTGTCTTACATGAAAGTTGCATATTAGCAATACAAATGTCTGTTGGTTTCAAGCTAAACGTGCACATACTGATAAAACCATCTCCCCTTATGCTTGACTGGCAAGCTCGTGAACCTTCCACGTAATGCAATATTGGCTAAGACTGCCAGCTAATCATTACCCATGCACTCAAATGTATGGTACGCTACATTGCGAACTTGTCAATGGCTTTTTCGTATATGGCTGATATATTTCAGTTGAATCAATTGTAACTTAAAAATCAGTGTTGATATGATAAAGAATCATGTTATGTACATGCTCAAGATTAAATCTGATTCAGCTGTGGCCTCACCATCATTCAATATAGCACGTTAGACACTGATTGACATTAACAGTGTACGTAATTGCTCTGACCACTTATTTATGTACGAAGTCCAGACAGCCCACACACATTGCAACTTATTCAGTCACCGGACACAAGTGGTATCACACAATTATCGCTGAAATTGCGAGCATGACGCCTGTGTACATGGGCCTCTCCCTAATTTGCTTCATTGGGGACTGAACTTTTCCCATTCTGTCTGCCTATTTTCGTAGTTGGCTGTTTTCCTCTTCCACATTTTGGGACACACTGGCAAGGTTGCAGAATTCCCTGTTTTAGGGTGATAACATATTCGTTATAATGTGGTGCCCTTACGAAAGACCAACTATGTGCATGGCAGTGATAATCACTCCCAATTTATTCACCTTCCATAAACTTCATGCCGTCACTTCCGCATCATTAGACAACTTGCATGTTCCTTCTGCGGTCTTTGTGCGCGCCTTTGTATTGATCTCACAACATCTGTAATTTCGTTTCAGATTAACCAGCGAAACGATACAACAAAACCATTGCTGCAATTTCCCCAAAAGGGTGCACTTTGTCGAAAAGCGTGCAATGTGACATCCAGTAAGCTCTAGCTGGGGCCTCACTACATGTCACGTTAAGCTGCATATTGGATGGGGCGAGGGGGCAGGAGCACATTGTGGTGGCCGTTCCTGTGTCGCGGATTTAATCCGTAAAAGGCTGTATAAGCTTCATGTACCTGTCTCACATTTGGCCATCACTAGCAAGCATCGGCAGCGGACGGCCAGCGGAGATGCCCGGCGTGAGCTCGGACGAGGCCGGCAGCGAACGCCGCGAGTGCCGGCGGCAAGCGCCGACGCCAGCGACCAGCGTGGTCACGGCCAGCGGGGATGGCTGGCGTGAGCTCGGACGAGGCCGGCAGCGAACGCCGCGAGTGCCGGCGGCGAGCGCCGACGACGGCGACCAGCGTGGTCACGGCCAGCGGGGATGGCTGGCGTGAGCTCGGACGAGGCCGGCAGCGAACGCCGCGAGTGCAGGCGGCGAGCGTCGACGACGGCGACCAGCGTGGTCACGGCCAGCGGGGATGGCTGGCGTGAGCTCGGACGAGGCCGGCAGCGAACGCCGCGAGTGCAGGCGGCGAGCGTCGACGACGGCGACCACCGCGGTCACGGCCAGCGGCCCGCGTGGAGAAGGCCCGCCAACTGCGCCGAGGAGGCCGCCGGGGAGCGCGGGGAAGGCGGTAGGGGGTTGTGGGCCTACGGGGAGATCCCGGGAGGTCGGCGGGAACTTAAAGCGGGCCGGCGGGGAGTGCGGGAGAGGTCGGCAGCGAGCGCGGAAAAGGGCGGCGGGAAGTACGGAGGGGGCCGGTGGCGAATGCGGAGAGGCCGGCAGCGAGCTTAGAGGAGGCCGTCGGCCTGCGTGGACGAGGCTGGTGGCGAGGGCGGTTGAGGCCGACGACGAGCTCTCAGACAGGGGGTCGGTGTCGATCGCGGAGAGGCCGCCGACAAGCGCGAAGGAGGCTGGAGGAGGAGGAGGAGGCATTAATAAACGTCTTGAGAATCACTGTTAGGGAAGGAATAGCCTAGAAGCACTTCAAAGCGCTTATTGAAAAACCGTATTGTGATGCAATTCACACGTAAATACCCTGGGGCACCCTCATGGTGACGTCACCGGGGGATCGCCAACTTAGTCCCGGCTAGTTTCCGACCCCTTAGTCTAAGCCAAACATGTTTACTGTCACCGTGCCAGGGCATCCAGCTGGTGCTTCCCATTTGATTTCATCATGTGTTTCGTTTTCCAGATAGCGACGGCCTGTGAGCTCTTCCTCTGTCCCGTGACCGTAAGATCAATATCTGTCCGTTAAGGTGTGAGCCATCTTCTTTCCAAGAAATATTGGAACAAAAGCAAAGCAATGTGTCGAAGTGTTATAAGATTTTGCGAGAATGAAGATTCATGCTGAGCGAATGTTGCGATAATGTCCTCATGTCGTGTCAAATTGCTGAGCGATGACGCTCTTTCATCAACCGGGAATTTTACGCTAAATGGCGGATGTATGACACTTAATGGCAATAAATGTCTGTGAATCAACTGATGTGGAGTGATACATCCCAAGCAAAAGGAGAAATTTTGATAACCACGTGACCTCTAGCGGTCACACAACTTCCTTTTTCTTCGATGACCTGGTAGGCCTTTGACGGACTCTGGACTGCTAGCATTTACTGAGTCTGATTCAGACCCTGTGCATGTACCAATTCACGGCAGAAGAACTGTGTTTTCTTCTTTTTTTAAACAGATATTGTTTTTCTGGTAAGTACTTGAGCGTCATCGGATTCCGTAGGTTTCAAACTATTTTCTGCTTTACGTTATTTCAGCCTAGCTAGGGGCGGAAGGTGCCTATCTTCCTTATTTACTGGTGCGTCAGCTAAAATGGTTCCCGCCTGGCACGAGCTTAACGTGGGAATGGAAGACCAGAATGCATCGCAGCCAAACTGTACAAGTGGTCTTCGCGGTGCGGCTGCATTAAAAAGCTTGGCAGCGTTTTTATGTGTGAATTGGAGTACTCCATGCACTGAATTTTTGGTATTCAGTTCAATCCAGTACAGCAATCGGGAATTTAATCCTCCCCGAATCTGCTTGTTTGATGAAATCAAATTCAGTCCGGTTCGATCCGTCAAAAGCAAACATTTTGTGACACTTTTCTCATCAATCGAAAACGATTCTGTCCAACTCGATGTGATAAGCAAAATACCGAATATCTTGCCGCATTTATGAGTTAATTGTTTAACCTCTGATCTATTCCGGCCTATTTGGTATAGCTAATGTGAAATCCATTCCAGTCCCAGATAGCGTATTGTGTAAATTTCTGTATCCGGTTCAGTTTTGTATATGAACTCTCTGAATTTATGGATTGATTCAACCCATGAAGGGCCATGGCAGGGCCATGGGCATGCACAAGACGTTCAAGATAAAATTCCGGGTAGAGAAACTATATCACTTTGGCGAATAAAATGGATGCTGTAAGGCAACAGCCAGATCATGTTAAACGATTAAATGCGCCAGTGGTAAAGTAAAGAAACAGTAATAAAACGGCAGTATCCACATGCGGTGGCATTAATGTGACGTTTGCCGTACGCTCTGGAGAGAGAGCACAGAGCCACGCATGGCTAGGTGTTGGCGGCCATGTGCTATGCATCGCTCTGTGGTGGCATGATGCGCTGCCAGCTAATGGATGTGATTTCAGTCATGCTTTTCGGGGAAAATGCTTCGATAAAACATGCGAAGATATCGCGAGTGACATTTGCGGGCTGCGTGCTGTCGCAGGTAAAAGACAACGGATGCTATGCGAAGCACATGCGGGGTCAAGGCATGCTCATCGGATTTGTGGCGAAGACCTACCGCATCAAGAGGAAAGTGTTGTAAAATGGAGGTGTAAGTTCACTGTTGGATAATACATGCTACGTGCATCAGGAGACTCATCCTCAGCCAAGCTGCGCGGCATTGCATCATGTTTACTTACCAGGAATCTGTGAGCACTTATCTAACAAGAGTAATCTAATGTTTCAGATGGGATTGCAGAGCATGGCGCACGTATGCAGCCCAGGCGCCAGCTCGTCACCATCAAGCGAAGGACCGTCCAGTGAGTCCAGATGTTCCGACAAACTGCGCGGGATGATGCAACATTAGGGGTCAACCGTGTAGGGAATCTAGAACGCATGATGCAAAGCAAAGCACCGGTCAATGTCGGGATGCACACAAAGGTGCGCCTTGGCGTCTGGTGCAAGCTGCTTCCCGCTATTTTTATGGGGTCTTGTTTGTGGACGTCATATATGACAGTCACAGCCACACGGCGTCATTTGTGCCTCTGGGACGTCACTTGCACGTCACTTGCACGACCAGACGTTTATATATAGCCACTGCGATGCATTTAACTGTCGCCCGTTACGTAATTGGACTTGATAAGAGCAGCAGCGCAGACCACAGAGCAAATCACTAGCGCCTGAATGACGCACCGCAAAAAGGCAAACATCCAATTAGTAACGACGAGTATCAGCGTTCTTCTAAACATTTGCAATGCCAAGCGGCCAGAGATAGGTGGCCGTATCGTCGGAAAGGCATCTGCCAAGACATTTGTGTTCTTTCATTACATAATGCGGTGGATATAAGCATAAAAGGTAATGTTGCACATTTGAAGATATTGAAACAAGCATCAGATATGATGAAATATGCTTACTTTTAACTGTTGGTATACTTTTTAATGCAGAAGGCTGCTCTAGACAGCACAATTATATGTTTAGTAAATATGCTCATCAATGTGTTATGGCTTGATTACGTCATCGTACCTTGCGCAGCATTGGTTGAGAACACGGCCGTTGCATCTGGAAATCGCGTCCACGAACGCCAGATATGAGCGCCTATATAATTGCATTTTTTGGCCTTGATTGCCACATCGCTTATGGAGTGGCTGGATTTGAGTGACTATTATGACGTCATGGATGCCAAGGTGACGGAAATACTCTCCCCGATACCTGTACTCCATTTTTGCAGTCGTCTAGCTCAGGAACAAGAGGGGTTTAGGTCCTCAGAAGGGCAGGAATGTGAGCAGCACCGAAGTATGTTCAAGATGGCTAGCTCAGTTTAAAACCCCATATAAAGGTGAAACACACCCTTTGATTTTGAAACACTGTGACTCGATGCTCTGAATGGAAGAATGTGTTCGAAGTGAAACGCCTGCAGCTCTTTTGTTATTATTCCAGTCCAATGTTTTGCGTTGCGCTCGGGGCCGTGAGGGCCTGAAACGATGTTCTAAAAACGAGCACAGTAAGCTCCCTGTCTTAAGAGTCACTAATATAGTTTCGACCAATCTTCTTAATTTGAAGTGACCGGTCTTTGCAATATGCACTGCACCGATGTCACACTTCTCTTTGAGATGTCTCGGTGACCTGCCTCAAAAGGCAGACCTTATACGCTTAACTTTGCTGGGGCTAGCAGTTTGACAGGTTGTGGCAGACGTTTCCTCATGCTGTCAGTGGTATTATGCATGGCTTCTTACCCCGTGAGGTCGCTGGGGTTTAACCATGCACTCAGCTGCTGAGGCTTTATAGCGACGACTGCCTTTCGTCCTGGCAGGAAAGACGGGCACCGCGGGGAATCGAATTCCGTACCCCTGGTTTCCCAGATACGCGTAGCTTAAACTGCCCCATCGGCACCCCAGCCGTCACCCTGTCAGCTGTCCTGTGCATACCACGCGCGCCCGCAGACCTTGAAGTGCGACGTGCTCAGTCAGTGCGCAATCTTCCGCCATCAGTCATGGCTAACGGACACGTATTCCGCCCCCCGGCCATATGGTCGGTGCGGTGCCGTGCAGCCGCCGGCCGACGCTGCTCGTGAGGGCGACGTGTCGCATCGGCACTCAGACCACGTGCCCCGCCTGTGACCCCCCCCCCCCTGGCCACCCGCGTCACGTGGCAGGATAGCCCTACGTCAGCGTCACGCATCGTAGCAGTCGCTGAGGCGTCTCCGCCCCCGGAACTCCCGCGAGCGGACGCGGGGGGTGGTTGCGAATGGAGCAACATCTCTGTAGGCTTCTGGCGATCGAGGCCGGAGAAAACGCACGCTCATCCGTTTCCATGAGCGTTGTGAATCGGAAAGAATGACTCGGTTGATTCGAGCAGCGCTTTGATGTCGGCTGCTAGGATTGGTGTCTTCGCTTTCATGTCGTCTGCTAGGGTTGGTGTCCTTGCTTTGATGTCGGCTACTAGGATTGGCGTCCTCGCTTTGATGTCGGCTGCTAGGATTGGTGTCTTCGATTTGATGTCGTCTGCTAGGGTTGGTGTCTTTGCTTTGATGTCGGCTGCTAGGATTGGTGTCTTTGCTTTGATGTTGTATGCTAGGGTTGGTGTCCTCGCTTTGATGCTTGCTGCTAAGATTGGCGTCCTTGCTTTGCTGTCGGCTGCTAGGACTGGTGTCTACGCTTTGATGTCGGCTGGTAGGATTGGTGTCCTTGCTTTGATGTCGGCTGCTAGGATTGGTGTCCTCGCGTTGATGTGGGCTGCTAAGATTGGCGTTCTCGCTCTCCACGATGCGATATATATCCAACATACATAACTTTTACTTTTAAGAGCTCGTCATTTGGAGCTTCAGTGTACAGAGTACATAAGCAATTTATACTGAAAGAAAGCCATATCAAGCATTATTATAAACAAAAGGAAGGATGTATTTTCGGCACAAACGTAGTTTTTTCAACATAAATTGGCTGGACTGGACGCAAAAGAAATGGTGAACACTACACCAAAAATACATGCGGGCTTTTTTCACAAACGTGACCCACGATCTTCTCAGAGTTGGGAAAGAAGCTCCCTCCCTCCGTCCAAATGAATAAGAAGATGAATCCATGAACTTCAGGTCACGTTCTTGCACCAGTCTGGCTTGATATCTCTATGAAACTCAAAGTACACTTTTTGTATCGGTCGCAATTGCGAAGGCGTCTTAATTTCCATTGGGTCATTCTAAGGTCTTAAGCAGGATTTAGGTAGTTTCATGCAAGCATCATGTTGGACGGTTCGGTTAGGTCTGCAGGTCTGTAGGCTGGGTTAAAAAGGTCTCGCTAGGTCATAATTTTTGGTGATGTTTTAAAATTGTGACCTAAGCACCAAAGAACGCCAACTAATAATTACCAGTACGTTAACGTAAAAATAGCAAATATTGCAACTGGGACTCTCCTCACTAATCCAGACTACTGCGACACTGCTCCAAAGCCGTGTTGTTTGAGCGGCATGTAAGGACCACGGCCCGCGAACTGCTTTGCTTCCCCCCCCCCCCCTTCGTGCGCCCCAATAAGTGTGTTCTTTGTCTTGCTGCAACGTTCGGCGGCCATCCTAAAAACGCAGCTTGTTTCGTGATTGACATGCATTTGTCTTATTCATTTTGCTTATTTTGCTCGCTTCAATAATTGCAGAAATTTCTTGAATTTTCTGTTTTATTAATGGCGCTTATTTCATGCATTTGTTTCGTTTCATTCATTAGGAGCCTGAAATATAACGTTCATTCATTTATTCCCCAGTGCTATTTGCTTCATTCTTGTCACGCATGTCGGTCGTTTTACTCCGTAATCTTCTCATTCATTCCGTTTGTTTTATGTATGCGTTCTATTTAGCGTACGCATACTGGTGGACGCAGACCTGTGCGCAAACCTCACTGGAAGCGAGCTGATTTGATTGCCTTGCAACTTAGGCTGTGGGTGTTGCTGATTACGATTTGTGAAACGTCGGAGGTTCGTTCGGAGACTGAAACCTCGGCAGAGGAAAGTTGTTAACTCGATCTGTTCTGAAGAATGAATGCCTCAGGCCATGCCGATTGTTATAAATTTATGCTTGTAAATTAACTATTGCCTTTGCTCATAGGGAAATAAGTTCACAATTATCCCACAAGAAATTAGTTACATTCAGAGGTGCCACACCAGTGTGTAGCATAAACATGGACAGCAGCACCAAATATGTTTAAAGCCCATGAATGTTACAGCCCGGCAGCAGAAGCAGGCTCTGCGTGACCTCGAGCCCATTAATTGCAGAGCTCCCACAACGTTGAGCGTGGCCTGGCCTGTTTTTATCATGGGCTAAGTGGAGCATCTGTCCCCAGAGAGCAGCTGGTGCAGGAATGAGGACGAGAGCGGTGGCGTTAAGAGCTCGCGGCGAACACCCCGACAGAAGGGAATGGCCATAAGGCATTCCAGGGAGAGTGCAACCATTTAGGTAACAATATTACTAAATCCGCACATTCGTGTCTAGATTATACATGGCAGAGTCAGACTTCAAATTCAGTTTGTTCAATGTGGTTCTCAAAAGTCCAGATTTGTCGTTACGAGTAGCATTTTTCTTTTATGAGCTAGATTATTTCATCTTTCCAACAAACGTGATTATGGTGGTGTAATATTGAAAGGATGGAACCCACCGAAGCACACTTGTGTAAAATACATCAATATGAGCTATTCGTCTTAACAAATCTCACACTCTTAGTTTTGCCGAGGTTTCACATTTACACTGCAACAATACTGCACGGTTTTGGCTTCAACATGAGATTACATGCTGGGGGAGTGGTACTTTCAGGTACTGGGGTACTTATAATGATGCTGTCAAATAAGGCAGCACATTCGGCCACAACGTTAGAGTGAATTCAAATTTATAAAACGTTTTACAAGTGACAGTGTTTCTGTTTTTTCTGCATCAGCCGAGACCGAGTGGTGCTTTTCCCAGTAATTAATTTCACCGCTGCCTAGAAAGGAGATGATTGGCAAAATAATCTGGCGGCACCAATACCGTTAACAGCAAGCCGTACCATCCGGATATTGTGGACACGTGCAGTGTGTCCCTGACACCGCGTCAACACCGATGAGTGCAACAGTTCGCCAAAGGCCATTCATCGAACTTCAGTACTCAACACGTTTATAAGAACCCCTCGTTGCACGCCTCTTGCAAAAGCTGCGGTCAGTGACTGCTTATCACCGTTCCATCGTCACGAAAGGCGTCGACGTTTTTGAAAGATCAGACGCGTTTGGAAACGAAAACAAACACCGCTTCTTCCAGATGCTGCTGTAAGCGAGCGGTGTCGGTGTGGAGTCCTTGGCTAGCATTACATCAGACACGGACCCGTATAAATGGCCCACCAGCGGTCCTGAGCGCAGTACCGCACTGTGACAGGAGAGGTGAAGCTCGGGAGACATTGGACCTGATCCCGGTGCCCGCGGACAAACCCTAGAGTTCCCTTCAGCTACGCCAGGTCAGTGGAGGTGGTGCCTCGCACTCTGTCGGCAGCTTTAGTGTGAGGTCAGACTCAATCGGTTTCAGTTCGGTGACGTCGGACTAGGTCGGCGGCGGCAGTGCGAGGTCGCACTCAGTCGACAGCGGCCGTGTGGGATCAGACTTACTTGGACATCGGCCGTGTGGTGTCGGACTCTGTCCGCAGCTGCCGTGTGGGGTCAGACTTAGTCGGCAGCGGCCATGTCGACAGCGGCCGTGTGGTGTCGGACTCTGTCGGCAGCGGCCGTGTGGTGTCAGACTCTGTCGGCAGCTGCCGTGTGGTGTCGGACTTAGTCGGCAGCGGCCGTGTGAGGTCTTACTCTGTCGGCAGCTGCCGTGTGGTGTCGGCCTCTGTCGGCAGCTGCCGTGTGAGGCCGGACTTAGTCGGCAGCGGCCGTGTGAGGTCTTACTCTGTCGGCAGCTGCCGTGTGGTGTCGGACTCTGTCGGCAGCTGCCGTGTGGGGTCGGACTTAGTCGGCAGCGGCCGTGTGAGGTCTTACTCTGTCGGCAGCTGCCGTGTGGTGTCGGACTCTGTCGGCAGCTGCCGTGTGGGGTCGGACTCTGTCGGCAGCTGCCGTGTGAGATCAGACTTAGTCGGTAGCGGTCATGTGGTGTCGGACTCTGTCGGCAGCTGCCGTGTGGGGTCACATTCAGTCGACAGCTGCCGTGTGGGGTCGCACTCAGTCGGCAGCGGCCGTGTGGGGTCAGACTTAGTCGGCAGCGGCCGTGTGAGGTCTTACTCTGTCGGCAGCTGCCGTGTGGTGTCGGACTCTGTCGGCAGCTGCCGTGTGGTGTCGGACTCTGTCGACAGCGGCCGTGTGGTGTCGGACTCTGTCGGCAGCTGCCGTGTGGTGTCGGACTTAGTCGGCAGCGGCCGTGTGAGGTCTTACTCTGTCGGCAGCTGCCGTGTGGTGTCGGACTCTGTCGGCAGCTGCCGTGTGGGGTCGGACTCTGTCGGCAGCTGCCGTGTGAGATCAGACTTAGTCGGTAGCGGTCATGTGGTGTCGGACTCTGTCGGCAGCTGCCGTGTGGGGTCGCATTCAGTCGGCAGCTGCCGTGTGGGGTCGCACTCAGTCGGCAGCGGCCGTGTGGGGTCAGACTTAGTCTGCAGCGGCCGTGTGAGGTCTTACTCTGTCGACAGCTGCCGTGTGGTGTCGGACTTAGTCGGCAGCGGCCGTGTGAGGTCGGACTCTGTCGGCAGCGGCCGTGTGAGGTCTTACTCAGTCGGCAGCTGCCGTGTGAGGGAATTTTTCACGCCAGACGTGTTCAGTCCACATCAGTTCCAACCGTGAGTGAGGAAGACGGCCCGTAGAGTGTGTATGTGGCTTCCAAAGTAGGTGTGCCGAGTGTGCGAGCTGAGAAGGCGTCGGGTAAATGGGTAGGCGTGAAGAGACGGACATGTAAGTCGATAAAATTTGCTTTGAGGTCACGGGTGTTATATGTCAAAGGAGAGCCACCTGAACTATTGCACTGGCATAGATCACGCAATAGAATGAGCTTTCTTTGAATATTGTGACAGCTGGCCGCTGTTCATTAAGGTGAATGGTATAATGATTAAATTCAGTGGTATGTGAGCAATGAGCATGGCGTTATCTGGTTGAAAGGGAATGCTCCATATTTGTGAGGGGTTTTGAACCGAAATAAGCTTATTACACCATAAGTAATACTTGCTTTCATATCTGTAGGTGTGGAGCATTTCCTTTGAGATCATGATGCCCTTTTATATTCGGATGAAGTGTCTGGAAATTACCTTGAGGAGCGACTCCAAAATTGAAATGCGTTGTAAACGGTGCCAGTCATCGCTATGAGGGTGGTCGGGGCTTTACAGTGGGTCATACGGGGATCCACAAATTATTGTGCACAGCCTCGGACGCATCTGGATCATAGGCCTCATCTCGAAGCACGGCTTTCTACGGCGGCCACAGGGGCGTCGACAGCGGGGGGTCGAAGCAGTCATGTCCCCAGTGATCACATTGACCCCCTTGGCGACAGTGATAGCACTTGCTTGATAACTTAAATGCTTAAATGGTCCCCCCCCCCCCCACACACACGCCCTACTCACTGAGTAAACCGCTGGCAATAACCCTGGCATGGCCCTCACCGCTGGCATGACCTGGTGCCATGATTGGTCCGACACCTGATGGAAGTGGTCCACGCACCGGCCGCCCCCTGCCCCGCCCCACCGAGCCGCGTGAGTGATAGCTCGTCCCCTGCCCCCGGCCATCACCGGCCTGCCGCGGCCCGATCGTCGCCGCCTCAATACCACCGCAAATAGTCAGCACCGCTGGTGCCAGCAGCGTGCGCCGGCCCGTGCGGGCGGGGCGGGAGCGGCTGCGCCGGCCGGCCCAGCGCCGCCGCCACTCGGGCGCACAGTCGGTCTCGGGGCGGTGGCGTCAGGTCAGCAGCGTTCGGTTCGGACCTCCGGGTCTGCGGGAGAACGGTCACGTGCTTCAGGTGGGTGGCGGTACACGGGGCCTGCCCGCGGCTGCTCTCGTAAGGAAACGAGAGGGGCGAGGCAGTTTGCGGTTTGAAAGGAGTTGCTACATTGATGCTTCATCATAGGCACATATATGTGCTCACGTTAGGTGCTGTCAGTCTCTAGTAAGTCTATATACATATATATGGAATGCGTTTCACTTCAATTAGTTATGCTTCATCTATGTTCTCCGTACCTATATATATATATATATATATACACATATATATATATATATATATATATATATATATATATATATATATATGTGTATATATTTGCATGCATACATACATGATGATTATATTAGATTGCATATTGTAGAACAGCAAGATATGTAAAATGTTTTTCAAAGTAAAAAAGTATGACATGTAAAAATTATAAATCACCTAGCAATGAGCAAAGTAAAATATTTTAGATGTAGAGTAATTAGTGCATGATATGTGCGTGTCACAGTAATGCCAGGATTCGATTATAGTGATTTAACTCGCGGAAGCCTGTACAAAGGTGCTAGGAACACGGAATGTGAAAAGAATGGTACGATATTTTGTCTTGCAAGGCTTTTCATGTATTGCGCTTCATAAATGAATGGTTTTCGCCACGCTTTTCGAAGCATTGCAACTTAGTTTCCAATATTGTATCATACCATCTTTGTGTGATCGCAGCTACGTTGCCGAGGTCTCCACTTATTTCGGTGATTGTCACGGAGCCCGTCGTAATGGATAATGTTGTCAGAGAAGTGGGGGAATGGGATTATGTATCACCGCAAGGGTGTAGATAGCCAGTAAAGATTCATAGCTTAGTATGGAAACTTTGCACAGGCCAAGGGAGAGGACTTGTGTACGCTTATCGGCTCGTGCAATCTCGCCGTCACGGTTGCATAAGCTATGGGCCACCCCATGTCATAATCTCTGGACCACCCCATGTTTATGAGCTCACAAAGCTCTGATCATTTAAAGCTGACTCGAAAGCTGTGGAATTGGTATTCAGTGTTGCGACATGAAATGAACCCGCAACCCGATTGAAAACTGTGTTGAAGCGGATTGTTTAAAGATGGTGTTATAACCCACGCTTCTTGCTCGTCCTGAGTTATAAGCGCGAGCGCGATCGCACGTACCTGTCCGATCTCTTACATGGGTTCCGCGTACTGTGCGCATGTTGGCAGCTGTCTTCACACGGGATCCGTTTTGTTTGCATGTGACGCCGCGTGTCCCCGGGAGGACATGCGAATTTTAAAACCCTCGTCTGCGAATGCAAAGTCCCTGACAATGCAACTATGTGCAAATGCGGCCAAGTGCCGTGTTATGACATCCGACCTTATTTACAAATCGACTTCTTTACACGACTTCTTTACAAATACAACGACTTTGTATGGGTCAAATTGGCGTGTTTCTTAAAAGCAGTCATCTCCAAGCTGTGCAGACGCAACGGGTCACAGAGAGCTTCGCCACCGCACGTCATTGTGTCAGCTATGCCTCCAGTGTGCGTCGTTCGAACTCACAACGTTCCCTGGCGCTTGGTTGGCAACATTCAAGCTTGTGTGTCCCTTTGAGCTCGGTGTTTGATTACTTGTGATCTAACGACGTCCGCCCCCGCGCACTCTGCGTCCCCGCCCCTTTGACTTCACCCAGTGTTCTAGTGCGCCTCTTTGGTGCCAGTTCGCGGCGTCCGCGCCTCTTTGACTTCACCCAGTGTTCTAGTGCGCCTCTTTGGTGCCAGTTCGCGCCCCAGTACCGTCCTGTGACGTTAGATCGTGTCTTAGAGGGCCCCTTTGACGCCAGACCGTGTTCCAGTACACCCCCATGACGTCACACCATGTCTTAGAGGGCCCCTCTGACGCCATGCCTCGTCCCATTGCGTCCCTGTGACGTCATCTCGCGTTGCAGCGCGCTCCAGTGATGCTGAACGTACTGCTTCTGGCCATGACCGTGACCCTGCATTTGGCACGCGGCGCGCCGGCCGCGTCCGTGTCGAGTCGACCGGAGGGTCGCCCGGCCGCGCCGAGCCGGTCCGACCCGGTCCTGGACGCCGTCCGGCCGGCAGGCACGGACAGCCGAGCCGGCGGCGAGCGGCACGAGGCGGGCCCCGAGCCCGGCCCGCCCGGGTACAGGACCAGACGAGAGGTGAGCAGCGGTGACCGTCGCAGGCGCCGGCCTCGGCGCCGCGCGAATGTCATGTTTTCTGCGCACGTGTTTACGGTGGCGGCACGATAAGCCGCTTGTTTTCAGCGAGGAATGCTTCAGATATGCTCACAGATCCATCCCTCTCTCCGCCGTCGATTGAAATCAAAACATTATGCCACGCCCTCGGGCATTCAGGAACGTCACTTAAGCTGTCATGGATCGGCCCCTTTGGGACGGGCCTAAGTATGATAAATGTCATCTGGCAAATGTCACTGCATCCCATTCCGAGCCACGAGCACCGCAGCTATTCTTGGCGATGGAACAAGGGACCTGGCCGTCGCACATAGTACAACCATCAATTCTAGACAGATCTGCGCTATCGACAGCATGGCAACGGGTATCGATATGGTAAGAGGAGAGTGACACCTGTCGAGATATAGACAGTGATCATCTCACCTACTGAAGGGGAACAAGCAGAATATGTTTTGAAGAAGAGCAAAGAATATTGAGGGCGGTTTCATGGATTGGAAGCCTGCATACTTGTCCGCCTGTAGCGTCGTAAGAGCACTTATAATGCAAACTGACGACACGTAGCTTTTGCTTCATACACTGCCCGCAACATGTTAAGTTTGCATTATACCGACGGGCAGCGCTGGAGCACTGTACAGACAAAATAGCGCACGCTGGATGAATGAAAATATATATAATAAATGCAACCACGTCATCAGGTCATATACCTTTCGCTTCTTTGTTACCCTAATCAGCGTAAATGTTGATGAAAGAAAAAACTATAATTATTGTTTATGCTCAAAACCACGCCCAACATTGATAAGCACAGATCCCATGGGGTGTGAGAGCGATTTCGCATCTGAGAAAAGCATCCGTCACGGGCATCACGGCCGTTTTAGATCTCAGATAACGACCGTACGTCATTGCTAGCACTGCTGATGACCTGTTACCAGCGGATGCTGGGATCTGCGCAAATCCCGGCTGGCCACAGGTCGTCCGTTGACGAGTGTTCAGGGCTGTGTGGAGCACAGCTGACGACAGCGCGTGCATTACAACAGTTGACACGTGTTGGGACCCGTGCGTGGTCACACTGACGACGCTTATTCCATCTGCGGGCTCCCGGATCTGCGCGGAATCCACCTGGCGACAGCATCTCCTTCTGCAGGCGCTGGTGTGTGTTCTGACCGAAGCGTGTCCTCCGCCAGGTGTTGGACTCTCTGCGGCATCTCCGCCGGCTGCGCCACGCCTCCGTGTCCTCCAGCCCCAGCCTGTCCATCATCAACCCGCTGGACGTGCTCCGGCGGCGAGTCATGCTCGAGATGCTGCGTCGCAGGATCCGCAAGAACAGGCTGCAGGTCAGTCGGGCGGCGGCCGCGGTCGTGGAGAGGTCACGGGTGTGGCGGGCGGCCACAGACTGATGCGTGGGTCGGTGGCATGGGCTAGGCGGCCGGGCAGGCGTTCTTCAAACAAGGGTTCTGCTTTTGATGGCAGCGGCAGGTACCAGTCTAGTCGAGGCAGGTGCTCGGGCTTTTGTCTGAATTTGCGTTTGTCAGGCGTTAATTAGTAGACAAACGGCTGAAATCGCCCAGGCCTCGCGATAAGGGAATGGTGAAAAACATAAAGCACTGTCACACAAACTGGCCGATGTGCATTTTGGTGCTGAAGATTAGTTTCAGGCCAGTACTGACAAAGGATTTCTGCTCTCTCACAGATCAGCAAGAATTCAGACATTCTTGCAAGAAAGGGAAAGCGCAGCACCAGAACGCAGCTTGCATCGAATAACAACCTCAGCGAGGGCCCCAGGCAAGTATCTAAGAACTTTATATTCTAGCCAGGTTAAGTGACGGGGATTCACTCGAACCACGTTAATGCATCCATTGGCGGCGGCTGGGTGGAGCAGCTGTACGCTTCGTTGCATCACACAGCACCTAATATAAGCAGCAGGAACACATCTGCTGCCGGCGGCTTGTGAGGTGCAGTAATGTGAGTCATTGCCTGTCTCGGCGCACCTGAGACAGCCCCGCCGCGCGGACAGCCACTAAGGGGGCCGCACCGGGCTGGTAACGACCGCGGGAGCTGGTCGTGTTCGATGTTCACGTTGTGTTTTGTTTCAGGAGATTTGAGTCGAGCCAGAGACAATCGGAGCTCTCCTGAGTCTCGTCACGTTAGGTCGGAGAAAGAAAGGTGAGAGTTTTGCGAGCGGCCACTGATGCGATTATAAGTTAACGAAAAGTAAAGGGAATGTTCCACATTTGTATGGGGTTTGAACTGAAATAGCTATTTTGAGGACCTTTCGGTGTTCTTCACAACCCTGCCCTTCTTCAGACATAAACCCATCTAGTTTCTAAGCTACACACCCGCAAAAATGGGAAGAGGATTTTGGGGAGAGTATTTCAAAGTAATCTTGGCATTCATGACGTCATAATAACGTCATTCAAATTCTGCCATTCCATGAGCCATGCAACGATCAAGACCAAGAAACATTTAACTGTCAAGGCGTTCATATCTGGCGTTCTTGAGCGAGATTTCCAGATATAACGGCCATCTATTGCTTCTCAGTCAATGTTGAGCAAGGTCCGTTGACGTAATCATGACGCATGGAGGAGCTTGTTTACTTAACAGAGAATCGTGTTGTGTGGGGCAGTCTTTTCCACTAAACGGGATACAAATAGATATAAGTGAGTTTGCTCTTTCAGATCTGATGCTTGCTTCAATATCTTCAAATGTGGCACATTTCCTTTAAGCCGTGCGGATGCGCGTGACCTCGTCTCCGCTAGTGGTTGTTGCTTATGAAGGACGTCTGAAAGCACTGAATGCGTTTTTTTTTTAATGATCGGTATTCGGATAGTTTTGTAGTTTTCACAATAGCCAAATGTAGCACTAATTTAAATGATTTAGTGACAGGAGGGCATATGATGCTGAAATCAGATTGACTATGCGTTTTCCTTTTGGATGCATTACATCTGCTCACATGCTATGGTCAAATTCATGTTAAAGTACATCGGCACTTGGACGTTGACAATTTTTACATCCCTCGAAATTGATGTGACGAAGCCGTTCTTTTGTTGAAGCACTAACACTTTTTTCGCTTTGCAGGCTAGAAGCCAATGATCTCAGAAGCGCAGAATAATAACTTCTCGCGCATCAACCTGTCTTCAGTATTCGTCGTTCTCCATGCACGACACGAGAGTGGCTGGTTCCCTTCTCGTCACGACTGCAGCGACTGGGCCATCAGGCCCAGGACCGTCGCTCACCAGATACCGCGCTCAGGGCACAGGCCGCTCGTCGCGGTGTCCGGCGAAACGCTGACGGCCGGGTGGTCTCTGCATTGAGAGCGGATGACGGCCGCCGAGGGCGGCGAGACGGCCGTCGTGCGAGTGAACTGTTGCATCATCGGTGCGTTTTCCCACTGGACGTGTTGATCACATCTCCCGGTGCCACCAAACGCTGTTTATTTCAGTTGACATCGTTACGACGTAAGCCGTTGCGTTGGCATCGTTGAGGCGTAAGCCGTTGCGTTGACATCGACAAGGCGTAAGCCGTTGCGTTGACACCGTTACGGCGTAAGCCGTTGCGTCGGCATCGCTGAGGCGTGAGCCGTTGCGTTGACATCGTCTAGGCGTGAGTCGTTGCTAATGAATGAAATCGGCCAACAGCGGAGCTGTGAGGTTCCCCACCAATCGCGTATTAACCTCATTTTGTGAGGAGGCGGACGTCTCTAAGTTGTTTACGTGATACTTTCCATCGTTTGAATAGGTTGCTATATTTATTTTCCTATTTAAGCGCACGAGTGCGCATCGAGCTTCGTGGCTAGGCATGTGTAATGTTTTTTTTCAGAAAATATGATGCTCAGACAAAGCAGTGATGCATTTTTTGTTTTGTTTGGCACCAGTGGAGAACGAATCCTCTCGCCCGGCACACTTCCACGAAGTAAAAGGCAAGCAGACATGCGGCAATCGGTTCCAATGTGACAAACCTCCTACAGCCATGCATGATGACGAGATACATGAAGAATTAAAGCAGGAGTGAGAAACCGTGCTGCTTCGGACCAGCGAATTTCAGTTCTGAATGCAAAAATATGTATGCTGTTTATAAGGGAACTCGGCCCCCCAAAATATGCTTCATACCATAGAAATTTGAAGGTATTTCATAATTCGGCACATTGTCCTGTCTTCAGCCATTGGCCTCTTACGCCGCAACGTTTCTGAGCTATGCACCGGTACGCGGTGAAACAATAGGTCATACTAATGTGCACACTCATGGGGGACGAGGGTCCACGACCCGCTGTGTGTTAAACTGGCTACCATTCGATCTCGCTTAACATGCTTCATGCACGAACAGGCCATTGTCTCTCTGGGTCATGGAATGAACTGGATATGTCTAAAACGCGCATGATTTTAATGCAAGATGTTAAAATGCATAATGTATAATATGTCTAAAATGCTTTTTGATAAGAGAGCTCCCTTTTAATATAGGTGGCTACACATCTGAGACACATGCTGTTGGAAGTGTTAGCCAGGCAGCGGTAGCTATGTGATGCTATATGAGGCTGCAGTACTCATGGACTTCGATGCTTGCGTACCTGAGAATGCTGCATCTGAGGAACCGTGCGAGCGTATAGATACAATGCTACCTCGTTTCTATGGGCTTTACGTAGGTACCGTCATGATGCATTCTGGGCAAAGCGTTCGGCAGATGCATTGTCAGGGTCCATGAAGCTTCATCACGGCGATACCCATGCTTTGGCGGCATTACTTCGTGTGTGCAATCTTAACCATCCCAATCAATATATGTTGATACTGTGTCGTATAATTGTTGACATTTGGGAAAGAAATGCGGTTAGCGATCTCTCTCGCATTGCGAATAAAGCAAAGCATGCAACATAACAATACGTCGCCAGATACGTAACGGACAAGCTCCCGAACTCCGTTTGAAACCATGTATGAGACTGAGGACTGTACGCATTTTTCGCGTTTGAAAAACCTGTTCCAAGTCATCATTTGCAGTGTTTCAAACAGCAACAAAAATTCCGAAAATATACGTGCTGCTATGGGCGGCAAATATCATGCCTTCTTTCTAGGCAATTGATAGATGGGCCATTCATATAAACATGCAACGTGCATCAGGTCATGTTCCGCTGACCAACACCAACTTCCGTTGTGGGCGCTGCGTTCTCCAAAGTTCAAGCGGCCTCCTCCACGTCACGCAAGTTTTACAACCGGACGTATAGATGGCCCGTCATTGCGTATCCGAACGTTTGCAAATCGTACGTGATTGACAGCTGGGGCTCCGTTCCTCAGTACCAAATCTAACCTAACCTAGCCTAACCTAACGTCATCCAGCTAATCTGGCCATGGTGGTCATGTGCCATGCAAAATGGTGCATTGGTTTTGGTTTTTCGGGTAAAGCAAGGCTTCGTACCGTTTTCAACATTATTTCAAACTTATTCACAGACTACTTCAAACTTTTTCATACGTTATTTCGAACTTTTTTTGGACATAATTTCAGGTTTTTGCACGCATAGTTAGTTCAAAATAAACTAAAGCAACTACAAGAACCTGTTCTGCGTCTTTGACGTCGTGTTCCTTAAATTCATTTGGCAAGCGCGGTGAGAAAAATTGGTTCGCTTGATTTATTTTCCATTTGTTAGTTCTCCGGAGCCGATAACCAAATATGTAAAAGAAACCTGGACATGTACCATAGATATTTGTGAGCTGATTCCGCTGGTTGCATGGCGTATCCCTCGAAAGAGGGATAAGCTACGTAACCAGGGGAATCAACTTAGCCCAATGCCACTTACAGAATCCTCAACATTTAGAATGGCGAGGGAACTGGTGGGAATGATGGAATAAGGAGAAATTGAAATCCCCTCTTGTTTTTTTTTAATATCACCAAAGCTAAAAAAAACTGCCAACGAACAGCTTTTAGTGTCATAAACAGAAAACCAGATGTCGAGCAAGCCAAGAACTTATGAAGCTGACAGGCAGCTTAATCTGCTAAAGCCCGGTAGAGTTTGAATGTCCGTTAGTCGTGATCGCCGACCGGTCGCCCCGGGGGTCGTACTGTAACAGGTACCCCCCCCCCCCCCCCCCGAGAGGTGGAGCCGCCATCTTGTTATTCTTATAAAGAGGATTCCTCATTGAAAGGAACCATCGATGATTTCGGCTTTCGAACCACACCACACCACGTAACTGACCATCCAATGAAAGCTGGCGCCGACCTTCGTAGCAGAATAAGGGATCAGGGCAGAAACGGGAAAATCACTAACTACAGCAATAAATCTAGTTTTTCATCGCATGTCGCTTTCATTGCAGCGTTTAAAAACAAAACGCAAAGAATGTTCATAATTTTCAAGAGCTTTGTTTGTCATTGGCGACTAACGTGGATTGTTTATTATTGACATCACTTGACATTGAACTGCTTGACCTATGACTATCGTGACCCGGCATCGGATCATCACCAAGGCATTATTTTCTCAGAGTTTCGTGACTCCAGCACGACTCGCACCATGGATAGCTGGGGTCAGCTGTGCTGACCGCCCCTCAGGCGCCCCTCTCCTGGGCGTACCACTGCAACAGGCGTGTTCATCAGAATGCTGACGATTTTACCAGCGGTTTACCTTTTGTCTCACAGCCGCATGATGCCTGGTTGGTCACACGAAGTATTGCATTTTATTGACCAATATAAGACGGTCGATATAAGACCAATATAAGACCAATATAAGACCAAGTAGGCTGCGTACCATTTTATTGACCAATATAAGACGATCTCACTACTCGGCATATCAATGTTATGCCTATGGAGTGGCGGGGGCGAGCAGCCTTCGAGAGGTACATTGGGTTGGGTTTGCACTAACTTCGTGCGATGCCGATTTCTGGCCTGCGCGATTCCGAAATGGAGCCGCCTGGCGGCCAGGGTGTGCGACGTTCCAATCTTCAGCGCTTTAAAAATCCTGACTCACAGTGCATGTAAAGCCATGTGTAGCATTTGGGTAGCTTCAGAGGTTTGAGTGTCTACCTTGTGGTAGTGATCTGCATTGTTTTATGTCAGAGTGTGCAAATTGTCCTATAACTGACTCGGAGACCTGAAACAACGTTCAAACAGTGCCCCCCGAGTTTACGTCATAAATCGATCTGATTTGACGTCATTAGAGCGGCTGGGTATCATATGGTATCGGTGAAGTGCCGGGTTGGCAAGACTTTTGGAAAACTATGGCTGTGGGTAAGGGTATAGGTGCGATGCTTACGAAATGACGGGTAGATGCGTCAAAATATGCTGCTTAATGTTACTGTTCACGCTCCTTTCAGCCAAAGAATCCCAACTATGTAAACAATCATTGATCCAAAGATGAAGTGTTGCTGTAAGCTTTCCATTACCCAAAGCTTGCAAAAGTTTTCATGACCTCCATGTAACAGAGAGCTAACAGCGCCTTACATAATATTTTCTCTACCTCCGAGGCAACCTGCTGGTAAAATGCAATTAAGTGGGTAACTAGTGGGAACGACTGAATGGGAGTGTTGAGCGGGAGGGTATGAGCACAGCCCCATGCGGACCTGGTGGATGGCGTAAAGGAAATCTTACCCGTGAAGCTCTCCAGACGTCATGTGCGTGCGTACAACGCGGAGGCAAGTTACAAGTGAGTACATGACGGAATATGCCATCGTATCCTATTTTCAAACGCCTTGGTGTCTATTTTTTACTGAGCAATCCTTATGCGCCCAGCCCGCCAGCCTGCGACCTTTTCAGGATGCGAAAATCTCCTCATTTTGAGCGCGCGGTTGACTCCCGTTTCTCCTTTCAGTAAAGTGCGCGCGAATAAGGCGCCGGGAGTTAGAGACGTCAGTCACGTAGTCAAGCCCATCAACCTGCCTAGAGCATCTAGAAACCACAAGGCTGAATTATCAACTCGAACTGAATACGCACGTGAAATAAACGGCGGAACTGGGGCGCAGAATACGAGAGGAGAATAGACGTGAGGAAAACGACAGGGAGGATAAAGCAGGGGTGGTGGAACGAGATGTGAGAAAAAGAGGCACCAGAACAGTAAGTGATCCGGCCTTACCACGTACAGTGCTGATACATGGCGTCATCCAGGGGCATGAGACACTCTGCAGTTGCCATCGCCATGGCCGGCTCAGACGGCCCGCATGCCGCACCAACGGAATCTTAATGTCTGACGCAAGTGCACGGCCTTGCACAGTCTGCCGGCCTGTCAGTGAGGTGAAGGGCCTGGGGTCGCCCGGCTATCGAAGCCTCGGATCGGAGGAGCCCCGATGCGGTGGTCGTTGAACGAAAATTCTGCGCGTATTCCGAGCCTCACAAAAGACAATATTAAGTTGCTGTTCTGTCCATGTGAGACTGGACCCCACGCTCCTTTGCCAGAGACCTGTCGCTTAGCAAGCTCTCGCGCTCACTGGCTGAAAGCAGCCCTCTCAGTGACTCCCAATGGGCAGCAAACCCAAATCACTGACCTGCTGGACCGATGGCGGTAGCATTTGGAAACGGCCAAATGACCTGTGTGTATTTCCCCAGGGAAAGGGCTTGATTGGGCTGATAGCCATAACGGTTGAGACGCTTCAAAACGGCCGATATAACAACCAGATTACGAGCTGTAAAATATATGTTAAACGTACCCATCCCACTGTCCTACTGTTTCTGCACTTGACGCCAATTGCCTTTTTGCTTGCGCGGACACCGCGTCGCATGCGTTGCACCGCCAAGGACGCATGAATATGCATTGACCCGTCACGATAACAAGCCGCCAGATCCCGCCGTCTCTCGAAAGGGCAGCGACGCTGCGATTCTGCCGGCGACTCGTCGGACCGCCGCCTTGTCCACGCGGCCACCACCGTCGACCCGGCTGCCGCCTTCCGGACGGGAGGGCCCAGCACGTCCGGCGACTCCTCGGCCGGGCGATCCTCCAGTTACAGACCGCCGCCTTGTTCAGCGCGACAAACCGCCGTTGCCGACAGTTTCGCGAGAACCCCTCTGGGATTCCCAGTCCAGTCCTGGTCCCGTCCAGCAACTGTGCTCCTGGCCGACCCGAGCCCTTGCCGGACATACTGACCTCTGCTAGGCACTGTGATGTCCCCTAACACGACACAGGGGGCTCCTCATTGGCCGAGGGCTCTTCTTATGTAAATCGCAGGCCTGGCTTTGTCCTTGCTTGGGAAATTGGCCCTCGAGGCCCAGACGACAGCCGGAGCAGAGCAGTAGTGATCAATTACTGCGTTGGTGCCTGACGATACAGGAGGCTCTCACCGACTCAGGAGGCCCCCAATCGGCGTGAAGTGTCCTCTGACTGGCATTGAGGAGCCCGGCCCTACGGGCCATGGTTCCTTATTGCGGTCATCGGCCAGTCCTTCGAGTCTTTTGGGTTCCTAATTGGGCCCTTAGCCGTGGGTCCCGAGGGCCGACCTAAGGGGGCGGGAACTTGTGTCCCCTGTGTTCCCCTCCCCTTCCTTTTTGCGCCGAAGCAAGCATCATGCGGCATTCGTAAAGCAGGGGATTTACAATTATTGGACGCGCATGCGCGTCGACTGATAGCCGGGTCTCGAGTGGCTCTTCTACTTCTTCCTTTAAAGCATAAAGAATGGCGCCGCAATTGTGGTTAAAGCCAACGAGTGACAATCATTTGGTACATCCTGGGGTAAAGTCTTTTAACGCCAAACTCCTCGAAAATGTATGATGCATAGTTGTGTTTTTCGAAATCTGAAGCATAAAGTTAAAGTTTAAATTCTATGGTGCATAGCTGCGTTTAAAGCTTTATAAAGACTTCAGGTTTTGATATGATTAAGTAGGAGACATTTCGTTGTATGGCTGCCGAGAGAGCATTCAAATTTGATGAACACGTAACTTCTGTGTGGAAGTGTTTGCAATTCGCAGAAATCGGATGAAAATAAGGACATAAGCGGAAATACAACGCTAAGGCGTTCTTTTGAGGCACTAAAAATTGTTTACAATAGTGCTGGTCAGCCGAAAATGGCATTATCATAGCTCGCCAAAAATCAATCGTGTTTTTACCAAGCATCCGCCATTCTGTTGGCTTGCTGGTGCTCTCCTAGGAGTTCAGTCTGGCTCGGGGCCTGATGGGGCCTCTGGCCGAAGTGGAACGGAGAGCCTACCGTTCGTTTCTGGCCCCCTGCTGACACAGAATCCCCCGTTGTAGAATTGTGAGCCCTCTCTTTGACACTTATCACATCTCCTTTCATTTTCAGCGGGCTAGCGCAAAAAGCCCTCCGACATTGCCGGACTTCGGCCACGTCCCCGCCCGGAAAACTGGCCGCTGACTAACGCCGGGCCGACTGATCACTTTTCATTGCCTCTGACTAATGTGTGGTCCTCACTGTTGCAGCGGCTCCCAGTCGTGGCAAAAGCCCGCCTTATCAAATGAGCGGGACCCGGTCCACATTACCGAAGTTGCCTTGGCTTCCAGCTACCCCTGCAACCTCTCCAGTCCTTCCTTCTGACCCTTTATTGACGATCCGAAGGAGTGCTTTGGGCCCGCCTCATCCTAGCGAGGGAGGAAGGGGACACGTGTTCCCTGTGTCGCCACCCTTACCTGCGCCTCTGGCGCTATGGTGACCCACAGGCCAAGTACCGCTGGATAGCTTTTTTCAGGCGCGACACATTACTTGAGAGTGAGCTTTTAAAGAAAGCTAACATCGCACACTGCTGAAAATATGTGTAACATTCTACCAGACCTGTGAACCTAGACTTGGACCTGGAGCTCTGACAAAACCTTACCACTAACTCAAATCCAGTGGTGCCATTTCATTACTGCAGCCCGGCTCTCCAAATGTGGTTACTCGACTTGACTCGACTTGACTTGACTGCCCCGTTTGAAGTGAAGTCACGTCATGGTTTGTATGCAGTTCACCAGTTGAACTTTTGGGAACACCCCATTGGCATTAAATCTGGTTTCTTTGGACCATCCACACTGTCGTTAGGATGACTGTAATTACTGCAATGCATAGAAAACCTTAAGTCTTGCGTGTTAGAAAAATAGTAAAATTATGCAAGGCAGGCTCATGGATGATTTGTATTGTTTATTATATTTTTATTTTGTTTGTATTTTTTGCTCTGTTTGTTTGTATGCACAGTATTGTATTTTGTGAGGCCCTGGCCGCCCAATGTTGAGCTGAGCCCCCTAATGCTGGCTTGCCCCCCCCCCCCTCAATGGCTTTGGCTGGAACGCTACAAAACACGTGGGTTAAAGGTTATAACATAAAACTGTCTTCTTTGATATTTCTGCGTAGTGGCGTCTGTACCACTTTCATAACAAAGTCATGGCTGCTCTCACCGTAAGGCACATATCGCAACAGCTGAGCGGATAAACGATGCATTAAACTTCACATACCTAGCGCCATAAGGCACACAATGGTTTGAGAGGTTAATGTGAAAAGCGTTGGAATATGGGGATGGCCTAAGTCCTTCATGGCTAACACCCTTCCCGCCCCCCCCCCCCCCTACAACCAAAATGCATGCTGCCTCCCATGACCGCCAAAGAAGAGCGCCATCGGCCTCCTAAGGTGGCCTCTTAAGGGGTGCCTTCACACGCTGATCAGAAGAGACACGTGCGTTCAGTGCCTGCTCCTTGGATCCAGCCCTGCATGACTTCTGCACTGCTTAAATTAAAAGCTTTTATAACTTGTACAGAGATTAAAAACATACGTGGCGTTAAATCAAACTAAAGTGAGTGTAATCCAGTGATAAAAAAAAAATGGAGGGTGGGCTGTCAGGCCTTCATTACGCCCCCCCCCCCCCCCCCCCATTAACTTATAAGACTGACAACCCTGAGCAGGTTACATCAAAACGCGTGACTACGGACGGGACACAAACTAACCAAATGCCCAGCTAACTGACTTCAACAAAAGTTCAGCCTAGCCCTCAATCGTGGTAATGTTATGGCAATATGTGTAAACTTCCCTTGTGACTAGCAACTTAACGAATAGTTTTGTATTAGCACCTAAGAAAACAAGTAATTTCTTTAAAATGCTAGCTTAAAGAACTTTCCAATGTTAGTTGTGGGATTATAGCGACATATTTCCTCACGTGAACAGTGACAAAGGTCTATCATAGGTATCTGGCACAACAAAGGGGAGGAGAATTGATTTATTATCGGTTACCACCACGGTTCCGCCGGGTGAAAATGGTGCCAGCGGCCTCTGCTTCAACCGAACAACCAGCCAACCATGCTTCTAAGTGGAGGTTCCGACTTTTGTACGAGAAACAAATCCTCTCGTGGACCTCTATCTGTGTTTTCTTATCACCTCACGTTTCATTCGTATGCTCGATCGAATCGTGTTACATTTTCGGTGCGCTTTATTTCTAAAATGATTCGCTCCATTGGGGGGCAGCATTCTTCTTATTTTCCCTACAATACATATTTAGGACTCACGAGATATCATTCAGTAATACCTATCCTTCAAATGTGCACACATCTCTCTCAAAAGACCGTTGAACCTCTGCTAGTGTTACGGTTTTCCAGACTCCCGCTGATAGCTGGTGAGCCCCATCCCCACCTCGACATGTGTAAACGTTTACACCGCCCCAACCGGCACCAGCGATGGTGATTGGCCCAACTAAAAAAACTCTGGACGGCTGAATGTCACGCCGTGAATGTCACTGATTGGGCGGTGATTGGTCGGCCACGTCGTTGGCCGCCGTAAAGGAAAAAGTCATTGGCGCAGTGGAGACCAGGTTTAGTTAGTAACGCCACTTCTCCGCGGCGCACAGCTCTCCCACAGCCATTCCAGCTTGACAACACATCCAGCTCAACGACGGCTTGCAAAGGTCACCTACGACGGTCCGCGGGGCTGACGAAGCTGCGGGTCGTTACCACGGTCCCGCGGGGCTGGCGGCGCTGCGGGTCGTTATGACGGTCCCGCGGGGCTGACAGTGTTGCGGGCTGCTACATCGGTCCGCGGGGCTGACGGTGCTGCGGGCCGTTACGACAGTCCGCGGGACTGACGGTGCTGCGGGCCGTTACGACGGTCCGCGGGGCTGACGGTGCTGCGGGCCGTTACGACAGTCCGCGGGACTGACGATGCTACGGGCCGTTACGACGGTCCGCGGGGCTGACGCTGGCAGGGTTTTCGCGATGGCCGAGGTATTTGTGCACAAGGCTGACTGACGCAACATCGGCCGCCGCTGATTGGCAGCACGGCGCACTTGTACCGAGTCTCCCGCGGGACCGCAGTCAGTCAGCTTTCCGTGTCCTCATAGACATCTCGATCGGCCGCTTGAATAATGAATCAGTCGCCGCGGCGCGGCCCGGCGGAGGTCACGGGGCTCGGGCGCCCGGGTCACGCGGTGGAGTTACAGGGGTCGTATTCGGGCGGCTCGGCCGCCACGGGTCGGGCGGCGGCGGGCGATGGATGGCGTGAGGTTTGACGTCGAACGGCTGGCAGCAAACGCGCTTCTCGCGCCGCCGTTGATTCCAATGCTCGGGGAAGTCGAAGAAATTCGCTTAGAGGGAACTCGAAACGGCATTACGCAAGCGGGAGTGACATTAGGTGATCCAAAGTGTGCGGTGGTTTTATGTTCTAAGCCCTGCTCGCGTGACAACAGCTATAAAGGCCAGGAAGATGGGAGGCTGGTCTGAAACCTGTATAATTTTCATGAACACTGCATGAATCCTCTCATTTGTATTCTTTGACACTGGCCTGTGGGATGGGTCTTTCTGATTAATTACGCACAAGTTACATATGTTGCCCAGCATGAAAAAACAGAGCATTTCAAACCCAACAACCCAACCTAACCTAACCTCAACTAGCCAAATCTAAACTGATTTCCTCACCCAATCTTACCTAACTGAGCCCAGCCTAGCCTGTCGTTTCTTAGCTAATCCATTCAATGGTTTCGTTCGCAAGTCACTAACAGCTTGCGACCAGTCAAGGAGGAACAGAATGCTATCTCTCACTTGACTACCCAACAGCTAAGCCTCATGAATGTTGAGTGGGCTACGCCGCGGCGTCTCTTTCCTGCTGCAGCGCCGCTGCCCCCGCAGAGCCGCTCGCCGCCCGGCAGGCGTCCCTGGAGGGAGGCGGGCTGCTAAGAGCGTCGTCCACTGATCGTCGGCGTCGTCGTCGACAGCGGTGTGTGTGCCACAGCCGGGACACCGGCGACCGGTCGCCGTTTCAACGTCGCCGCGAGTGATGACCGGCGGCTCACCGCCCCATCCCCCACGCAACTCGGTCCGAATTTAGAACTGTTCCCACGGTCGCTTGGTTGGGCCGGGTCGCGTGGGCGGGGTGACAGGCACCTGGCCCTCCGTTCGCGCTGGGACCGGACAGACACGCAGCTGGAGTCGTCTCGGCCCACTGTGCCAATGAGGTGCCATTAGGTATGTGTGTGGGTGCGACCCCATGCATATCGTGCAAGGGCATAGGAACAACATGAAATGCGGGGCACGTTTGTGTTGAACAACAGATTGTTGATACAACAAGAGCATCTTGATTGTTGGTCTGATGTTGATCTTTATACATGCTTTGTTTATGCAAAAAGACGATGCTTCTTCCAGCTTGTTTTTATCGAGCGTTCCGGGCTCATCGCTATATCTTCTCCAGTCTTGGTCAGGCAGTCAGGGGCAGCGATTGTCCCGAAACTTCCATCCAATAAAAAAGCTGGCCGAAATAATGTTTTATTACATTTGCTATTCCTAGCCCAATAATAATTTCGAACATGCTTTGTAACTGAATATCCGATGACTCTCCAACATAGAAAGCCCCCGGGACACTAATTACGCCGCAGGGCCGGAGTGCCACTTCCCATTCACTCGTTGATTCACAATTACAGGGCGGCGTCGATCGCCTTGTCACAGGTGGCTGGCTGACTTCCCACGCCCATTACGGGCCGTGAATGCTCCCGCCCAGGTGCATGTTTACCACATGGTGGCCATATATGGCGGGCGGGCGGGCCAGTGAGATGCGCCTCGCCCCATGCGTGGCTCTGAGCGTTTAAGCCGCTGCGATGCAGCTACTGGTGATGACTTTGCATCGGACGCAATGACAGGGACGTCGACTGGCGTGCTGACCACGCCAGTCCCGATGGCTTGTGGGTTTCCCTCACGAGCGGAGATCCGTCGCGGCAGTGTCACACCCCCGCTGGCGCGGTCGTAAACCTCTCATCCGCTGGGCGGAAGCGGTCCCGCGCCAGCCACCCGGCAGCGCTCGTCTCCCCTAGCTCAGCGCGCGACGGACGTCGGCTGCTGAGCGTGGCGGCCACTGCCACGGCAGGGGCGGCAGGCCGAGACGCACTGACGCTTGTGCGCGTTGGCCGCTGCAGAGAACATCAGGTGGTGGGGCCCCGAGTGCGCGAGAGCGACCGTCGTGAAATAGTGCTCCCGGAAGTCTTTTAAATAAATTCGTAACGTTCAGAGATTGCATCGTGGTGTACATATCGCCTCCATCATTTTGAAGTTATCCTCTTAATAGCTTAACGGATACAGAAATATAAAGCATAGAAATTCCACACTTGCTCTTTCAGCTCCACCAACAGACTCCAGCACCAGTTCGTCGTGCTGTAAATGTTGATCGGTCTCTATGAACAGTCTTAAAATAGCGAAGGTGACAGGAATGTCGCATAAACGTACGAACTGATGTCATAGTATCCGTTCAAAGATACCTCGTGCGGATGCGTCATCACTTTCGTCCGCCCGTAGGCCGCCCACCTAATTTTAGCAGTAGGGTTGACACCCGTGCGGCCGTTGGAGACTGCAACGGCTTTTCGCCCTGCGTCGACTTTTCTTCTTTCTTTTTTTGTTTCAGACTTGTGAGAGAGCATGCTCAAGACAATGTTGCATAATTGTTGTCACTTAATTATTCTTATTGAAGTTGAATCACCCTCATATGAATATGGGCTGACCATTTAAATGCAAAATTTTATCTCAATTTGATCTAGAATTTACGTCTACAATCATGGAGTGCTATGTAGAAGCCAGAAAAATCTAAAAATGTCTCAGAGTGCTGTCCGTTAAGAAAGAGTCAACTTAGCCATTTCAAAATGACTAGAGCCGGCAGTTTTTCCATGCCGTCATTTAACATAGGTTTTCTTCATTTTACTGACTTCAAAGTACAAACAGAATTGTGTCTTACGGTGACTTCTGTTCTAGTTAAAGAAGGTAAAAATAAAAACAAATCAAAGAGAAAAGTGTCCTCTAAATCACTTGAGCTATAGCTATTGATTTTATTCGAAGAGTCACCATCAGGGGCCTATGTCAACCCTACTCCGCCCCCCCCCCCCCCTCCCTTACCAAGACTCTGGCCGCTCCCCTGGGTGCCTGCCAGCTGGGGACATATAGAAACGACATGACTGAACGTCGAACAGATCAAATGTCACGTGAAAGTTGGTAAGATATCCTCTTTTGGGACTACATTGTCAGTCTAATTGCGAAGAATGCACTTCTGTGTCAGCATGTTTGCTGCAGGTGGACTTACGCACAGGCATTTTAATTGTAGTACGCTATGATTTTAATCCGCGAAGCCGGATCCAAGTCCAACGGCTTCAAACATTCTAAGCACAAAGGGGAAGCTAAAGTCAGCACCTGAGAACTTAGGAAACTGGAAGCCAAAGCAGGAACCGATCAATCTAAAATCGCCAAGCCGAAGCCGAAGCAGAGTCTTGACCCAGGAGCGCTCGACACCTGACGACAGCTGGTCGCCTGCAGCGCTCCTGAGAACGACCGACGGGATTTTGGCTTCCAGCCACGCATGTGCTGCAGCCTCGAACGTTTTGTGAAGTATAACGGTGACAGGAGAACGGCCAACGGTATTTTGGCTTCCAGCCATGCATGTGCTGCAGCCTCGAATGTTGTCTGAAGCATGGCGGTGACAGGAGGGATAGTGGCACGCCTGTTAATTGAAGGAAAGACCCAATTGCAGCGAAAAATTCACCATGACTAAGCCAAGCCCAACATTTTAAGATGACAAAAATGCGAAGCCTGACCTATAATTCAAAAATTGTTCAAAACCGTGGGCGAAGTCAGCTGTTAGAAATAACACAAACTCACAGCCACTTGTGGAAAACAAAACTGAAGCCCACTAATCCACCTTAAAAAAACACTGCGACTCTGTAAATCCGAACCCGTGGCCTTGATCCTATGCCTGCTCAGATGTTTTAAGGTAGCTTTGCCTCCATGCTGCATTCAAAACCACGTGTGAAATCCGATCACCATCAAACCCACGCGATGTGAGTCTTTTTTCTTCTTTTTCTTTCTGGCACTGGTGCTGGTTTAGAGCCACAAAGCCCTGAGAAGAAAGTTATGTCTGGCCAATTTGAACCGGAAAATATTACGCGAAGGCTTTGAGCGTACGGTGCAAACACAAAGCGTTTGAAGACATCTACGACAAACGAAACATACGGCACAACGTGCACATGTATTGCAAGAACAGTACAAGCGGCCATGCGAAACATC
The DNA here is from genome assembly GCF_011947565.3 of Pollicipes pollicipes. NCBI lineage: Eukaryota > Metazoa > Arthropoda > Thecostraca > Pollicipedomorpha > Pollicipedidae > Pollicipes > Pollicipes pollicipes. The sequence goes on from NW_023596746.1 coordinate 31,090,854, forward strand.
AGTCATGCGCGAAGGCAACGGAAAACTGGGGTCAGATTCGCATCATCAGCCACCGCAGCAATGGAAGGGAAACAAAACTCGCTCCCGGCTCGACGAGTCCCACCAGCACTATCCGCTTTTTCTACTGTGTGTTTAGAGTCGGATCGACCTCATTGCAGGCAAGGATAGGGTCAGACCATGTCCCGGCCCAGCAGGCCAAATGCCTTCTCGTGTTGTGTGTTTCCAGGATTTCCTAACAACAAAATGGGGGATCCAAACTTTGAGGAAAACTACACGCTAAACCAAAATGTTTGGGAAAATCTGCATTGGATGCAGCTATCGAATTTGGTTTGGTGTGGAAAAAACAAAGACAAGCGTTATCGGTATCCCAGTCGCGTTTGGAGGTTTAAATGCATATCATAACTATTAATGTACCTGAAAAGCGTCTGGTGGCAATGCTGATGGGGTGGGCAGGACAGAAAAATGTGCACGACGCTGCAGTGCGCAGCATAACGACAGGGTGCACAGGTGGAATGTGTTCGAAACAGTGTAGGAGTGTGATTTTGTGTGGCCAATACCAAGGGGAGTCACCGGTCACCTCCTTGTAACGTCTATTCTGGTGCGATGGAGGTTAGTGTTCCAGGGACGGTTTAATCACAAGAATGGGTGTGGATTTACGTTGTATTGTCTTGTCGTAGCAGACTTCTAAAAGAAGATTTGAGATGGGTTAAGATTTTGGACGCAAGATAAGCAAGATTGTTACATGAGCGAAGACTGAAACTATTCGTGCCTAGAATATTGGCACGGTCATCTCAAAGGATACGACTATGACGTAGGATCCACAGGAAAATGGCCGTGGTAACTAGAGAAAGACTGGGAAACCTTCGCAGAGTTAGACAAAATCAGCATTTAAAAAGTGATGCTTAGCGGAGAGACCACGAGGTGAAGACAGCAAACCACTGCCATCGATTGTCTGGCAAGACTGCTGATTCTTGCATGATGATGGGCAGTATCGATTGCAAACAGTTTAGCTGAAGAAATATCATGACAGTTGGAGAGACGAACAGTATAAGGAATAACAGAAGTAATAAAAACGGCTCCAGCGCATGCATTCCGTCTTCAGTAGTTAATGTAGTAAAATGATGATTTCAAAGTGCGTAGAATAGAAAATATAACTGATGTAATAGGATGATATAATGTAAAATATGATTCGTGGCTTGGCGTTAAATTTTGATTAAAGCGAGAGACTACTTGCACTGCTATGGCACGTTGTTTAGTAGGGGAGGTACGCCATGAGAATGCCTGGCTGTCCCAGAAGGGTTGGAGCTGTGGCGTCGGGAGAATGGTGACGACATGCGTGTGAAGAAGGTCTCGTGCACGTTGAATGTGTGCACTAATAGTGAGGCATATAAAAATGAGGACAAAAAGTGAGGCAAAAAAACTAATAGCATAATAAATAAATGTCATCTGTATGTGCCAGATTTCCTGTGGCTGGTAGATTGTGTTTTATTTCATTTTATTTTTATGGCGCAGGGGTGATCAGAGCACACTGGTTTACGGGTGTGATGAATGAGCTGTAGTTCACGCCTGCGGGATAGGTGGGGCACGTCCGGCTTGAACAGCAGGTTGCCCACTGGCGATGTTCGAGGGGTGCTGGTGAAAATGTGAAGGGCATTGTTTTGGACAGTGTGAGGCAAAGAAATTGGAGAGGTATACCTACCGTAAAGAGCAAACAGAAACGTTAAGTGATCCAAAATTGATCGAATCGCTGTAGTGTAAAGGGTGTGAAGGGTACACCTGTCGACACCCCTACCACGCCCCTACGTACGTTTAATGGTACCATGCAGGCATGAGCTGTGATGTAGAATATTTCCAACATTCGTATGAAACGAGACGCGGTCTTAAATCACTCTGAGATGTTCGAAACACGGGACCTATGTCCAAAGGATATGAGAAGCCTTGGTCGTTGATGTTCAAGGGAGCCACAGAGACATCTCAAAATGTAGGTGATTTTGCAGGGGAAATGTGTAATCTTCACTGGTTGCACCAAGTTTGAGTGGTTGTGGCTTTGTGTCTTAGTTCATGCCGACTGCGAATGGCCGTGCAGCGCCCCCGACCATTGTACATAGAGTCGTGATTCAAACTGGTGGTTGATTCCTGAAAATAAACAACCAAAAGACTGAGGCAAGCGTGGTGTCACGGCGAAAACATCACAGTACAACATACAGTAGAGAGAAACGAAAAAACTTTCGAGTTTCGACAGCGTGAGATTCATTACCTAAGATGTCGGCCCGTGTAAGATCTGCGGCGTTCCGTTAAAAAAAAAACGGCACCCGTGTTTCAACTGGGCCACAACAGGCGATCAGCACGTGGTGCAGTTCGCGGGTCGTTGCATCGAGGGCAGCGTAGGCGATCACCAGCAAATGGCAGATGACGGTGAGGTGTGTGTTTCCTAGAAAAACGACTGCCACAGTCCGATGGGGCTCCTCCCCCCCCCCCCCCCCATGACGTTGACGAGCGTCCGCTTGTTGCTGCACGAATCCCAGCGGTGCTGCCCTAGCTTCTGCATAACGGACAAAAATGCTGGGTACGTGTTCTTGGCAGGCCGTGGCGTGACTGACATACGCGTCCATTGCGTAACAAGTTTGCTTGCTGTGTGGGCGAGATCATTTCCAGTGATCCAAGCGTGTCTTGAGATCTAACATGATGCCACTATTTTTCCCGCCCGATCCAATGAGGTAAGACGCGAAAGAATATTTTGAACAAGGCACGAGCCGCAGCTAGATAGAGTATGGAATGTAAATAACCGTTGTCTTCTTCTCTAACACAGAGAGCTGCGGTGATAGCCGTCAGTTCGGATAAGCAGGCGGATGCATGGGAAGGTAGCGTGAATGAGCGTGTATGGGGCCACACGCGAAGGTACAGTCTTCGCCTGCATCGGTTTTAGAACTATCTGTATAAGTTGTATATCCGTGAAAAGACGCTATGTGTTCTAGTGCTTTACTTTTAAAGTCTCGATGCGATTTAGAGCACTTTGAACCAATTCATCCACGCGGTCAATGCTGGGGGTACGAAGAGCACGCAGCCAGACAGTCAGCGTACATGGAATCCCTGTAATAAATTGTTGAGCATTTTTGTTGATTGACACTAACATTGAATTGACATTGTTGAGCAAGTGCCAAGCATTAGATTGTCGCCACTGCTCGAACATCGAATATCTAATATCGCTTTGTTATCGCGCAAATTTGGATAATTTTAGGAACCAAATACCACCTGTATGAAGAAAACCTGTCAACACAAAAAAATTAGTTTGTTCCTCAAAACACAGCTGAGAAAAATAGTACGGGGTTCAGATGCTTCAAACCTTTACACCGTAAGTACAGAGGTTGCACGGAATGAGGTTGGGAGGAGGGGTACCGCAAATTCCCGGAAATGCACGGGTATCCAGCATACCCGTCTGGCTACGGGTCTGAGCCCAAAAAGCCTACCTGGTGTACCTGTGCCGATTTTGAGCCGCTGTGCCGGCAAGTCCTTTGGGGTCAGTGAAAGCCCCTGCGTCTATCCGAGGTTAATAGCTGCGGTCAGTGGCCTTCTGGGTCTGGGTCGAATAATAGGATGCATCGGCGTGGGACCGCTGTACGTTTTCTCCCATTGAGACCCTCCGATCGACTAGAAGGCCCTGGCCCCGGTTGCTATAGTAGTCGCCGCTACCCCGGACTGGGACGGGAACATACAAAAATGGGGAGATCTTTATTATCCCGCGAATTCGCCGAAACTTTGCACAATGGCTTTGCTTTCTCCCGCATGCCGTTTACCACAGAGACTCTTTTCTAGGCACATTTTGGCTTTGGGAATAGGAGTATCACACGGTCCATGTGGTGTACTGGTTCAAACCTTGACACACGCTCGGGTGGGGGTCAAATTGACCCCCCCCCCCCCTCTCCCGAAGGCTTTTCCAGAATGGTTTCCGAACGGCGCGGCATAGTCACGCCAAATTTTGCATAGCTGTAGACAATTGAATAACGGATCGTTTGGCATCAAAAATTTAGATGTACCTAAAAAACCAAGGCAATATCCAGGGAATCCTTCAATCTGATCCAACAACGGAATGTTAGACGAAGCCAAACATCTCTGAGATGCTTTCTTAGGCAATACAACAGTTGAATGATCAAATTACATCGACCTAAGGTCAGGTATGAAGGTCACACCAAGGTCAAAAGCAACCTGTTTTGTTACTCTAGGGCTTGCTGTATGGGATAGTTTGTGGTGTTCATTTCGAGTTTGTTGATAGCAGGAACCACATTATACATCTTCCATGCACTTCTCAGAGGTCAAAATAGGTCATTGACCCAAAATGACCCAAGTCAACATTTTGTTTTACGAGCATACTACCTACCGTAATCTTTGTCGCTTAGTCAAACGCAAAACTCAAAGCAATCTTGCATGATTTTGGTCACCTTGACCTTTAAAAGGTCAAACAATGTCACTGGCGTTGAATGAGAATGTGACCCTTTGTTTAGAAACGGTTATCTAGGTTCTGGGGGCACTCTGGAGACCAACCAAGAGTTTGACCTTTTTTGACCTTTTTTGACCCGAAGGTCACAACCTAGGAATCTGACACTTGGACCTAAATGAGTTAACGTACAGGTCAACACACCCTGTAAATTTAGTGGTTCTAGCTTTCTTAGTTCCCGAGATCTCAGGGGCGGGGGTCAAATTGACCCCACCCCCACCCCCCACCCCATCGGAGCGAAGAGTATCCAGCCGGCCACCCGGGCGCGTGTTGTCACTTCTCAGTGCACTCAGTGCACTCAATGTTGTCAATGTCAATGCGCTTCTCTGTAACAGGCTCTTGCCCGCTGGGCCAATCACAAACGTTCTTTTATTCGTACCATTAGAGGTGCGCCCGGTAGTTGCCGTGACGACGGTGGTCGCGGAAGGGAAGAAGAGTAGTGTCATTACAAAGCGTTGACAGGGCAATTCGGACCCGAAAATAATTAAAATTATATCCCCCTTATAAGTTGACGGTGCTACAGCGCCACTTCTCAGTGTTATTATTAGACGTAGCTAGTTTTGAGGCCTTTGAAATACGCCCTAAAGATAGGGCGCTCCCCTTAAGTGGAATGTCCTGCAGTTGAAGATATCGAAGCAGAAGTGAGAGATAATGAAATAAGCTCACTTTTAACGACTCGTAAGCTTTTAAGTGGAAAAGACTGTTCTAGACAGCAAAATTTTCTTGTTAAGTGCATATGCCTCTCAATACGTAATTGTTTGATCACGTCAGCATGCCTTACACATTGATTGAGAGCCAATTTACGGCGATGCACGATAATCGTATCTGTCTTGGCCTTGGCTGCCGCATGCACAATGGAATGTCCGCATTTGAATGGCGTTATTATGACGTGACGGATACCTGGGTGATCTTGAAATAGTCTCCCTGAAAGCCTGCACATCTTCGCGGGCGTATAGCTAAGGTGGCTTAGGTCTCAAAAAGGGCATGGATATGAACTGCACCGAACTGTCCTCAAGATGGCTATTTCAGTTCGAAACCCAACACAGATGTGGAACACACCCATTAACAGGTGCCCAAGTGGCCGGTTGGATATCTTTCGCTCGGGTGGGGAATCCATTTTCGCCCCGAGATCCCAGAAAATAAGAGATCTGGAGACACCACACTCGAAAACGGGTAGGTCTGTATGTGAGCTCAATGCGTCAAAATTGTATGGTCCTAGATCATAAATTTCAGGTTCAATTTGCTGGGATTAAAGATTAGAACTAACTATTTTGGTCACCTAGATGCAAACTACAGGCTAGTTTTGACCTCGGTCTGGCCTTCATACGTGACCATAGGGCAATGGAAGGTGTTGCAGTCCTAAATTTAGTTGTGTTGTTGCCTACCAAACTATTTCAGAGGCGTAAGGCTTCGCCTAACACACCATTTTATCAGACGAAACGATTTGTTAGAAATTGTCTTAGCTGAGAACCACGCCCTGACCTCGACCTGCCATGGACCAGCGATCTTACACGGTACGAGATATTTCATCTTTTATTTCCAAAGGTTCGCTATTAAATTGCCTACAGCTGTGCACAATTTGGCGTGGGTAAGCTGCGGTGTTCGAAAGTATTTTGTACACTGCCTTCGGGGTTAAAATGACCCTTCACCCAGGCGCTTCTTTGAACGCACCAGCTGGCATGACTGGATAGGAATTTATTATTATGCGGACACTCGAGATGGAGTGGGTCAACTGCGGTATTATTAGAAAGCGCCCCTATATATTTATAAGGGGCGCTTTTTCACCGAGGGCTCTCCATGAAGCTTTGTGCTCCTTCCCTTACCCAGGCCTTGGTTACTCTACCGCATCACCACCGATAACTGACCTACACACCAATATGCTATTGTCACAAACAAGACTGCGGCTATGTGAGGAATATATCAAAGACATAGGCACTAGGAACTTCACTGTGGGATTTTCTGTGAACAATCCGCATGCTCCTCATGTGGATGTGCCCAATCCCGTTCGCTAACTATTCTTAATCATTGGTACCCATTCGTATGCATTCTGCTAGCTGAAAGCCAGACCTGCTTTTTATGCTGAGAATTGCGCAAGTAATGTGTATGGAACTTATTGTCATGAAAAGGTGCCAAAAACAGTGACATTGCCGAGCACTTTTTGTGCATCTACCTCGCATTTCTAGAACGTCCTACCCATGCCGTATCCACGCCCGCAGTCCTCCCAAAATATCAGCCGGCTAGTCCGCTACCCACTGGATATGGTTTGTTCGATCCATGCAATCCTCTAATAGGAACGACGTTTGCAAAGGCGCGCTTGCTTTCATGTTGATCCCAAATGCAGTGTCTGTGCCAAAATACGGCACCTATTAAAAAAACGTCAGCAAAGCTCTGGTTTCATATACAAGAAAGCATACAGTTATAAACTTGTGTATTCTTGTTTACCTCCTAAGGCCATTGCGTGCGTCTTAAATCTGAACTATAACACTGAGGGAACAGCGCAGCATGCAGGGGCATGACTCGCTTAAAGGGGTCAAAAGACCTACCCCTGCGGAACGAGCATGCTGAGAACAAAAGGAAAGCGTTGATCAACCCAAGTGGCGAGCGTGCGCTCTGTCTGGAGTGCGAGGAGGTCCCCAATCGGGCGGATTCGCGAGAAGTCGCTTGGGATCGGTTTCTACGGTGTTGCCAGAATAATGCCGAGTACGTATGTTTTGTGCCGTGTGAGACTTTGTGCGCGTACTCCGTCCATCACAGTATGTGCCAAGTATTGAACAAGTCTGACGTTATGGGTTCAGAACCCCCACGTTCTGAAAGCTGTGGGAGACACTTCTCTTCCCCCCAACCCCCGTCACGTCCCCGACGGTGTCACCGTCACTGCAGTCTCGGCTCCCTCCAGGGACGCAGTCAGGGGGCCAAGGGAGACATCACTCTTTCTGAGCCAAGGAGTTTACACAGCATACTGGGAAATTTCGCGGGAATTTGTTTAAAATTCGCAGGATTGCGGAGGAAATTTCATCCACGGGAATGACCTTTGGCCACGTACGTGGCTTACTCCAAGCGTTTTACGTAGTTTCACCGCTGGTGGAAAGCTGGCAAAAAGAATGCGTACTTAAGATGCAATAACCATTCCGAGTAATGTCCTTGTCTCGTGTTAGTATGTGCGCAACGTTTCAGCCATTTAACTCTCCGGCTGTCGTCAGATGTTTTGGAAACCTTAGGCCTGGATGGTGTTTGGCTTTCAGCGATGTTCGCGTCGCAACCCGAATCCGCGCCATGGGATTGCTGGGATTTGAACCCGGGTCTCCTGATTGCGAGTAGTTTGCCATAGCAACTGAGCGGTTAGTAAAGGCATAAGTTGTCACTTATGAAGTGGCGAGAGCATTAAGAGCGCTGTACGACAAGTCAAAATGACAGCTCAGTACAAATACATCTGCCCACCAGATTGGCAAACATTTATGACCAATTATGCTTCCCACCCCAAATTTTCCCAAGCCAGATATGACTCACCATAGAAAAGTCCGCCCACTGGTCACCCGCTAAACCGTACATGTGAAACGCTCTCGCCACGAGTGAGGGCATGAATGCCACTCCATAAAAGCGACGTCAGCTTAAACGTCACACGTTACCTTACGCTCACTGGTGGGTTTTCAACTGCAGCTCACCTGGTAGCGATCGCCTGCGTGGTGTTTCCCACAAATACCAAATAAGAAGGAAGACAGGGTCAAATCCCTGACCGCTGCGGGCCCATCCGATGACAGCGCAGGTCCAGCCCCGCAATCCGCGCCGTCCTCATTGCCCGCGCTCAGCCCCTAACCCTGCGGGGTAGATGACGAGGCAGAACAGTTGTACCGGAGCGCACGAAGTCACCGAGCTCTGAGTGCACTTCCAAGTTCCCATCGGACTGAGTGCAGGAGAAATCCGGCGCGTCCCGGATGGCCGAGCTTCGGGCGGCGCATTCAGGCTCGCTGAGCAGGCTCTCCACTCCGCACGTCAGCGCACTTGGACCGGAGCATGGGATTTTGCCGCCATCGCCACTGGTGCGCAGCTGGATGCACAGGGCGGATCCCGGATTCTAGTTTGGACCTTTCTACTTGGCAGACTTAGCGGTAACGGCTAGGCCATTCACTATTTTTGCGAGAACGTCATCACGTCCTTTTTATGGATCGCCAGCGACTGCATTGTCCATTTGGCGCTCAGGGGTCAGAGCGTGGCGGGATTCGAACCCGGACCGCCGCGTGGGAGTCCGAAGTACTAACTACCCGGCCACTGCGCCCTTCAGAGACGGCTATTAAACCTTAACAATCAGCATGGTGTATTCCATCGGTTATCATGGACCGACAGCACGGCGAGACATGTCCAGCTGCCTGCACGAGTCTGTAGCCCATCCGGACAGATTTGGCAAGTAACACACAATACACGGAACGGATATTGCGAATGAGATGTCATAACACCGTAACGCCTGCCACCCGAGTCCGGGATGGCGCTTGATCAGATCCCAATCAGGACATCCTGTAACATCATCATCCTGGGTCGAAACGTACCCGCAAATCTCGTCCGAATCACAGCGACGGCCAGGTAGCCCTCATAATACTGTGTTGGGATCTTAGCGCGCATAGTTTGATGCGCCCCGCCGATCCCGGATTTTGGCTTGGCCCTTTCTACACGACAGCTCTGATCAGCTGCGCCACGATTCCACCGATCCAGTGACCAACATCAACAGCTATTAAACTACGGGTGGACGAAGTCCTCAGATCGGATTCTGAGCACGTTCTCACTACAGCCATGCATAGTACACACCCATTCCCGTCAGTCGGCGCCACTCGTGTCTCGCGCGCGTTATCACAATACAGGCTGGGTCCACCCGGGCGACAGCCTGTGCATGGCTTTCCGTCTGGCGCCCAGGGACCCGGCGCGGCTCCTCGCGCCGGGGTGCCACCACGCGGGCGACGTCCGGCGCTGGGACGCGGCACAACGCGCGCTGGAATCACCGGCCGCCGGCGGACCTCCGCGCCAGACGTCGCGACTGCACCCCAAAACAAACAGCCCCGCAGACAGCGGCCAACGAGCAGAACAGCGGCGCGTTTGTGCACTGCAGTCGCATATTTCTGGGAGCGTAAGAACATGGCTGTACCCAATCTACTGAACTTCTCGAAAAGCCACCAATAATAACTTCCAATGCGTACGACGAAAACTCGCGTCGTTACATGCCGGAAATGTTTAGCGAGGACGCGGGCACGAAACAAACCAGCGCACGGACAAACGATCCCATCGCAGCGTCACCGTCGGGTCGGGGATCATCCCAAATGGCGCGGGAGTCGACAGCATGATGAAAAATGCACTCACGCGCCATTCTGTCACAACAGAACGCGATCCCCACCGCACGAATATTGCCTGAGCTTTAATTTTCATCATGTGGCTTCCGAAGACTCATATCCACCCGGAAGCAAACACGTGGCACATGGAAGGAGCCCGGCGGACGCGCGCCTCGAACCTCTGGAGCGTGGCCTCCTCGCAGCGAGATTGGCTCAAATGCAAAAATAATCTTCCCATGTTTCCAAAAGCGGGGAAGCGTGCCCAAACAAAACGCGGCGAGCCGGCCGGTCGTCAGCAGCGTCAGCGCAGCCATCCCCGGCCGATCCGCAGTCTACGGAGGGCGGCCGGCAGCCTCCCGCGCCTCCGCGAAGGAGCTCCGGTGCGGCGCCGGGCTGGCCGTCCGGCCTGCGGCGCCGCCTCAGACCGCCGCGGCCGGTGTCGCGGCTGAAGGTCCGCATCAGCCCCGGCCCAGCCCAGAGCACCCGGCGCCGGCCCGCGGGATGGTCCACCGGCCGGGCCCGGCCGCCGTGCATCAGACGGGCGTCTCGGAGCCCGCGCCGGCTGCCACCGACAGCGAGTGCGGACGCCGGCCGGTGCCGGCCGCCTCGGCTGACTCGCCGATCGTCCGCACGCGTGGCGTTGAGCGTTGTGAGCTCTGACTACTTTGTGCGTGCAAGCTGCAATGGGGAGTGAGGGATCAACACAGAAGGCCATCACGAACGCTACGGGAGACGCCACAGACGGATGCAGATGGGAGCACGGCCAACACTTTTCATTGGCACATAACAGGCCTCCACGCTCCACAAGGGGCATTCAGCTCGGTCACAAATGATGCGTTGAGAACGGGAGCCACAGCGCACATCAGATCAGCAATCCGCATTAGGTCAGTGCCGCCGCTCTTAGTCACAGCCAACTGGCAGCGATGCATCCGGTCGCAGATGACCAGAGTGGCCACGCATCAATCCTGTGCCGTCCCATTACCGTGAGTGTCATTTGTTCCCTCCCACAACGGCGGCCCAACGCTAATCGCCGGGAGTGTCGGCGTAGCCGGCCGCGAGCCGCCGTACCTCTCCATGAGCCGAGCGTGCAGAGCCGACATCTGGGCGTACTGCGGCTGTAGGAACGGCGCCGGGTCGTAGCGCGCCAGCTCGTACATGTCGCAGAACTCGTGAATGGTGCGCGCGCCAGCCCGACCCAGCAGGCTGTTCCGAAGCGCCATCAGAAACCGGCGCACCGAGTCCGTCGGCGAACGCCGCTCACCGGAGCATTCTAGAATCTCTAGTTCTGGTGATGGACGACAGAGGACAGGTTGAAGACGCGCGGACACTTTGTCTACGCTGCTACTCATCAGGCATGTAATAGAGAAGCGCGGCATGGGAATACACCAAGGCACTCAAAGCTTAAGCGTTGGAAATGACCCCGCTGATCGTGGGCACACTGAAGTTATAATCCACCCAAGCAGTGTGCGCCCACCGTCCATCACCGACGGCAGATCTCAGATCCCTCAAGGCGAGCCCCCTGCCCCTCCCCCCCCCCCCCCCCCCCCCCAGAGTCCCTCACGGACACCGCGACCCATCCCGCGTCCCCCTCTGTAAGCCCGCTCAGAGTCCCTCGTGGACACCCCGCCCCGGGTTCCCCTCAGTGACCCCGCCCATAGTCCCCCGCGGACACCCCGCCCCGGGTTCCCCTCAGTGAACCCGTCCAGTCCCTCGCGGACACCCCGCCCGGGTCCCCTCAGTGAGCCCGCCCAGAGTCCCTCGTGGACACCCCGCCCGGGTCCCCTCAGTGAACCCGTCCAGTCCCTCGTGGACACCCCGCCCCGGGTTCCCCTCAGTGACCCCGCCCAGGGTCCCCCGTGGACACCCCGCCCCGGGTTCCCCTCAGTGACCCCGCCCATAGTCCCCCGCGGACACCCCGCCCCGGGTTCCCCTCAGTGAACCCGTCCAGTCCCTCGTGGACACCCCGCCCCGGGTTCCCCTCAGTGACCCCGCCCAGAGTCCCCCGCGGACACCCCGCCCCGGGTTCCCCTCAGTGAGCCCGCCCAGAGTCCCTCGTGGACACCCCGCCCCGGCCCCCTCAGTGAACCCGTCCAGTCCCTCGCGGTCACCACGCCTCGGGTTCCCCTCAGTGAGCCCGCCCAGTCCCTCGCACACCCCACCCCGGGTTCCACTCAGTGAGCCTGCCTAGTCCCTCGCGGACGCCACGCCCCGGCTCCACCTCTGTGGGCCCGCTCAGAGTCTCTCGCGACACCCCGCCCCGGCTCCACCTCTGTGAGCCCGCTCAGAGTCCCTCGCGACACCCCGCCCCGGCTCCACCTCTGTGAGCCCGCTCAGAGTCCCTCGCGACACCCCGCCCCGGCTCCACCTCTGTGGGCCCGCTCAGAGTCTCTCGCGACACCCCGCCCCGGCTCCACCTCTGTGGGCCCGCTCAGAGTCTCTCGCGACACCCCGCCCCGGCTCCACCTCTGTGGGCCCGCTCAGAGTCTCTCGCGACACCCCGCCCCGGCTCCACCTCGGTGAACCCGCCGCCGCCTAGTCAACGCCGGCCTTACCCAGTCGCCTGGCGTCGTCTGCCGCACACATGCGGTAGAAGCCGGGGCTGGCGGCGTTCACGCCGGGGCTGACCAGCAGCGGCTCCGTCACGATCTCCGCTGTCCGGTCCAGCCGGCGCTCAATCTCGCGCTTCAGCGCCTGCGGTCGGCGGCACGCGCTCAGCACGAGGCCGCCAGTCGCGGGGCGGCGTCGGCTCGTGGGTGCAGTTTGTACCACAGTCAAGGCGTTGGACGATACCACAGGAGACATGGCGACAAAGGGTTTCGTTGTTACAGTCTGTCCCTTGGCAGATAAATAGTGTGGACTGTGGACATGGCAGATAAACGATAGCATCACAGTCAAGAAGCCAACAGCGATGTGGAAAAAAAGTAGGTGGCCTCACCTTTCTGGCATCGATTCCAACAGCTACATGAGGACCTTTCTGGTTTTTTAGAGCAAATCTCTGGATTTGCCTCTTCCCAAAGATGAACACGATCAAGAATACCAGCACTCCTCCAGCAATAAAAATAACCACCAATACTCCTGGCAGTTCGTCGTTGCCGGCCATTCTCTCCATTAAAGCCCTCTCCCACACGTCGGGTGCGTGATGAGCTTTCACGCCTTGGGTTTCAGTTGAGCCTTCACACTCTGGGTTCCAGACGGGCTGTACCGTTATACACCATGCAGTTTCAGCAACGCTGCCACCTTGCTGTGGTTTGATCAGGGAAATCGGTGTTCATGGAAGTCAACACCATGGAGTCAAATCAAGTTGAGCAAAAATGTATCGTGGAAGATCGAGCGGGCCTTTGATATCGGTGGTACTTCACTGGCACTAGTTGATAGGTGTCAAATGTTAATCACATGACCTGCTCAAAACACTGCGCAAGGTCATGTTATTTTGATGCTGTAACCAAGGACGACGTCTTTTCAACGACATTTGTCTTCCTCGTTAACTTTTTGGACTTCGCCTGGAACAGATTGCCACAGCAATTAGTTTGTCGATCGAAAGTGCATGACAATCACATGCTTCAACTTTCCCATCAAACCGAAAAGATGTCTGGCAATAACGCATCCAGCATGTCAACGTATGCAGTCATCCCACTAACACGAAAAACCCGCAACAAACACCCATAAAAACGACACGGTAAAAAATATATGTCTCAGTTCTTCGGAAGGTACCGAAAATGACAGGCGGGTCGGCAGCTCAAGCAGGTTTCACTTAAAAGCGTAACATTGTTCTACCTGAACGGCTCGGCCATACCCAGTACGGCCGGTGCGTCCATAACCCGCTAATATTTCAGCAAGCAGTAATCGCATATTTCCGTGTTCGTTCGGCAACACGAAATAAATTTAGTAAGAGTTCGTGCTGTATTTCATGAAGCACATTTCTACCAAAGCCGTAAGCGCCGATCAGGCGTCAACACCCTGCTGCAATTGTAAAGTGAGCAGCATTTGATATTTTTGCAATTTTGGTTCAGCAAACTTTGAGCAACAAGATTTTCTATTCGACCAGCTCGCGAAACGTACATTCTCCTAGTCGTGACAACGCCGCGTAACACAGGTTGCAACGGCGCTCAGTCCTCGACGACTCGGTCCATGTGACAGTGAAAAAGCCGTCTGATGGAGAACAGGACGTAAGTCAGTACGGGTAGACGCATGGTGCTCGTTGTGCGCGATCGACCACAAACCGTGCAGTCGCCCGCTTCGGGAGACATGTGAGGATAGATCTCAGACCTCGGGAGCCGGCGCACAAGGTCGAGAAAGCAAAGCATAGCGTTTAACGCTCTGCAAATCAATCAGAAACCTCGAGACAGCTTGACCCAAAGAGACGAAGCAGCAACGGCCCCTTTCTTTAAGCCGGTCTTGCATGCTATACTGGTGGCTTGGGTCGTGAAGATTCCAAGCTATGCTGCTCACTCATTGTGAACATTGTACCATATACATGACAATGCCCCCATCCATTTTACCTTGCCTATTCCACCTCATGCAAGAAAGGTGTATCATGATTATTAGAGATGAACATATATTATTTCCTATGAACTGACTGAGGACAACTGAAAAACTTGTGCCAATTTACCTTCTACCTGTAACTTCTTATAAACAAGATGTCTGAAAATTGCATGTTGAAACATTTGTCAGATGGTATATGCTAGTTAAAAAATTCAACCACCAAGACATGCCAACATTGGGTTCATTGCATGGTTGCCAAGTTCATAAACATCAACATCATTCAGCTAGCCATGCTCATCCTGTTTACTTGGCCTGGTACAAAGACATGCAAAGCAAAGCTTTGCAAAAGTAGCACTGAACACTGCAATCCATATTTTGTTAAAGCAATTGTACAGATAGTGATCTTGACACATTGTGCTTAGCAATTTAACCTGAGGTGCCTATGTGCAGGAAAAGGAAGTCTGGCCTTGAGGTGAGCTGGAAAATATGAAAATATGGTCTTAAAAGATTGGGCTCTGATTCTCACTGCACATCATTAGGCATGGATGGTGTAGGAAGGTCTGGAAGGAAGGTCTCTTCCAAAAGTTCTCAAGGCAACATTAGCCTCACATCTGTCAATACAGTCTGGGTTTACCATGAACAGTGTGATGGTTCTTATCATTCTCCATTAAAATTTAGGTTGTTATGCCAGATTCTTGAGACCAAATGGAGCTAACTGAGCTTACAGTGAATTCTTCTTATATGAATGTATAGCTCAGCAAGGCCAAATTTCATGCAACCCATAATACTGCAGAAATTAAAGTGACAAACTAATTGATGAAATGTCTGTTATGTAGCTTGAAGAACTGGATACTGCTTTGCCAGCATTTTGGCTGTCTGCTTTGTCATGCACGCACATTGCAATCTGATATCTAGAATAAGGTTAACACCAGTAGTTTCACAAAAAGTAAAAAGCAGCAAGGCATACCAATCTAAGCCATCCAATTCATCTTGAAGAGTGTCAGTGTTTTCTGTATTCCAGGCCAGGTTATTTGAAGTTCACCAATGCAGGGTAGAGGGCATCCAGAGATAGGCAACACAGATATTACACCCATGAGGTTGTGGTGCACTGGGAATTGCTGGAGAGTTTGATACTCACCAGCAATGGCTAAAAGCAAGATACACATGCCATAATCATGTTTCATCACCTTCAAGGAGAAAAATGAGAATGTACCACACAGTTTCTCTGGATCACAGAGATATCATAACAAAAGCACAAGAAAATGATAAACCTGTTGGCTCATAATGCTAATTGTATGTGTTTGTTCCTACTGTTGATCATTCTTCACATCTGTTCACACTGTTACAACCTAAAGCCTCTTACTAAAATGTGTTTATGTACATTGTGATAATCTGAGCACATCACATGGATCAGAAGATGGATCCTCACCATCCAAAAATGACTGTAATTTCATAGAATGCAAAATGAGCTCATGTTTTTATTTCTAGCTTATGTGCACACTCCCAACACTCTTGACAATATGTGGACCATGGAGAGCACAGCTCAAAATTTGGGGCAAACATACATATTCAGTTCTACTTATTTTTCTTCTTTTTTTGTGAAATTGTTCAAAAGTTTTCTGAAAATTCTGTCAGGCCTCGAGTTTGGCACATGCAAAAACAAGGTTCAACACCCTAATGTGCAGGCATCTGATACAGTGGGTGGATTTTAGAAGAATAGCAATGATGCTTCCTCCACATAGAACGCTGTGCATAAGTGACAGTGTAAGCTTCATCAGCTGACATGTAAGCTACCTGAGCACTTGAAATAATTGCCGAATGTTATTTGGTCTGCCACAGTAGTAGACGGAGTCGTTTCACAGCCAGCAGGGTGCACAAGACGGTAATATTGACGTAAACGATTGTTAACCACTTAGAACCACGCTCGACGGCCACGCTTGGATGCCTCCACACTGATCTTTCATCCAAAGTCCAACAAGCCTAAGACCCCGGCAATTTTACCAAGCATCACCGCCACAGCATCGACAAAACTTCCATGGCTTCTGCGGTGGGATCATCTCTGTTGATTGGCCTTGGGCGATTTTCACGAATGCGGACAGCCATAGCGCAGTTGCGGCAGACTATGCAGGAAATCCGCTAGCAAATGTTCTCTACACCCCCCACCCCCCCTAACTCAACGATACTATATCTGACCCTGTAATGTTTTGAGCAGGAATGATAACTTTCATGGTATCCGTAAGATTCTTTTGAAAAGTGGACCGTGGCTCATCCATTGAGAGTAAATTAGCAACACGCCATGATGCATAATCATCGCTAAACATTTTCAAAATGTGAAGGGCCGTTCCGTCGTGACCACAACACCGCGCCGCTGTTCGTACACCTACTCGAAATGCCCAACACTTTCCACTACACATGGTCCTGTTTCAAGTGCATCAAAAACGGTGCATAATGCCCTTATACTCACTCGTTTGTCTGTACAAGACGACCATTGCACTACGTGTGGTGTCTAAATCAAGCTACGTCATAAATACTGGATATCTTCCCTGCATACGTATACGGAATCGTATGTTATGTTCGCTTCCGATCACTGCTCTGCTCCGTCCAGTTTTGCAGCACTACGGTCATTTCTATATACGTTATTTACGTCTCGGGCAACATCAGCGATGCTGTGCACGACACCCGAGCGCGTCGTCGACGGGGAGCTCGCGCTCAGGGATGATTACCTGTTTTTATTACAGCCCTTCCGACCATAAATTATCATTTCAGGGCTATGGGATGAAGAAGAAATGGATAATGGCGGGGCGGGCCTGCATGCTCTTGGGGGGGGGTGAGGCAACAGCCGAGCTTTAACTCGCGCAGGAACTCCTCATGGTGTGCGCTGAGTGCCCGGTCGAGGTCCCCTTTCCAAGGGAGCCTCTTACCCCACTCGTGACTGGTGCATATAGTCTGCCCCGGATTAACGGGGCACCGCGAGGATTTAGGGTGAAGCAAGGAAGAGGATAGGAGGGTCAGTTTTCCCGGGCCGAGCGCGGCGGGACAGGACATCCACATGACGTCATGCGGGTCCGACGCGCTGATTGGAGGGCCGGTGACGCACGATCCGTGGCCTGACCTGCCAGGCCGCAGCAAGCCGCGGCCGCACGGCGCTGGTGCTAGAGCTGCGTAAATATTTCACACCGTGCACTTGAGTATAAACCAACACAGAAGTGGCACAGTTGATCGACTTCAAAGCCGAGGCCCATTAGCTGATAATGTGGGCCCCAGCATAGCTTTGAGTATGAGGACGGTCTGCGGAGAGCAGCTGCTGCCTTCAGAAGTACGTAGGTTTTTATCCTGCTCCAGAGATTTCCCGTTTAACCTATACAGGACCCAGGATGCAACCAGGTAAAGACATGGGGCACTCAGGAAGAGATAGAAAAGAGGCTGAGTATGCACTGCATGAGCCTTGCAGCCAGGTTCGCTAGTGTTGGACTGGACCGGACTGGGACCGGACCGGACTGGACTGGACCGGATCGGATCGGACCTGGATCGGAGCGGACCGGACCGGACCGGACCGAACCGGGCCAGACCGACAGAACCCAATCTGATCGTATCTCGTCGGACTGGATCAGACCAGATTGGGCCGGACCTGACTGGACCGGACCGGACCGGACCGGAAGAACCGTCTACCGAGTACCTCTGGCAGTACCTCTGTGTTCGCTGTTGTGAAAAGCACTGACATCCAGAATGTTCTCCCAAGAGTGTGAGCTTCGTGAAGCAGTCCCGATCTTTAAGAACGATAGCCGACAGTCCACAGCGAGTTACCAACTAGGGAATCTTGCTGCTGTTCCTTCCAAGGTGCCTGAATTTTTCGTCGGAGACGTTCTAACTTAACACTTAACGAAGACCTAACGAAGACTCCTTCAAGCAGCCCAACATGGGCTTTCTCCCGAAACTTCCCTGCCACACTCAGCTATTATATGTCATGAAGGATTGGAGCTTCGCGGTAAAGGATCGGGGGACCGGTGAATGTAGCGCACCTCGACGTCAGCAAAGCCTTCGATTCTATGCCCCATAAACGAATGGTCCCCAAGTCCCATGCTTACAGTGTGCGAGGCAAGCTTGATGCGCTGGATCAGGGCCTTGCTAACTCACCGGAGGCAGCGAAGGTGAGTCCAGGGCTCGAAGTCGGACTGGATTGACGTCGTCAGTGGCATTCCGCAAGGAGCAGTGTTGTGAACGAAAACTGCTCATCATCTTCGTTCATGATCTACCAGATCAAGAGCGAAGCGTGGCCAAGACGCACGCGGATGACACTAAGGTACATTGTCGTGTTCCGAGGTCCCCGACCGCGTCTCCCCTTCACAGGTCGACCTCGATGTCCTGGTCGAGTGATCGGAGGAGTAGCTGCTTATTTTCAGTGCATCAAAGTGCAGAGCAATGCACATCGGCAATTGTAACACGAGACTGACTTTCTTTCTTAAACGGCATCGAACTCACGGCCGAGCCCACTGAGCAAGACCTTGGAATCGTCGTGGATTACAGGCTGAAATTTTACGTGCAGACTGTGGAGGCGATATCGAAGGCCAACCAGATGTTGGGTCTCGCGAGGCGGTCATTCGCCAACATCGACGTTTGCACGCTGCCACGGCTGTACAAGGCCGAAGTTTGTCCGCTGTTTATGGCGCCGTTATCTGGGGCCCATTTGCCAAGCTGGACCAGGAGTAGCTGGTACAGCGGGTACAGCGACGAGTCACGCGTCTTGTCCACGAAGCGAGGCACCGGCCATATCCTGAGATGCTCCGACTCCTACAGCTGCCTTCGCTGTATTGCCGTCGTCGTACAGGAAGCATGGTTGCGGTATTTTAACTGTTTTATGAAAGCATGTCGCTGTCAGTGGAGGAGTTTCTGACAAGACAGCAACTCGGAGGTGGGAAGAGGACATCGTCGATGACTGGAGCGCTCTTCCACCTGCAGTGGTATCGTCAACCTCAGTTGAACGGTTTTGATCTAGGCTCGACTCGCACTGGGCTGACATTATTATGTACGACATCCCACACCTAGCACATCCCTAAATTGAGACTGAGACGGCAGGCAAAGTAGCATTTTAATTCTCAATCACCATCAGGCTAGGTAAATGAGTTGGTGAAAATAAGGACTCTTTTTGGATCTTGGACCACGAGCCAGGCTGCCTTTCCTCTCTCCCCTAAGGCGTTGTTCTGGATCCGCCCTCAGATGAGGCACACGAGATAATTGCGCATAAAAGAATGGGCACGTAGAGCCGGAGCCCGGAGCGTCGATTTGGCATTCTCTGTAATCACCTGGAGGGTCAGTCCAGAGTGTGTCACATCGTTCAGCTGCCAATGGGACGGGCGGAGTTGGGAGCAATGCAAAGGAATTGTAAGGAAGGTTACATTTTTAACTAGCATCGCTTGCCCTCTTTTTCCCTAGCGCCCCCTTCCCCCGCGTGCTGTTACCATCGCAAATCTGGACGGCAGCGTGGAGCCATGCACCGGGAAAACAGAGTTATTTCCGTGCGTGACCAGGTGAAAGTTCGCGCCGTGGCTCGACCGACGCACGTTAGCGCGCCGTTATTGAGGAGACCACTCAGGTGTTCAGATTTACTGCCGTATAACGCTGGTTATAAACGCTGGTTATTAACGCTGCATCATCGCCGCAAAGCCGCCGTCCAGTGAGCTGTGGGAGTACCTGGGTGCGGGCGAAAGGTCGATAGCCCGGGGGACGTGACGTCAGAGGTCAGTCACAGGGTCGACAAGCGGAGACAGGCAAACGCTGGAAGCGAGCTCAG
Source organism: Pollicipes pollicipes (assembly GCF_011947565.3). NCBI lineage: Eukaryota > Metazoa > Arthropoda > Thecostraca > Pollicipedomorpha > Pollicipedidae > Pollicipes > Pollicipes pollicipes. The sequence goes on from NW_023596746.1 coordinate 31,110,928, forward strand.
CTCTCGGTGAAGTCAATGCGTGGGTATTTCCATTGCAATGGAAGGAGCACGGAGGAGAAACTTTAAAAATCAGTCCGTCACGGCGGCACGGATCACCGCAGGGAACTAGGGGGCGCTCCCAGCAGAAGACAGACAAAACTGACGGGCAGTCACGTGACCGGGGCTAATCGAGGAATAGGGAGAGCGAGGAGGGGATCGAGCCAGCTCGGCGGACGCCCACGCCAGCGCGCTCCTGGCGGCACTTAGTGGATGGCGGCGGCTGCCGGCCACCTCCGCATCCACCGCCTCAAAACATCCAGTGTAAGGGGAAAAATGAACGGGAGAATTGAACAGTCAGAAGTGACAGTGAGCCCGGCGCGTGGCGCGATACAAATCGCTCATCACTCAGAGATCAATCACTCATCAATCAGAGTATGCGGGCGTGATGGGCGTAATTAGTGGACTGGGAGCGGGCAGGCATGGTGGGGGACAAAGAGAGACGGAAATGATCAAGAGGTATGAAACCGTTGGCGGATATTGTTCAATAGCCAGGATGTAGCTGAGTTTCAGCTTGCAGCTTGGATGGTGTAATAAAGGGAGCATGGCGGAGCAACTTTTTACAGCGTGCATTGTGCCTGATGTCGTGTAGTTATGGCAGGCTTGAGATACATTATTTACGTTCGAAAGGATGAACGCGAGAGAATGAGAGTGGCACCGGTGACCGTGGTAGCCACAGCCGGGACAAAAAAGGGCATGTATTGACGGTATGTGACAGGACGTTCTTTCCACCCGCTGCCACGATAACCGGGCGCACTAACGAGGGATGGTCAAGGTGTTCGATAAGCCTTTTGCATGATGGTTAAGGCCGTTAATGGACCAGAGTGTTAAGCGGGCGCGTGCCTTATCGCAGCCTCGCACAGGAATTCGATGGTTATGAGTGGACTCTCCAAAGAAGTATGAATCATCTCTTGCACGTCGCCACCTAAGCGCGAATGGCGAAGGCGCAATGCTGCCACCGCTTAAAAGTCGAGGTGACCATTGAACATTTCATCGATACGATTGATTTTTTTCCCTTGAGACGTAGATATGGTTGCTATTGTTGCATTAGTAACATTTCGGGAAAAGCGCTCGCACAGTTAATTGTACGCCTGGATCTTGAAACGGTACAAAGGATTGCTTTTCACTAAAAGGAAACAATGTGATAACCAGTTTTTAATTGACTTCAAAAATCATGGAGGGATCTGTAACAGATTACATGTAACAGCAACACATTTATAACATGTATTATGATGAAGCATGATGATGAATATTAACTGTTTTGGATTCATATTTCGGTCGATGTTGGTAACTTTGACTAGTTTTTGGTCCCGTGCTGAGTCTTGCCGATGTCAGTCTTGGTGCTTGTCGTATTAAGAGGTCAGCATTTATTGCTACACAATATTTTTTAGCGAATATCGAAGCCCGTTTTGAATGATGACACTAGACCCACCACAGCTCCGTCAATTGGTTATAGGAGTAGGACCTGCGAAAAGCGGTGCACCGGTCTCAGATGTACTCGATGAGATAAAAAAAAATCGCGTTGTATCTCTGTACAAGTTTTCAGGTCAACCACATGTCCTCTCTCGTGCAAATATCGATATGAAGGCGAATTTGAATGCCTTACAAGTTCGATGAACAAACTCGCATAGTGATGTCCCTGCACTTTTGTGCAGGGGGTGACAGCTTTGTTAGCCGGTAACAGGCTTACAATTTTAGTAAATAAGAATTTAAAAACTTTTAAAAAAGGTGCGTGGGTTCATTGCAAGTCCAAAGGTATCTCGTTTTGCTAAATCTTAATAACTTTAAACTGTATAAACTCAAAGACGACCTTGCTATTTGACCCCATAAAAGTGTCCGAGTTTATAACCCCTTAACCGCTGTTCCGGTCTTTCTAAAAATGGCACATGTGGTTTCGTGAGACACCCCATACTGACACTTTCAGCAATATCAAAAAAAGGGGTGTTATTTTGGCCCCTCCACCCGTTGATGTGTTGTGAAATGCCCCTGTTGTACCCAAGCGCATTATTATATTCACAGAGTGATTTACGCCACCGTATCCGGCCTCCCCGCCACAGCAGGAGGCACGGCAGGGCACGGCGGCCAACCCGATCTGTACCGTAAGAGAAAGAGTTTCCGGACTTTACTGCTAGTTTGTTACTTCTGAAGCGCATGTTACCACCATGATCATAAACGTACGAATGGTGACCACAGAACGCGAGCAGAGGTGCAATCAGGACTTCGTCTAAGGGGGGACTCAACTGGATCCTAAAAGGCTCATTCAGCCAGAGGGGGCACCGCCACCTCCAGGGTGGGGAGGAGGATGGGGTAGGGCCTAAAATGATTCTCCTTGGTTACACCACTGGTAACGGGTGCTCAGTTCTGGATGCAACAGCTTGACTGATTCCCAAGCTCAGAAGCAGGGGAAGTTTGACATGCCCTCACTTTCGAGAATGTGCAATGCTTAACAGTCACCCTGTGGCGATGCATGGAAAGGAGTCGATGTAAACATTGGCATTGCCCCCATCTTCATCCGAAACGTTTCCACGTGTGAGGTCGGATGGTCCCCACGTGCTCGCGCGTCAGATATCGAAAAAGATGACGTATTATCGTGAATGACTTCAGAAAATAACGGAGCACGTGCTTCGAGAGGGACCGGGCCTAGTGCGCTGCCTCGTCCAGCTGTTCACACCGTGCAGCGGTTGACAGGCTGGTAATGCCGGGCCCGACACCCGCTGGGAATGTCAGGATGGTGGCACGGGCCGATGCTGCAGCCGACACCGCATCTGCGATGGCCGTCGCCGCCCGACATAAACAGCGCCCGCCGGCGTAAACATCGCCGCGGGAAGTCGAGCGCCGCCGCATCCGTTCGGCGAACGGCCGCGGGCGACACTTGACCGGCGCCTCCAGGCGGGCGTCCCCACGTGGCGACGCGGCGGGCTTCCCGAAATGTCCGGCCGGCCGTATATGCTGCGGACGTGCGTGTTCCGGCACCAGTCTGTCGTCGGCTCAGCGTCCGTCATGCAGTTCCTGTCCGTGTTCGCGGTGCTCGCCTGCTGCGGCGCCCTGGCCGCCTCCCCGGCCCGGCCACGCCGCGACCTGACCCTGTCCGGGGGCCTTCCCCTGGACCTCCTGTTCGAGGCCTGTGGCGATACGACCGACACCAACGACATCGGTCCCTGCGTGGAGGAGCTGCTTGCGGGCATCATCGACCTGGCGAAGCCGTCCTTCGCTGACGGACTGGACGTCGGCAGTAAGACCGTCGTACTGGAGCCGCTGTCGCTCAAGGACATTCCGGAGAGAGCTGACAAGAAGTTCCGCTTCTCGACGCGTAACCTGAAGGTGCACGGCCTGAGCACGGTGCAGGTGGAGGACGTGACGCTGCAGCCCGACATGCTGGCGCTGGAGCTGAGCTTTGGCCAACTGCGGGCCACCTCCAAGATGACTCTGCGCTACATCTTCATCGCGGGCCAGCCGGACGTGGAGCTGGAGCTGACCCGGCCCCGCATCCGCGTGGAGGCCGGCTGGACGCTGGGAGAGCAGGATGGCAAGCTCAACATCCAGCTAGTCAACCCCAGGGTCACGATTGACATGCAGTCCTTCTCCGCGAAGATTTCGGATCTGGGAGGGCTGGGAGGCTTCTTGGAGGCCGTTGTCCGCAACAACAGTGACGTCCTGCTCAGGTTCTTCAAGCCAGAGCTGGAAAAACAAGCTAAGAAGTTGCTGGAGAAGGAGTTCAAGAAGATCAAGCTGGCTAGCTAGACCAGGGATTTCAGATCTCCTACAACATGCCGATGTGGCAAGCTACCCCCCAACGGATGTTTTTCATGATCTTTGCCTGCATTTTACGAATGATTGAGCAGGATCTGTGATGTACTACGCTGGCGCGCCGCGCACGGCGTGTGTTATGCGTTGTCCGGCAGGAATCGGTCGCGTAACCAATCACTGTATTTCGTTACAGCGTGACGAGAATGCAGGACATTTACCTTATCAAGGGTATTGAGAGGCGATGACCCATAAGGCGTTCGCCTGTGATGGCTGTGATATTGTTCATGGTCATTCCCCATGTCCCTATGTGCCGCATCCTTTCCTCCCGTTGAAGCACGCACATGGCACTTCTGATGTTTTTTCATCGAATACTTTTGCGTGCACTACGCACCCTACCCGTAACGTATTGCGTCTTTCTCATCACCATGCTGCTTCCACTCTTTTGCCCCTCCCTCCGCATTTCAACGAAAGAGTTTGTTTGTTGTGCATCATTAAAAGGTGTTTGCGTGATGGGCGAATGATTCGATGCTTATGTTAGTCGTCGAATGTCCACTGATGTGTCATCTCGCTTTAATACAACCAGTTTTTTAGCTTTTTTCTTTTTCTTTTTGCACCATCCGCAAGAAAATAACGACGGCAAACGTTATCTGACCAAGTGGTGGCTCTTACTCGGCAAGATAACTTGTAATTCTTACAATGGGTAACGTTCGTGTTATCTTACACCCACAACCTTCCACACCAAAAAGGCGAACGGAAATCGCCACGGATCCCACATTCCTGGAAGCGCATTGGAACACCCAGAGTTCAGACATTACCCAACAAAAGGTTATCGCAGCCGGTTTTGCACTGCTGTGGTGACGAATGACGTCATCAGGTACAGTGGCGCTCAGTTAATGCCACCGTGCATAGGTATAGACAACGTTTTGTTGAAACATGTGAGCTTTGCCGTATCATGACGCATTCGGTGGCAGGCATATCGCGGAATTCAACCTTTCTGAAACTCCCCGGCGCGTGGGATCAGAGGTCCGGTTACTCGGCACGTGGTCAGACGAGGCTCCTGTCGGATCACCAGTCTTTTTTATTGCTGGTTGAAGACAAACTCCCCTGCGGTATTTGGGTTCTCTGCTTGCTTTGCTGTGTTGGTGGTGTTTCAGTAATTATTTTTTCAATGGAGTTGACGATCTGAAAAGCATCTGATTTGTGACATCCACGCAGTCCGCACGTGGTTCTTATGATTATGGGGCACGTTGCTGGGGTGCCAGCCTAGAGGAATAACTGAAACCTCTCTGGGAGCCTAGCTTAACCCCGCTGTGGGATAGCTGAATTATTGCTCTGTGTTTTATGTTTTTTTTGTAATGAAATACAACTGAAAATGAAACCGGCAGAGGACCGCATGACGTACATGTGTCACGGTGATTTAGTGTTCAAATGCATCACCGTCGCGAGCCGGGTAAGCATTACAAGACAGACATTTTCTTTGCGACCGCATCTATAGAAATGGAGTGCTTTGCGAGTGGTCTTCGGAGTGGATTAATGTGGTGCTCTGTCCTGGCTGTATACTGGACTCTGGCACCCGGGCGCCCTGACACACCCGAGCGAGCTTGGCGACGATTATCGCGTGACCTTTCATTTCTATACATCACGTTCACCGCATGCATTTCGTAAAAGCCTTGCGAGATTGCGTCGTTTCCAAGAGCGCAGGCCTTCGCTGCAACTGACATATCGTAGCCTTCGCCGCAGTATTCATCATTACACCCCCCCCCCCCCCTAGAAAAAACTGCAATGGCAGTGCCGAGTAGACACGGTCAGAGCGGTTAGCCACTTCTCAGAACCCGCAGATCTACTACGAGTATTACGCCGTTAGTCAAACGTTTCCAGAGGACTCAACACTATTTGGAGCGCCCCGACCAAAGACCGACAGGTCCCCCTTGCTTATCAAGCCCTTTGTGCGGCGTGCATCGGATCTTTTCCACTTCCTGTTCTGGTGTTTTCTGGTTCCCATGAGTGAGCCCAGACTTCATTGCGAGCTACTGAAGTTTTGTCTTGACTTGTCATCATAAATCGGCGTCATAAATCATTTTGGTTTGATTGCAAGTATATTTACCTTACGCGATATCTGTACGTGGCCTCAGATCACCTTATTTAGCATGCTGACCCTGACTGGAATTAAAGCCACACGAAAAGGTTCATCCGATTCAGATCCTTTCATGTACATCTCGCGCACGAGTGCAGCATCTCATTCTGAAACATTTCACACACTGGAGTCAGATTTATCGCGTTCGTACCACACCTTCGCCAGAGGGAACACATCATCCAGAACGTTTTGACCGGTGGCTGTATACTTGGACTCTTCATCTGGGTTTATGAGCATCTCTTATTCTGCCGGTCCTGGTGCCTTTGCACTGATGAGGAAATCGGCAATATCGAGCGCTGCCCTGTGACCTTGCCCCTGACCTGCGGGGGCGAGGAACGCGGAATGATCAGCACCAGGTGAGCCATTCCAGCGACTGGCAGCGCCTCTGAAGCCCCAGCCGCCGATGTCTGTGGAGTCACGGCAGTCCAACATAGTGTCCCTGCAGTGCCCACTGCTGGGGTGCAGGCGCCGGTGCAGTCCCGACGATTCTCGCCCTGCAGTTCCCGCGACTGGCAGCGCCGATGCAATCCTAGCAGCTGACGGCGTCCCTGCGGTGGCCGATGACGGACGGAGTCCGTCGTTCTCGTTCTCGCACTAGAGAGCATCTGCGAGAACCCCTGCGATGCATTCATCAGGAAGCGCGCTGTCTTTTTTGCTGAGCTTTGTGCGCCAAAAGCGATGGGTTTTGCGTCTGTGTGGGGGAAGGGATCGGTGCGTCCGTGGCTGCCCGGCTGCTGCTGTTGTTCTGCGTAGCCAGTTGACAGTACGTTGCTTTCTTGCTAGGACGTTTCCCTGGTGCCGCCGGGGACGCCTCTGCGTACGCCACATTCCGAGAGCAAAATTTATCACGAGGAGCCCATTGGTCAGCCACGAGCCTGATGATGTTAAATGTACCACTCGGCACGTCTGGATCCTGATGCATCCGACATCAGCACAGACCTGTGAGCCACAGGTCTGTGCTACCATAGACCTGTGGCCAGTAGCCCTGGTCTGCGCTACCACAGACCAGTGGCTAGGATGACGGCAGTGACTGGGGTATTGAGAAAGGTTAACCATCCTGCATGCAATGGTATGCTGAAGTTCAGAACACGAACATTTGTCTGGGGCGGGTTTTCAGTAGGATTCGGGGCGGAGCATAATCTATTTCCAGCGCCCTGAGCCCGTCATCCCAGCATTGCAATGGCGGTTCAACGGACCTATTTTGTCTCGGGGCCCATTGTACAATGAATGCCCTTTTGTCCTTTTGGCACGAAAGGACGTTTATTGTACAATGTAAATCCACGACTATTGGTTGCCACTGTAACTGGGCTGACGCTATCAAGACAACGGCTGAATGGTCCTCTTTGACGAGTCATATACGAACACGAATTCTGGAAGGCGAACTCGCCACCGCATGTCTGCCATATTATGGGTGTGGTCAGCATAAATGCAGCGATATTCCGAGGATGGGCTTTGGCAGCGACGATTTTACGTCTGTCGGACGATACACATTTTTTGCGAATTTGTTATGCGTTGCAGCGAAAGCGTTCGCAATTTTGGGTAATTGGTGTTGGCTTTTGTTTGTACGTTTTGGCTTGGTTTGGTTAGGAGTTGTTGACCATTGTTATCATAACACTCGCAAATAGCATGGCCGGAAAACGCAATCTCTAGGTCTCATCGGAAATAGTAAATCAAGCGTACGAAATCGATGAATGATTGATTAGTTATGGTTTTGTCAGTTGTGGCCAAAGTACTTCGAAAACGCAAATGTTTTCACTTTATGCATTGCCCGTAGTGAGAACAAATGCGCACTCGTAATTTGTATAGGCTTAACGGTTCTTGATTCAGGCCACATCGTCTTCGGCTTCAAAAAGGTTGACATTTGTTTTCCTCCAGTCGATCACTGGGGCACGTATCGTGCTCGCTGCAGAAGTGTCCGTACGCCCGGGCCGGACGGCCTGGAGACCCATCAGCGAGTTGTGGTCGGTACATTCGCCTGTGTCGTGCAGTTTGTTTCACACAATTAGCTGCGATTTCACACAATTAGCTGCGAAGAAGGCAAATTAACTGCGACACTGCACCGAAACCAAGTGCATCATTATATGGTGCATTTGGTCACATGGTGTTACATGGAGAACAGATATGATCAGCTGATGTGTGAGCATACATCACCTTTGCCCGCATATCAGCTCATCGCTGGTAGGTATTACTTTATTTGCTCGCCGGTGATGGCTTCGCATGATAGTTTACTCTACCCTAGCTAGATAACCATGCACACCGATTTACACTTTTCCCAATGTCCTTTACTCTGTAAAATCAGTCCTTTACTCTGTAAAATCAGTCCTTTACTCTGTAAAATGATGGTAATGTCACATCGCTGCAACGCTGGGTGGTCGAGATCTGCATCAGGTTTTGACCCAAGCTCTCATGGTGATGCGCAATAAGCAAAGCTGTACCTTCCCCATGTTCATTGAATGGTGAGGTAGAACCTTGGCGACACGCCAGGCCAGACATCCAGCGGTGCCGAGACAGTCAGGGCATCAGTACGGTCAAGAGAACGCACGCAGCATCTGGAGACACGTGCCGGAATTCCCAGCGGACTTCGGGGGGGGGGGGGGGGAGGGGCTGGACATCCTCCCAACTGGTATGTTATCTCCTCGGATGTCGAGAGTCTCCGGAGGGTAACGGGGACGAGCTTGTTATTCCGAGGTCCGTTTCTGTCGCTCCCGGAGCGGCAGATGTGAGCTAGAACGGGGCGGACGCTCCGGAACTCCCGAGATAGACGTCATTAATCACATCGTCTTACATGGAGAACATGATGTTACATGGAGATCAGACGTGAAGACCGCGACCGATCTCTTCGATTTTTTAGAAAATTTCATACGACTGCCACTATATTTTGTGCTATCCTTTTTTGCTCACTCAGCGTTGATCTTCGCCTACTATCGCTCCCTCGTTTGAGTATTTCATGCCTGTACCCATCCGCTTCCCGTGCACGCACCCTCGTTTTGACCAGGCCCCGACAAGAAAAAAATTGATCCTAAAGCCACCAGCTAATGGTGATGTTTTGCGAACCCTACTCTCAAGCATTCAGGAGACGTGGACATTGTTGTTGCAGTTGTGGCGCCAAGGGTTAGAAGCATAGATTGTGTTTTTACCGTGATCTTCGGGGTCACGCCCCCACTGCGGCCTTCCCGACCTTCCACAACCCATCAGTGTGCCATTTCGGTTTATTTGTGGGAAAACCGGAAGTGATGGTGACATGGCAGGGTTGTGCCGGAGGTAAGCCACCGACGACTCCCAGCGATATGAAGGCTTAATGCTGTGTTATGTGTACTCACTGCGTAGCTCTGAGGGTGCTCAGGGCAGCACGCGAGGGAAACCAGCACCGCACGTCTCGCAAGCATGCGAAACGACCCATCTCAAACTGCTGATAATCCCGGTTTAGGATCAAAATCGGCTGGGCGGCTTAGAAAGCATCCTTTGCTCTGCAAATGCTGTTCAGTCGGCCCGTTGCCCTTAACGCAACTCCGGTGCCAACAATTTTCTTCACACCTTCTACTCGCATTACATCTAGCAAGCAGGAGTGTGCAGGGACAGCTGATGGCCTGGCGCTCGTCTGGGCCGCCGGACTGCCCTCATTGGGTCTCTTTGCGAAAGGCGTTTAGGCCTCTAGTTCGTTCCAACGGCGTGATGCAGCACTCAGAGGAAATGTAAGTCATCTGTGGTTTATTTGTCCACCAACTGCCACAGCAAGACATTGAGGCGCGAACGTAACGCTCCATTACCTGCCGAGAGCTTTACACCAACAATGGTCAACAGATTCACAACGCGCGCATCGCGCATCACAGTTCGGGAGCGGTCGCGCAGGTCACGGTCGCGAGAGCGCAGGACAACTCGCAGTAAGCCACGCTCCAGCGCAGCACTTGGCATCCAGTTGTGTCCGTCACACGTAAAGCAGATAACAGGCCACGAGCAGCCGAATGATACACTGCAGTCTCGTATCACTCGAATGATGCACTACGGCATCGTCTGACGTAACGGTGGCACAATTTAGCTGACCAGTTTGATGGTTCTGAACTCCTTTTCAAGCATCTTCTGTGCCTGCTTCTGCAGCTCTGGCTTGAAGAACCTGAGCAGAACTTCGTTGTTGTTGTTGAGAAGCGACTGCAGGAAGCCTCCCAGCCCTCCCAGATTAGAAATCTTCGTGGAGAAGGACTCCAAGTCGATCGTGACCCTGGGGTTGATTAGTTGGATGTTGAGCTTGCCGTCCTGCTCGCCCAACGTCCAGCCGGCCTCCACGCGGATGCGGGGCCGCGTCAGCTCCAGCTCCACGTCCGGCCGGCCCGTGATGAAGCTGTAGCGCAGAGTCATCTTAGTGGAGGCCCGCAGTTGGTCAAAGCTCAGCTCCAGCGCCAGCGTGTCGGGCTGCAGCGTCACGTCCTCCACCTGCACCGTGCTCAGGCCGTGCACCTTCAGGTTACGCGCCGAGAAGCGGAACTTCTTGTCAGCTTTCTCCGGAATGTCCTTGAGCGACAGCGGCTCCAGAACGACGACCTTACTGCCGACGTCCAGTCCCGTGGAGAATGCCGGCTTGGATATGTCTATGACGCCCCTAAGAAGGTCCTCCACGCAGGGACCGATATCACCGGTGTCGGTCGTATCGCCACAGGCCTCGAACAGGACCCCCAGGGGAATGCCCCCAGGCAGGGCGGTGAGGTCGCGGCGTGGCCGGGCCGGGGAGGCGGCCAGGGCGCCGCAGCAGGCGAGCACCGCGAACACGGACAGGAACTGCATGACGGACGCTGAGCGACGACAGACTGGTGCCGCCTCCGACCCGCCCCTCGTATATAACGACAGCCGGGCCCGCTGGGAAGCCCTGCCCCTCCCCGCGTGGCAGAGCGTCGTTGAACTGGTGGCGCCGCTGTAAAAAATGCTGATGGGTCCGCGGAACGGCCCTGACGTAATCAACTTCCCGCTACATGTTTACTGCTCGCCGCTGGCAAGCACCCCGCCGCTGCACTGGTGCTGCTCCTGGTACCATCGGCGTGGGAACGGGAGCGGTTAGAACAGGAGCTATGGCCCTCCCGCCTACCGTAATGCGTAACACTCACACTACGGTGAAGCATGGGAAAGGTTATTTCAAAAGGTGCTAGGCCCTCCAACTTATTGGGATGTTCCTAAGCTCTTAGTTGAAATGGCTATTATGGACACGGACCGGAGAATGAGAAATTGTTCGTTGGAAGCTTTCACGCTGAAAATAATCGTTACCTTCTACAGACCATGAGGTGGCCATTTAAAGACATCATGAACAAATTTTGGTTGTACTGACAAAACTCCATGTTTCGAAGCTGTGCTGATGGTCACTCGTCGTCATTTGGCTATGAAGCCTAAATTTGTTCAAAAAAAGAAGAACGGTAGGGCAGCACGAAGCTGTACTCGTGCTCAAGCACAGCTTCAAATTTTTTAGTTTTCTTTAACAACCAATGTTTGTTTGACGACGTCGTTAAGCTTGTACTTTTGGAAATGCTGCAGGTCAGCTATTTTTAGTGCAAGAACCTCGAGCTCAAAATCTTGAGCATCTAGAAGTACAAGGCCTTTCTTAATTATACGAGCAAGCAAAATACAGAATTGTTGGCTCTTAGTGCACGCAATTTGTCACAAGCTGATTCGAAGTTTCTCAGGTAGTGTCCCTTGGGCATCATGAAAAAGATACTTTGGGCTGCACACAGCACAAACGCAGTGCTCATCCCAGGGTCGAAAAAGCATTCGTGGGTTTTGAGAGATAGTGCATACTTATGGCAGGCATCAAGCGGCGAAACGCAGCCGTAGCTGCCCTAGAATCGGTCTGGATGGGTGATCCGATCGCAGACTGCACATAGTTATTTGTATTCGTTTGCTCGAACACCATCAACGAGGTGGCGTTTCACGTGCTCGGCCCTTTACATCACGCACTCACTCGTTACAACGCATTGCAAAAAAGACTATAAAAGACGGTGCTGCTGACTATACTTTGTTATGCGATATTACGAACTAGGTGATAAAGTATGATACTGTTAAGTACGATACGATAGAATTCGGTGTGATACAATGGGATACGATAAAAATAATGCTGCAAAATGGGTACGAAGTCGAACGATGAGTCAAATGAATGCTATAAATGGGCAACAGAATGTGCCTTAATCAGTGCACACACGCAAAAATGAATCATAGTAAGTTGTAAGCACATGGTATACACATTGATTTGTAAAGATCACACGCGTACATACATATGGCACACAATCGCACAGATAACTAGCATAGACTTGGCTCAGCATGGACAGCATGGACTACGGCGCACAACCTGACGTATGGCTTTTGAAATGTGAGTTTTTCATCTCTCGGAGGTCAGGGATGAAGACATGGTTAAGTGATGGTCGGGGCAGGCGGTTCTAAGTTGCCGCGGCACGATAAGGAAAGGCTCGCTTGGTGACTTCCAAACGGTGGAGAAAATTAACATGGAGGAGCGCGTCTCCCTTAAGGAAGAAGAGGAACGTGGCTTAGAAGAGATTAGATAGCCGGGGCGATTCTTTGTTATCAGTATGTCTTAGGGTTTTGAATGTTATCAGTAAGTCCCTCTCTATCCCCAAGTCATCAATGCGGGGCCAGCTTAGAGATTTCAGAGCCGGTATTATATGCTGGCTGTTTTTCACCCCAGAGATAATCCTGGTGGCAAAATTTATAGCTTTTAGATCATCTGCGCCTGACACTTTCGCATCACCCCATGCGCATTGACAGCGGGATATGTGTGAAAAAGGTAGGCTTGGATAACAATTTTGAGTATATCAGGTGTTAAGCAATGCCTAAGGCAGAACAGCGATATCAAAATTCCGTTAAATGTCTACACGACTTAAGCGACATGCCTCTCCCATGAAAGCGTCGAGTCTACGATCGCTTCGAGAAATTTGAAGTGCCGTGATGATCAGAGAGCCTTCCCATCCGTCGCAAAGAAAAAGAAAAGGTTTCCTTTAAACTATGTTTTGAACATATGCGAACAGAGTTGGTCTTGTAGTTGTTCATGTTCAGTGAGCTTGCACTGAATGAAGCCTGAAGTTCGCAAGTTGATGTTCCCACGCGATATTTTAGTGCGTCGAGACTCCGCTTATTGGGAGGAACGTGGTTCAGGAGCTGAGTTTCATCTACATATGAGATGAAGCGTCCAGGTGACAGGTGACTGGGAAGGTTGTCTGTGAGTAGGGTGAACTATGGATCCCTGGGGCATTCCGTGGGTTACTGACAAGGTCGTCAGTCCTCCATGCATCACCTGTCTCCGACCACTCAAATAGCTTTTGAACCAACCAGGGTTCAAACCACACCAGTAAAGTTTTGTTATAAACAAACCATGATCAACGCTGTCGAAAGCCTTGGAATAGGTCGAAAGCGGCTAGCGAAGACATTTCTCCGTTGCCGACGTTCCTCACCAGGTCTCTGACAGCAATGCACAAACCGTCCTCAGTGAAGCGACCTTGCCGCTGGGCAAATTGAGCAGGGCTGACAATACCTTTACTATGGAGGTACGTGCTCGGCTGGTTGCAAGCGACTTTTTCGCGCATTTTCGACAGAATGCTAAGAAAGGTATGGGTCTACCGTTAGCTGGTACAGTTGGGTCCCCTGACTGCAGGGTGGGTTCCACGCATGCA
>NW_023596746.1:31125545-31141675 GCF_011947565.3 Pollicipes pollicipes
GGAGTGTGCACATAAGCTAGAAATAAAAACATGAGCTCATTTTGCATTCTATGAAATTACAGTCATTTTTGGATGGTGAGGATCCATCTTCTGATCCATGTGATGTGCTCAGATTATCACAATGTACATAAACACATTTTAGTAAGAGGCTTTAGGTTGTAACAGTGTGAACAGATGTGAAGAATGATCAACAGTAGGAACAAACACATACAATTAGCATTATGAGCCAACAGGCTCATCATTTTCTTGTGCTTTTGTTATGATATCTCTGTGATCCAGAGAAACTGTGTGGTACATTCTCATTTTTCTCCTTGAAGGTGATGAAACATGATTATGGCATGTGTATCTTGCTTTTAGCCATTGCTGGTGAGTATCAAACTCTCCAGCAATTCCCAGTGCACCACAACCTCATGGGTGTAATATCTGTGTTGCCTATCTCTGGATGCCCTCTACCCTGCATTGGTGAACTTCAAATAACCTGGCCTGGAATACAGAAAACACTGACACTCTTCAAGATGAATTGGATGGCTTAGATTGGTATGCCTTGCTGCTTTTTACTTTTTGTGAAACTACTGGTGTTAACCTTATTCTAGATATCAGATTGCAATGTGCGTGCATGACAAAGCAGACAGCCAAAATGCTGGCAAAGCAGTGTCCAGTTCTTCAAGCTACATAACAGACATTTCATCAATTAGTTTGTCACATTAATTTCTGCAGTATTATGGGTTGCATGAAATTTGGCCTTGCTGAGCTATACATTCATATAAGAAGAATTCACTGTAAGCTCAGTTAGCTCCATTTGGTCTCAAGAATCTGGCATAACAACCTAAATTTTAATGGAGAATGATAAGAACCGTCACACTGTTCATGGTAAACCCAGACTGTATTGACAGATGTGAGGCTAATGTTGTCTTGAGAACTTTTGGAAGAGACCTTCCTTCCAGACCTTCCTACACCGTCCATGCCTAATGATGTGCAGTGAGAATCAGAGCTCAATCTTTTAAGACCATATTTTCATATTTTCCAGCTCACCTCAAGGCCAGACTTCCTTTTCCTGCACATAGGCACCTCAGGTTAAATTGCTAAGCACAATGTGTCAAGATCACTATCTGTACAATTGCTTTAACAAAATATGGATTGCAATGTTCAGTGCTACTTTTGCAAAGCTTTGCTTTGCATGTCTTTGTACCAGGCCAAGTAAACAGGATGAGCATGGCTAGCTGAATGATGTTGATGTTTATGAACTTGGCAACCATGCAATGAACCCAATGTTGGCATGTCTTGGTGGTTGAATTTTTTAACTAGCATATACCATCTGACAAATATTTCAACATGCAATTTTCAGACATCTTGTTTATAAGAAGTTACAGGTAGAAGGTAAATTGGCACAAGTTTTTCAGTTGTCCTCAGTCAGTTCATAGGAAATAATATATGTTCATCTCTAATAATCATGATACACCTTTCTTGCATGAGGTGGAATAGGCAAGGTAAAATGGATGGGGGCATTGTCATGTATATGGTACAATGTTCACAATGAGTGAGCAGCATAGCTTGGAATCTTCACGACCCAAGCCACCAGTATAGCATGCAAGACCGGCTTAAAGAAAGGGGCCGTTGCCGCTTCGTCTCTTTGGGTCAAGCTGTCTCGAGGTTTCTGATTGATTTGCGGAGCGTCAAACGCTATGCTTTGCTTTCTCGTTCTTGTGCGCCGGCTCCCGAGGTCTGAGATGTATCCTCACATGTCTCCCGAAGCGGGCGACTGCACGGTTTGTGGTCGATCGCGCACAACGAGCACCATGCGTCTACCCGTGCTGACTTACGTCCTGTTCTCCATCAGACGGCTTTTTCCCTGTCACATGGACCGAGTTGTCGAGGACTGGGCGCCGTTGCAACCTTTGTTACGCGGCGTTGTCACGACTAGGAGATTGTGCGTTTCCCGAGCTGGTCGAATAGAAAATCTTGTTGCTCAAAGTTTGCTGAAGCAAAATTGAAAAATATCAAATGCTGCTCATTTTACAATTGCAGCAGGGTGTTGACGCCTGATCGGCGCTTACGACTTTGGTAGAAATGTGCTTCATGAAATACAGCACGAACTCTTACTAAATTTATTTCGTGTTGCCGAACGAACACGGAAATATGCGATTACTGCTTGCTGAAATATTAGCGGGTTATGGACGTACCGGCCGTACCGGGTATGGCCGAGCCGTTCAGGTAGAACAATGTTACGCTTTTAAGTGAAACCTGCTTGAGCTGCCGACCCGCCTGTCATTTTCGGTACCTTCCGAAGTACTGAGGCATATATTTTTTACCGTGTCGTTTTTATGGGTGTTTGTTGCGGGTTTTTCGTGTTAGTGGGATGACTGCATACGTTGACATGTTGGATGCGTTATTGCCAGACATCTTTTCGGTTTGATGGGAAAGGTGAATCATGTGATTGTCATGCTCTTTCAATCGACAAACTAATTGCTGTGGCAATCTGTTCCAGGCGAAGTCCAAAAAGTTAACGAGGAAGACAAATGTCGTTGAAAAGACGTCGTCCTTGGTTACAGCATCAAAATAACATGACCTTGCGCAGTGTTTTGAGCAGGTCATGTGATTAACATTTGACACCTATCAACTAGTGCCAGTGAAGTACCACCGATATCAAAGGCCCGCTCGATCTTCCACGATACATTTTTGCTCAACTTGATTTGACTCCATGGTGTTGACTTCCATGAACACCGATTTCCCTGATCAAACCACAGCAAGGTGGCAGCGTTGCTGAAACTGCATGGTGTATAACGGTACAGCCCGTCTGGAACCCAGAGTGTGAAGGCTCAACTGAAACCCAAGGCGTGAAAGCTCATCACGCACCCGACGTGTGGAAGAGGGCTTTAATGGAGAGAATGGCCGGCAACGACGAACTGCCAGGAGTATTGGTGGTTATTTTTATTGCTGGAGGAGTGCTGGTATTCTTGATCGTGTTCATCTTTGGGAAGAGGCAAATCCAGAGATTTGCTCTAAAAAACCAGAAAGGTCCTCATGTAGCTGTTGGAATCGATGCCAGAAAGGTGAGGCCGCCTGCTTTTTTCCCACTTCACTGTTCGGTTCTTGACTGTCATGCTATCGTTTATCTGCCATGTCCACAGTCCACACTATTTATCTGCCAAGGGACAGACTGTAACAACGAAGCCCTTTGTCGCCAAGTCTCCTGTGGTATCGTCCAGCGCCTTGACTGTGGTACAAACTGCACCCACGAGCCGACGCCTCCCCGCGACTGGCGGCCTCGTGCTGAGCGCGTGCCGCCGACCGCAGGCGCTGAAGCGCGAGATCGAGCGCCGGCTGGACCGGACGGCGGAGATCGTGACGGAGCCGCTGCTGGTCAGCCCCGGCGTGAACGCCGCCAGCCCCGGCTTCTACCGCATGTGTGCGGCAGACGACGCCAGGCGACTGGGTAAGGCCGGCGTTGACTAGGCGGCGGCGGGTTCACCGAGGTGGAGCCGGGGCGGGGTGTCGCGAGAGACTCTGAGCGGGCCCACAGAGGTGGAGCCGGGGCGGGGTGTCGCGAGAGACTCTGAGCGGGCCCACAGAGGTGGAGCCGGGGCGTGGCGTCCGCGAGGGACTAGGCAGGCTCACTGAGGGGAACCCGGGGCGGGGTGTGCGAGGGACTGGGCGGGCTCACTGAGGGGAACCCGGGGCGGGGTGTGCGAGGGACTAGGCAGGCTCACTGAGGGGAACCCGGGGCGGGGTGTGCGAGGGACTGGGCGGGCTCACTGAGGGGGCCGGGGCGGGGTGACCGCGAGGGACTGGACGGGTTCACTGAGGGGGCCGGGGCGGGGTGTCCGCGAGGGATTCTGAGCGGGCTTACTGAGGGGAACCCGGGGCGGGGTGTGCGAGGGACTGGGCGGGCTCACTGAGGGGAACCCGAGGCGTGGTGTCCGCGAGGGACTAGACGAGTTCACTGAGGGGGCCGGGGCGGGTTGTCCACGAGGGACTCTGGGCGGGTTCACTGAGGGGAACCCGGGGCGGGGTGTCCGCGAGGGATTCTGAGCGGGCTCACAGAGGGGACGTGGGACGGGTCGCGGTGTCCGTGAGGGACTCTGTGTGTGTGTGGGGGGGGGGGGGAGGGGCAGGGGGGCCCGTCTTGAGGGATCTGAGATCTGCCGTCGGTGATGGACGGTGGGCGCACACTGCTTGGGTGGATTATAACTTCAGTGTGCCCACGATCAGCGGGGTCATTTCCAACGCCTAAGCTTTGAGTGCCTTGGTGTATTCCCATGCCGCGCTTCTCTATTACATGCCTGATGAGTAGCAGCGTAGACAGAGTGTCCGCGCGTCTTCAACCTGTCCTCTGTCGTCCATCACCAGAACTAGAGATTCTAGAATGCTCCGGTGAGCGGCGTTCGCCGACGGACTCGGTGCGCCGGTTTCTGATGGCGCTTCGGAACAGCCTGCTGGGTCGGGCTGGCGCGCGCACCATTCACGAGTTCTGCGACATGTACGAGCTGGCGCGCTACGACCCAGCGCCGTTCCTACAGCCGCAGTACGCCCAGATGTCGGCTCTGCACGCTCGGCTCATGGAGAGGTACGGCGGCTCGCGGCCGGCCACGCCGACACTCCCGGCGATTAGCGTTGGGCCGCCGTTGTGGGAGGGAACAAATGACACTCACGGTAATGGGACGGCACAGGATTGATGCGTGGCCACTCTGGTCATCTGCGACCGAATGCATCGCTGCCAGTTGGCTGTGACTAAGAGCGGCGGCACTGACCTAATGCGGATTGCTGATCTGATGTGCGCTGTGGCTCCCGTTCTCAACGCATCATTTGTGACCGAGCTGAATGCCCCTTGTGGAGCGTGGAAGCCTGTTATGTGCCAATGAAAAGTGTTGGCCGTGCTCCCATCTGCATCCGTCTGTGGCGTCTCCCGTAGCGTTCGTGATGGCCTTCTGTGTTGACCCCTCACTCCCCATTGCAGCTTGCACGCACAAAGTAGTCAGAGCTCACAACGCTCAACGCCACGCGTGCGGACGATCGGCGAGTCAGCCGAGGCGGCCGGCACCGGCCGGCGTCCGCACTCGCTGTCGGTGGCAGCCGGCGCGGGCTCCGAGACGCCCGTCTGATGCACGGCGGCCGGGCCCGGCCGGTGGACCATCCCGCGGGCCGGCGCCGGCTGCTCTGGGCTGGGCCGGGGCTGATGCGGACCTTCAGCCGCGACACCGGCCGCGGCGGTCTGAGGCGGCGCCGCAGGCCGGACGGCCAGCCCGGCGCCGCACCGGAGCCCCTTCGCGGAGGCGCGGGAGGCTGCCGGCCGCCCTCCGTAGACTGCGGATCGGCCGGGGATGGCTGCGCCGACGCTGCTGACGACCGGCCGGCTCGCCGCGTTTGTTTGGGCACGCTTCCCCGCTTTTGGAAACATGGGAAGATTATTTTTGCATTTGAGCCAATCTCGCTGCGAGGAGGCCACGCTCCAGAGGTTCGAGGCGCGCGTCCGCCGGGCTCCTTCCATGTGCCACGTGTTTGCTTCCGGGTGGATATGAGTCTTCGGAAGCCACATGATGAAAATTAAAGCTCAGGCAATATTCGTGCGGTGGGGATCGCGTTCTGTTTTGACAGAATGGCGCGTGAGTGCATTTTTCATCATGCTGTCGACTCCCGCACCATTTGGGATGATCCCCGACCCGACGGTGACGCTGCGATGGGATCGTTTGTCCGTGCGCTGGTTTGTTTCGTGCCCGCGTCCTCGCTAAACATTTCCGGCATGTAACGACGCGAGTTTTCGTCGTACGCATTGGAAGTTATTATTGGTGGCTTTTCGAGAAGTTCAGTAGATTGGGTACAGCCATGTTCTTACGCTCCCAGAAATATGCGACTGCAGTGCACAAACGCGCCGCTGTTCTGCTCGTTGGCCGCTGTCTGCGGGGCTGTTTGTTTTGGGGTGCAGTCGCGACGTCTGGCGCGGAGGTCCGCCGGCGGCCGGTGATTCCAGCGCGCGTTGTGCCGCGTCCCAGCGCCGGACGTCGCCCGCGTGGTGGCACCCCGGCGCGAGGAGCCGCGCCGGGTCCCTGGGCGCCAGACGGAAAGCCATGCACAGGCTGTCGCCCGGGTGGACCCAGCCTGTATTGTGATAACGCGCGCGAGACACGAGTGGCGCCGACTGACGGGAATGGGTGTGTACTATGCATGGCTGTAGTGAGAACGTGCTCAGAATCCGATCTGAGGACTTCGTCCACCCGTAGTTTAATAGCTGTTGATGTTGGTCACTGGATTGGTGGAATCGTGGCGCAGCTGATCAGAGCTGTCGCGTAGAAAGGGCCAAGCCAAAATCCGGGATCGGCGGGGCGCATCAAACTATGCGCGCTGAGATCCCAACACAGTATTATGGGGGCTACCTGGCCGGCGCTGTGATTCGGACGAGATTTGCGGGTACGTTTCGACCCAGGATGATGATGTTACAGGATGTCCTGATTGGGATCTGATCAAGCACCGTCCCGGACTCGGGTGGCAGGTGTTACGGTGTTATGACATCTCATTCGCAATATCCGTTCCGTGTATTGTGTGTTACTTGCCAAATCTGTCCGGATGGGCTACAGACTCGTGCAGGCAGCTGGACATGTCTCGCCGTGCTGTCGGTCCATGATAACCGATGGAATACACCATGCTGATTGTTAAGGTTTAATAGCCGTCTCTGAAGGGCGCAGTGGCCGGGTAGTTAGTACTTCGGACTCCCACGCGGCGGTCCGGGTTCGAATCCCGCCACGCTCTGACCCCTGAGCACCAAATGGACAATGCAGTCGCTGGCGTTCCATAAAAAGGACGTGATGACGTTCTCGCAAAAATAGTGAATAACCTAGCCGTTACCGCTAAGTCTGCCAAGTAGAAAGGTCCAAACTAGAATCCGGGATCCGCCCTGTGCATCCAGCTGCGCACCAGTGGCGATGGCGGTAAAATCCCATGCTCCGGTCCAAGTGCGCTGACGTGGGGAGTGGAGAGCTTGCTCAGCGAGCCTGAATACGCCGCCCAAAGCTCGGCCATCCGGGACGCGCCGGATTTCTCCTGCACTCAATCCGATGGGGACTTGGAAGTGCACTCAGAGCTCGGTGACTTCGTGCGCTCCGGTACATCTGTTCTGCCTCGACATCTACCCCGCAGGGTTACGGGCTGAGCGCGGGCAATGAGGACGGCGCGGATTGCGGGGTTGGACCTGCGCTGTCATCGGATGGGCCCGCAGCGGTCAGGGATTTGACCCTGGCTTCCTTCTTATTTGGTATTTGTGTGAAACACCACGCAGGCGATCGCTACCAGGTGAGCTGCAGTTGAAAACCCACCAGTGAGCGTAAGGTAACGTGTGACGTTTAAGCTGACGTCGCTTTTATGGAGTGACATTCATGCCCTCACTCGTGGTGAGAGCGTTTCACATGTACGGTTTAGCGGGTGACCAGTGGGCCGACTTTTCTATGGTGAGACATCTGGCTTGGGAAAATTTGGGATGGGAAGCATAATTGGTCATAAATGTTTGCCAATCTGGTGGGCAGGTGTATTTGTACTGAGCTGTCATTTTGACTTGTAGTACGGCGCTCTTAATGCTCTCGCCACTTCATAAGTGACAACTTATGCCTTTACTAACCGCTCAGTTGCTAGAGCAAAATACTCGCAATCAGGAGACCCGGGTTCAAATCCCAGCAATTCCATAGCGCGGATTCGGGTTGCGACGCGAACATCGCTGAAAGCCAAACACCATCCAGACCTAAGGTTTCCATAACATCTGACGACAGCCGGAGAGTTAAATGGCCGAAACGTTGCGCACATACTAACACGAGACAAGGACATTACTCGGAATGGTTATTGCATCTTCAGTAGTCATTCTTTTTGCCAGCTTTCCACCACGGGTGAAACTACGTAAAACGCTTGGAGTAAGCCACGCACGTGGCCAAAGATCATTTCCGTGGATGAAATTTCCTCCGCAATCCTGCGAATTTTAAACAAATTCCCGCGAAATTTCCCAGTATGTTGTGTGAACTCCTTGGTTCAGAAAGAGCGATGCCTCCCTTGGCCCCCTGACTGCGTCCCTGGAGGGAGCCGAGACTGCAGTGACGATGACACCGCCGGGGACGTGACGGGGGTTGGGGGGGGGGGGAAGAGAAGTGTCTCCCACAGCTTTCAGAACGTGGGGTTCTGAACCCATAACGTCAGACTTGTTCAATACTTGGCACGTACTGTGATGGACGGAGTACTCGCACAAAGTCTCACACGGCACTAAACATACGTACTCGGCATTATTCTGGCAACACCGTAGAAACCGATCCCAAGCGACTTCTCGCGAATCCGCCCGATTGGGGACCTCCTCGCACTCCAGACAGAGCGCACGCTCGCCACTTGGGTTGATCAACGCACTTCCTTTTGTTCTCATCATGCTCGTTCCGCAGGGGTAGGTCTTTTGAACTCTTTAAGCGAGTCATGCCCCTGCATGCTGAGCTGTTCCCTCAGTGTTTTTTTTATACTTTTTATACAAGTTTATAACTGTATGCTTTCTTGTATATGAAACCAGAGCTTTGCCTACGTTTTTTAATAGGTGCCGTATTTTGGCACAAACACTGCATTTGAGATCAACATGAAAGCAAGCGCGTCTTTGCAAACGTCGTTCCTATTAGAGGATTGCATGGATCGAACAAACCATATCCAGTGGGTAGCGGACTAAGCTGGCTGATATTTTGGGAGGACTGCGGGCGTGGATACGGCATGGGTAGGACGTTCTAGAAAGGCGGGGTAGATGTGCTCGTGCTCGGCAATGTCACTGTTTTGGCGCCCTTTTATGGCAATAAGTTCCATACACATTACTTGCGCAATTCTCAGCATAAGAAGCAGGTCTGACTTTCAGCTAGCAAAATGCATACGGGTGGGTACCAATGATTAGGAGTAGTTAGCGAACGGGATTGGGCACATCCACATGAGGAGCAGGCGGATTGTTCACAGAAAATCCCACACGGGAAGTTCCTAGTGCCTATGTCTTTGATATATTCCTCACATAGCCGCAGTCTTGTTTGTGACAATAGCATATTGGTGTGTAGGTCCGTTATCGGTGGTGATGCCGTAGAGTAACCAAGGCCTGGGTAAGGGAAGGAGCACAAAGCTTCATGGAGAGCCCCCGGTGAAAAAGCGCCCCTTATAACTATATAGGGGCGCTTTTTAATAATACTGCGGTTGACCCATTCCATCTCGAGTGTCCGCATAATAATAAATTCCTATCCAGTGATGCCAGCTGGTGCGTTCAAAGAAGCGCCTGGGTGAAGGGTCATTTTAGCCCCGAAGGCAGTGTACAAAATAATTTCGAACACCGCAGCTTACCCACGCCAAACTGTGCATAGCTGTAGGCAATTGAATAGCGAATCTTTGGAAATAAAAGATGAAATATATCGTGCCGTGTAAGATCGCTGGTCCATGGCAGGTCGAGGTCAGGGCGTGGTTCTCAGCTAAGACAATTTCTAACAAATCATTCCGTCTGATAAAATGGTGTGTTAGGCGAAGCCTTACGCCTCTGAGATAGTTTGGTAGGCAACAACACAACTAAATTTAGGACTACAACACCTTCCATTGCCCTATGGTCACGTATGAAGGCCAGACCGAGGTCAAAACTAGCCTGTAGTTTGCATCTAGGTGACCAAAATAATTGGTTTTAATCTTTAATCCAAACTAATTGAACCTGAAATTTATGATCTAGGACCATACAATTTTGGACGCATTGAGCTCACAAACAGACCGACCCGTTTTCGAGTGTGGTGTCTCCAGATCTCTTATTTTCTGGGATCTCGGGGCGAAAATGGATTCCCCACCCGAGCGAAAGATATCCAACCGGCCACTTGGGCACCCGTTAATGGGTGTGTTCCACATCTGTGTCGGGTTTCGAACTGAAAGAGCCATCTTGGGGACAGTTCGGTGCAGTTCATATCCATGCCCTTTTTAAGACCTAAGCCACCTTAGCTATACGCCCGCGAAGATGTGCAGGCTTTCAGAGAGACTATTTCAAGATCACCCAGGTATCCATCACGTCATAATAACGCCATTCAAATGCGGACATTCCATTGTGCATGCGGCAGCCAAGGCCAAGACAGATATGATTATCGTGCATCGCCGTAAATTGGCTCTCAATCAATGTGTAAGGCATGTTGACGTGATCAAACAATTACGTATTGAGAGGCATACGTACTTAACAAGAAAATTTTGCTGTCTAGAACAGTCTTTTCCACTTAAAAGCTTACGAATCGTTAAAAGTGAGCTTATTTCATTATATCTCATTTTTGCTTCGATATCTTCAACTGTAGAACATTCCACTTAAAGGGAGCGCCCTATCTTTAGGGCGTATTTCAAAAGGCCTCAAGACTAGTTACGTCTAATAATAACACTAAGAAGTAGCGCTGTAGCACCGTCAACTTATAAGGGGGATATAATTTTTATTATTTTCGGGTCCGAATTGCCCTGTCAACGCTTTGTAACGGCACTACACTTCTTCCCTTCCGCGACCACCGTCGTCACAGCAGCTACCGGGCGCACCTCTAATGGTACGAATAAAAGAACGTTTGTGATTGGCCCAGCGGTGAACAGCCTGTTACAGAGAAGTGCATTGACATTGACAACACTGAGTGCACGGAGTGCACTGAGAAGTGACAACATGCGCCCGGGTGGCCGGCTGGATACCCTTCGCTCCGGTGGGGTGGGGGGTGGGGTGGGGTCAATTTGACCCCGCCCCTGAGATCTCGGGAACTAAGAAAGCTAGAACCACTAAATTTACAGGGTGTGTTGACCTGTACGTTAACTCATTTAGGTCCAAGTGTCAGATTCCTAGGTCGTGACCTTCGGGCCAAAAAAGTTAAAAAGGTCAAACTCCTGGTTGGTCTCCAGAGTGCCCCCAGAACCTAGATAACCGTTTCTAAACAAAGGGTCACATTCTCATTCAACGCCAGTGACATTGTTTGACCTTTTAAAGGTCAAGGTGACCAAAATCATGCAAGATTGCTTTGAGTTTTGCGTTTGACTAAGCGACAAAGATTACGGTAGGTAGCATGTTCGTAAAACAAAATGTTGACTTGGGTCATTTTGGGTTAATAACCTGTTTTGACCTCTAAGAAGTGCTTGGAAGATGTATAATGTGGTTCCTGCTATCAACAAACTCAAAATGAACACCACAAACTATCCCATACAGCAAGCCCTAGAGTAACAAAACAGGTTGCTTTTGACCTTGGTGTGACCTTCATACCTGACCTTAGGTCGATGTAATTTGATCATTCAACTGTTGTATTGCCTAAGAAAGCATCTCAGAGATGTTTGGCTTCGTCTAACACTCCGTTGTTGGATCAGATTGAAGGATTCCCTGGATATTGCCTTGGTTTTTTAGGTACATCTAAATTTTTGATGCCAAACGATCCGTTATTCAATTGTCTACAGCTATGCAAAATTTGGCGTGACTATGCCGCGCCGTTCGGAAACCATTCTGGAAAAACCTTCGGGAGAGGGGGGGGGGTCAATTTGACCCCCCACCCGAGCGTGTGTCAAGGTTTGAACCAGTACACCACATGGACCGTGTGATACTCCTATTCCCAAAGCCAAAATGTGCCTAGAAAAAAGTCACTGTGGTAAACGGCATGCGGGAGAAAACAAAGCCATTGTGCAAAGTTTCGGCGAATTCGCGGGATAATAAAGATCTCTCCATTTTTGTATGCTCCCGTCCCAGTCCGGGGTAGCGGCGACTACTATAGCAACCGGGGCCAGGGCCTTCTAGTCGATCGGAGGGTCTCAATGGGAGAAAACGTACAGCGGTCCCACGCCGATGCATCCTATAATTGGACCCAGACCCAGAAGGCCACTGACCGCAGCTATTAACCTCGGATCGACGCAGGGGCTTTCACTGACCCCAAAGGACTTGCCGGCACAGCGGCTCAAAATCGGCACAGGTACACCAGGTAGGCTTTTTGGGCTCAGACCCGTAGCCAGACGGGTATGCTGGATACCCGTGAATTTCCGGGAATTTGCGGTACCCCTCCTCCCAGCCTCGTTCCGTGCAACCTCTGTACTTAAGGTGTAAAGGTTTGAAGCATCTGAACCCCGTATTATTTTTCTCAGCTGTGTTTTGAGGAACAAACTAATTTTTTTTTGTGTTGACAGGTTTTCTTCATACAGGTGGTATTTGGTTCCTAAAATTATCCAAATTTGCGCGATAACAAAGCGATATTAGATATTCGATGTTCGAGCAGTGGCGACAATCTAATGCTTGGCACTTGCTCAACAATGTCAATTCAATGTTAGTGTCAATCAACAAAAATGCTCAACAATTTATTACAGGGATTCCATGTACGCTGACTGTCTGGCTGCGTGCTCTTCGTACCCCCAGCATTGACCGCGTGGATGAATTGGTTCAAAGTGCTCTAAATCGCATCGAAACTTTAAAAGTAAAGCACTAGAACACATAGCGTCTTTTCACGGATATACAACTTATACAGATAGTTCTAAAACCGATGCAGGCGAAGACTGTACCTTCGCGTGTGGCCCCATACAAGCTCATTCACGCTACCTTTCCATGCATCCGCCTGCTTATCCGAACTGACGGCTATCACCGCAGCTCTTTGTGTTAGAGAAGAAGACAACGGTTATGTACATTCCATACTCTATCTAGCTACGGCTCGTGCCTTGTTCAAAATATTCTTTCGCGTCTTACCTCATTGAATCGGGCGGGAAAAACAGTGGCATCATGTTAGATCTCGAGACACGCTTGGATCACTGGAAATGATCTCGCCCACACAGCAAGCAAACTTGTTACGCAATGGACGCGTATGTCAGTCACGCCACGGCCTGCCAAGAACATGTACCCAGCATTTTTGTCCGTTATGCAGAAGGTAGGGCAGCACCGCTGGGATTCGTGCAGCAACAAGCGGACGCTCGTCAACGTCATGGGGGGGGGGGGGGGGGGGGGAAGGAGTCCCGTTGGACTGTGGCAGTCGTTTTTCTAGGAAACACACACCTCACCGTCATCTGCCATTTGCTGGTGATCGCCTACGCTGCCCTCGATGCGACGACCCGCGAACTGCACCACGTGCTGATCGCCTGTTGTGGCCCAGTTGAAACACGGGTGCCGTTTTTTTTTTAACGGAACGCCGCAGATCTTACACGGGCCGACATCTTAGGTAATGAATCTCACGCTGTCGAAACTCGAAAGTTTTTTCGTTTCTCTCTACTGTATGTTGTACTGTGATGTTTTCGCCGTGACACCACGCTTGACTCAGTCTCTTGGCTGTTTATTTTCAAGAATCAACCACCAGTTTAAATCACGACTCTATGTACAATAGTCGGGGGCGCTGCATGGCCATTCGCAGCCGGCATGCACTAAGACACAAAGCCACAACCACTCAAACTTGGTGCAACCAGTGAAGATTACACATTTCCCCTGCAAAATCATCGACATTCTGAGATGTCTCTGTGGCTCCCTTGAACATCAACGACCAAAGTCTCTCATATCCCTTGGACATAGGTCCCGTGTTTCGAACATCTCAGAGTGATTTAAGACCGCGTCTCGTTTCATACGAATGTTGAAAATATTCTACATCACAGCTCATGCCTGCATGGTACCATTAAACGTACGTAGGGGCGTGGTAGGGGTGCCGATAGGTGCATCCTTCACACCCTTTACACTATAGCGATTCGATCAATTTTGGATCACTTAACGTTTCTGTTTGCTCTTTACGGTAGGTATACCTCTCCAATTTCTTTGCCTCACACTGTCCAAAACAATGCCCTTCACATTTTCACCAGCACCCCTCGAACATCACCAGTGGGCAACCTGCTGTTCAAGCCGGACGTGTCTCACCTATCCCGCAGGCGTGAACTACAGCTCATTCATCACACCCGTAAACCAGTGTGCTCTGATCACCCTTGCGCCATAAAAATAAAATGAAATAAAGCACAATCTACCAGCCACAGGAAATCTGGCACATACAGATGACATTTATTTATTATGCTATTAGTTTTTTTGCCTCACTTTTTGTCCTCATTTTTATATGCCTCACTATTAGTGCACACATTCAACGTGCACGAGACCTTCTTCACACGCATGTCGTCTCCATTCTCCCGACGCCACAGCTCCAACCCTTCTGGGACAGCCAGGCATTCTCATGGCGTACCTCCCCTACTAAACAACGTGCCATAGCAGTGCAAGTAGTCTCTCGCTTTAATCAAAATTTAACGCCAAGCCACGAATCATATTTTACATTATATCATCCTATTACATCAGTTATATTTTCTATTCTACGCACTTTGAAATAATCATTTTACTACATTAACTACTGAAGACGGAATGCATGCGCTGGAGCCGTTTTTATTACCTCTGTTATTCCTTATACTGTTCGTCTCTCCAACTGTCATGATATTTCTTCAGCTAAACTGTTTGCAATCGATACTGCCCATCATCGTGCAAGGAATCAGCAGTCTTGCCAGACAATCGATGGCAGTGGTTTGCTGTCTTCACCTCGTGGTCTCTCCGCTAAGCATCACTTTTTAAATGCTGATTTTGTCTAACTCTGCGAAGGTTTCCCAGTCTTTCTCTAGTTGCCACGGCCATTTTCCTGTGGATCCTACGTCATAGTCGTATCCTTTGAGATGACCGTGCCAATATTCTAGGCACGAATAGTTTCAGTCTTCGCTCATGTAACAATCTTGCTTATCTTGCGTCCAAAATCTTAACCCATCTCAAATCTTCTTTTAGAAGTCTGCTACGAGAAGACAATACAACGTAAATCCACACCCATACTTGTGATTAAACCGTCCCTGGAACACTAACCTCCATCGCACCAGAATAGACGTTACAAGGAGGTGACTGGTGACTCCCCTTGGTATTGGTCACACAAAATCACACTCCTACACAGTTTCGAGCACATTCCACCTGTGCACCCTGTCGTTATGCTGCGCACTGCAGCGTCGTGCACATTTTTCTGTCCTGCCCACCCCATCAGCATTGCCACCAGACGCTTTTCAGGTACATTAATAGTTATGATATGCATTTAAACCTCCAAACGCGATTGGGATACCGATAACGCTTGTCTTTGTTTTTTCCACACCAAACCAAATTCGATAGCTGCATCCAATGCAGGTTTTCCCAAACATTTTGGTTTAGCGTGTAGTTTTCCTCAAAGTTTGGATCCCCCATTTTGTTGTTAGGAAATCCTGGAAACACACAGCACGAGATTGCATTTGGCCTGCTGGGCCGGGATATGGTCTGGCCCTATCCTTGCCTGCAATGAGGTCGATCCGACTCTAAACACACAGTAGAAAAAGCGGATAGTGCTGGTGGGACCCGTCGAGCCGGGAGCGAGTTTTGTTTCCCTTCCATTGCTGCGGTGGCTGATGATGCGAATCTGACCCCAGTTTTCCGTTGCCTTCGCGCATGACTGATGTTTCGCATGGCCGCTTGTACTGTTCTTGCAATACATGTGCACGTTGTGCCGTATGTTTCGTTTTTCTTAGATGTCTTCAAACCCTTTGTGTTTGCACCGTACGCTCAAAGCCTTGACGTAATATCTTCCGGTTCAAATTGGCCAGACATAACTTTCTTCTCAGGGCTTTGTGGCTCTAAACTGACACCAGTGCCAGAAAGAAAATAAGAAAAAAGACTCACATCGCGTGGGTTTGATGGTGATCGGATTTCACACGTGGTTTTCAATGCAGCATGGCGGCAAAGCTACCTTTAAACATCTGAGCAGGCATAGGATCGAGACTACGGGTTCGGATTTACAGTCACAGTGTTTTTTAAGGTCGGTTAGTGGGCTTCAGCTTTGTTTTTCACAAGTGGCTGTGAGTTTGTGTTATTTCTAACAGCTGACTTCGCCCACGGTGTTGAACAATTTTTGAATTATAGGTCTGGCTTCGCCTTTTTGTCATCTTGAAATGTTGGGCTTGGCTTAGTCATGGTGAATTTTTCGCTGCAGTTGGGTCTTTCCTTCAATTAACAGGCGTGCCACTATCCCTCCTGTCACCGCCATGCTTCAGACAACATTCGAGGCTGCAGCACATGCGTGGCTGGAAGCCAAAATCCCGTCGGTCGTTCTCAGGAGCGCTGCAGGCGACCAGCTGTCGTCAGGTGTCGAGCGCTCCTGGGTCAAGACTCTGCTCCGGCT
>NW_023596746.1:31142675-31168467 GCF_011947565.3 Pollicipes pollicipes
TTCCAGAGGACTCAACACTATTGGAGCGCCCCGACCAAAGACCGACAGGTCCCCCTTGCTTATCAAGCCCTTTGTGCGGCGTGCATCGGATCTTTTCCACTTCCTGTTCTGGTGTTTTCTGGTTCCCATGAGTGAGCCCAGGACTTCATTGCGAGCTATGAAGTTTTTTGTCTTGACTTGTCATCATAAATCGGCGTCATAAATCATTTTGGTTTGATTGCAAGTATATTTTACCTTACGCGATATCTGGTACGTGGCCCTCAGATCACCTTATTTAGCATGCTGACCCTGACTGGAATAAAGCCACACGAAAGGTTCATCCGATTCAGATCCTTTCATGAACATCTCGCGCACGAGTGCAGCATCTCATTCTGAAACATTTCACACACTGGAGTCAGATTTATCGCGTTCGTACCACACCTTCGCCAGAGGGAACACATCATCCAGAACGTTTTGACCGGTGGCTGTATACTTGGACTCTTCATCTGGGTTTATGAGCATCTCTTATTCTGCCGGTCCTGGTGCCTTTGCACTGATGAGGAAATCGGCAATATCGAGCGCTGCCCTGTGACCTTGCCCCTGACCTGCGGGGGCGAGGAACGCGGAATGATCAGCACCAGGTGAGCCATTCCAGCGACTGGCAGCGCCTCTGAAGCCCCAGCCGCCGATGTCTGTGGAGTCACGGCAGTCCAACATAGTGTCCCTGCAGTGCCCACTGCTGGGGTGCAGGCGCCGGTGCAGTCCCGACGATTCTCGCCCTGCAGTTCCCGCGACTGGCAGCGCCGATGCAGTCCTAGCAGCTGACGGCGTCCCTGCAGTGGCCGATGACGGACGGAGTCCGTCGTTCTCGTTCTCGCACGAGAGAGCATCTGCGAAAACCCCTGCGATGCATTCATCAAGAAGCGCGCTGTCTTTTTTGTTGAGCTTTGAGCGCCAAAAGCGATGGGTTTTGCGTCTGTGTGGGGGAAGGGATCGGTGCGTCCGCGGCTGCCCGGATGCTGCTGTTGTTCTGCGTAGCCAGTTGACACTACGTTGCGTTCTTGCTAGGACGTTTCCTTGGTGCCGCCGGGGACGCCTCTGCGTACGCCACATTCCGAGAGCAAAATTTATCACGAGGAGCCCATTGGTCAGCCACGAGCCTGATGATGTTAAATGTACGACTCGGCACGTCTGGATCCTGATGCATCCGACATCAGCACAGACCTGTGAGCCACAGGTCTGTGCTACCATAGACCTGTGGCCAGTAGCCCTGGTCTGCGCTACCACAGACCAGTGGCTAGGATGACGGCAGTGACTGGGGTATTGAGAAAGGTTAACCATCCTGCATGCAATGGTATGCTGAAGTTCAGAACACGAAAATTTGTCTGGGGCGGGGTTTCAGTAGGATTCGGGGCGGAGCATAATCTATTGCCAGCACACTGAGCCCGTCATCCCAGCATTGCAATGGCGGTTCAACGGACCTATTTTGTCTCGGGGCCCATTGTACAATAAATGTCCTTTTGTCCTTTTGGCACGAAAGGACGTTTATTGTACAATGTAAATCCACGACTATTGGTTGCCACTGTAACTGGGCTGACGCTATCAAGACAACGGCTGAATGGTCCTCTTTGACGAGTCATATAGGAACACGAATTCTGGAAGGCGAACTCGCCACCGCGTGTCTGCCATATTATGGGTGTGGTCAGCACAGATGCAGCGATATCCCGAGGATGGGGTTTGGCAGCGACGAATTTACGTCTGCCGGACGATACACATTTTTTGCGAATTTGTTATGCGTTGCAGCGAAAGCGTTCGCAATTTGGGGCAATTGGTGTTGGCCTTTGTTTGTACGTTTTGGCTTGGTTTGGTTAGGAGTTGTTGGCTATTGTTATCATAACACTCGCAAATAGCATGGCCGGAAAACGCAATCTGTAGGTCTCATCGGGAATAGTAAATCAAGCGTACGAAATCGATGAATGATTGATTAGTTATGGTTTTGTCAGTTATGGCCAAAGTGCTTCGAAAACGCAAATGATTTCACTTTATGCATTGCCCATGGTGAGAACAAATGCGCACTTGTATTATTCACAGGCTTAACGGTTTTTGATTCAGGCCACATCGTCATCGGCTTCAAAAAGGTTGACATTTGTTTTCCTCCAGTCGATCACTAGGGGACGTATCGTGCTCGCTGCAGAAGTGTCCGTACGTCCGGGCCGGACGGCCTGGAGACCCATCAGCGAGTTGTGGTCGGTACATTCGCCTGTGTCGTGCAGTTTGTTTCACACAATTAGCTGCGATTTCACACAATTAGCTGCGAAGAAGGCAAATTAACTGCGACACTGCGCCGAAACCAAGTGCATCATTATATGGTGCATTTGGTCACATGGTGTTACATGGAGAACAGATATGATCAGCTGATGTGTGAGCATACATCACCTTTGCCCGCATATCAGCTCATCGCTGGTAGGTATTACTTTATTTGCTCGCCGGTGATGGCTTCGCATGATAGTTTACTCTACCCCAGCTAGATAACCATGCACACCGATTTACACTTTTCCCAATGTCCTTTACTCTGTAAAATCAGTCCTTTACTCTGTAAAATCAGTCCTTTACTCTGTGAAATGATGGTAATGTCACATCGCTGCAACGCTGGGTGGTCGAGATCTGCACCAGGTTTTGACCCAAGCTCTCATGGTGATGCGCAATAAGCAAAGCTGTACCTTCCCCATGTTCATTGAATGGTGAAGTAGAACCTTGGCGACACGCCAGGCCAGACATCCAGCGGTGCCGAGACAGTCAGGGCATCAGTACGGTCAAGAGAACGCACGCAGCATCTGGAGACACGTGCCGGAATTCCCAGCGGACTTCGGGGGGGGGGGGGGGGGAGGGGCTGGACATCCTCCCAACTGGTATGTTATCTCCTCGGATGTCGAGAGTCTCCGAAGGGTAACGGGGACGAGCTTGTTATTCCGAGGTCCGTTTCTGTCGCTCCCGGAGCGGCAGATGTGAGCTAGAACGGGGCGGACGCTCCGGAACTCCCGAGATAGACGTCATTAATCACATCGTCTTACATGGAGAACATGGTGTTACATGGAGATCAGACGTGAAGACCGCGACCCATCTCTTAAATTTTTTAGAAAATTTCATACGACTGCCACTATATTTTGTGCAATCCTTTTTTGCTCACTCAGCGTTGATCTTCGCCTACTATCGCTCCCTCGTTTGAGTATTTCATGCCTGTACCCATCCGCTTCCCGTGCACGCACCCTCGTTTTGACCAGGCCCCGACAAGAAAAAAATTGATCCTAAAGCCACCAGCTAATGGTGATGTTTTGCGAACCCTACTCTCAAGCATTCAGGAGACGTGGACATTGTTGTTGCAGTTGTGGCGCCAAGGGTTAGAAGCATAGATTGTGTTTTTACCGTGATCTTCGGGGTCACGCCCCCACTGCGGCCTTCCCGACCTTCCACAACCCATCAGTGTGCCATTTCGGTTTATTTGTGGGAAAACCGGAAGTGATGGTGACATGGCAGGGTTGTGCCGGAGGTAAGCCACCGACGACTCCCAGCGATATGAAGGCTTAATGCTGTGTTATGTGTACTCACTGCGTAGCTCTGAGGGTGCTCAGGGCAGCACGCGAGGGAAACCAGCACCGCACGTCTCGCAAGCATGCGAAACGACCCATCTCAAACTGCTGATAATCCCGGTTTAGGATCAAAATCGGCTGGGCGGCTTAGAAAGCATCCTTTGCTCTGCAAATGCTGTTCAGTCGGCCCGTTGCCCTTAACGCAACTCCGGTGCCAACAATTTTCTTCACACCTTCTACTCGCATTACATCTAGCAAGCAGGAGTGTGCAGGGACAGCTGATGGCCTGGCGCTCGTCTGGGCCGCCGGACTGCCCTCATTGGGTCTCTTTGCGAAAGGCGTTTAGGCCTCTAGTTCGTTCCAACGGCGTGATGCAGCACTCAGAGGAAATGTAAGTCATCTGTGGTTTATTTGTCCACCAACTGCCACAGCAAGACATTGAGGCGCGAACGTAACGCTCCATTACCTGCCGAGAGCTTTACACCAACAATGGTCAACAGATTCACAACGCGCGCATCGCGCATCACAGTTCGGGAGCGGTCGCGCAGGTCACGGTCGCGAGAGCGCAGGACAACTCGCAGTAAGCCACGCTCCAGCGCAGCACTTGGCATCCAGTTGTGTCCGTCACACGTAAAGCAGATAACAGGCCACGAGCAGCCGAATGATACACTACAGTCTCGTATCACTCGAATGATGCACTACGCCATCGTCTGACGTAACGGTGGCACAATTTAGCTGACCAGTTTGATGGTTCTGAACTCCTTTTCAAGCATCTTCTGTGCCTGCTTCTGCAGCTCTGGCTTGAAGAACCTGAGCAGAACTTCGTTGTTGTTGTTGAGAAGCGACTGCAAGAAGCCTCCCAGCCCTCCCAGATTAGAAATCTTCGTGGAGAAGGACTCCAAGTCGATCGTGACCCTGGGGTTGATTAGTTGGATGTTGAGCTTGCCGTCCTGCTCGCCCAACGTCCAGCCGGCCTCCACGCGGATGCGGGGCCGCGTCAGCTCCAGCTCCACGTCCGGCCGGCCCGTGATGAAGCTGTAGCGCAGAGTCATCTTAGTGGAGGCCCGCAGTTGGTCAAAGCTCAGCTCCAGCGCCAGCGTGTCGGGCTGCAGCGTCACGTCCTCCACCTGCACCGTGCTCAGGCCGTGCACCTTCAGGTTACGCGCCGAGAAGCGGAACTTCTTGTCAGCTTTCTCCGGAATGTCCTTGAGCGACAGCGGCTCCAGAACGACGACCTTACTGCCGACGTCCAGTCCCGTGGAGAATGCCGGCTTGGATATGTCTATGACGCCCCTAAGAAGGTCCTCCACGCAGGGACCGATATCACCGGTGTCGGTCGTATCGCCACAGGCCTCGAACAGGACCCCCAGGGGAATGCCCCCAGGCAGGGCGGTGAGGTCGCGGCGTGGCCGGGCCGGGGAGGCGGCCAGGGCGCCGCAGCAGGCGAGCACCGCGAACACGGACAGGAACTGCATGACGGACGCTGAGCGACGACAGACTGGTGCCGCCTCCGACCCGCCCCTCGTATATAACGACAGCCGGGCCCGCTGGGAAGCCCTGCCCCTCCCCGCGTGGCAGAGCGTCGTTGAACTGGTGGCGCCACTGTAAAAAATGCTGATGGGTCCGCGGAACGGCCCTGACGTAATCAACTTCCCGCTACATGTTTACTGCTCGCCGCTGGCAAGCACCCCGCCGCTGCACTGGTGCTGCTCCTGGTACCATCGGCGTGGGAACGGGAGCGGTTAGAACAGGAGCTATGGCCCTCCCGCCTACCGTAATGCGTAACACTCACACTACGGTGAAGCATGGGAAAGGTTACTTCAAAAGGTGCTAGGCCCTCCAACTTATTGGGATGTTCCTAAGCTCTTCGTTGAAATGGCTATTATGGACACGGACCGGAGAATGAGAAATTGTTCGTTGGAAGCTTTCACGCTGAAAATAATCGTTACCTTCTACAGACCATGAGGTGGCCATTTAAAGACATCATGAACAAATTTTGGTTGTACTGACAAAACTCCATGTTTCGAAGCTGTGCTGATGGTCACTCGTCGTCATTTGGCTATGAAGCCTAAATTTGTTCAAAAAAAGAAGAACAGTAGGGCAGCACGAAGCTGTACTCGTGCTCAAGCACAGCTTCAAATTTTTTAGTTTTCTTTAACAACCAATGTTTGTTTGACGACGTCGTTAAGCTTGTACTTTTGGAAATACTGCAGGTCAGCTATTTTTAGTGCAAGAACCTCGAGCTCAAAATCTTGAGCATCTAGAAGTACAAGGCCTTTCTTAATTATACGAGCAAGCAAAATACAGAATTGTTGGCTCTTAGTGCACGCAGTTTGTCACAAGCTGATTCGAAGTTTCTCAGGTAGTGTCCCTTGGGCATCATGAAAAAGATACTTTGGGCTGCACACAGCACAAACGCAGTGCTCATCCCAGAGTCGAAAAAGCATTCGTGGGTTTTGAGAGATAGTGCATACTTATGGCAGGCATCAAGCGGCGAAACGCAGCCGTAGCTGCCCTAGAACCGGTCTGGATGGGTGATCCGATCGCCGACTGCACATAGTTATTTGTATTCGTTTGCTCGAACACCATCAACGAGGTGGCGTTTCACGTGCTCGGCCCTTTACATCACGCACTCACTCGTTACAACGCATTGCAAAAAATACTATAAAAGACGGTGCTGCGGACTATACTTTGTTATGCGATATTACGAACTAGGTGATAAAGTATGATACTGTTAAGTACGATGCGATAAAATTCGGCGTGATACAACGG
Organism: Pollicipes pollicipes; assembly: GCF_011947565.3. NCBI lineage: Eukaryota > Metazoa > Arthropoda > Thecostraca > Pollicipedomorpha > Pollicipedidae > Pollicipes > Pollicipes pollicipes. Next base: position 31,149,014 of record NW_023596746.1, read on the forward strand.
GATACGATAAAAATAATGCTGCAAAATGGGTACGAAGTCGAACGATGAGTCAAATGAATGCTATAAATGGGCAACAGAATGTGCCTTAATCAGTGCACACACGCAAAAATGAATCATAGTAAGTTGTAAGCACATGGTATACACATTGATTTGTAAAAGTCACACGCGTACATACATATGGCATACAATCGCACAGATAACTAGCATAGACTTGGCTCAGCATGGACAGCATGGACTACGGCGCACAACCTGACGTATGGCTTTTGAAATGTGAGTTTTTCATCTCTCGGAGGTCAGGGATGAAGACATAGTTAAGTGATGGTCGGGGCAGGCGGTTCTAAGTTGCCGCGGCACGATAAGGAAAGGCTCGCTTGGTGACTTCCAAACGGTGGAGAAAATTAACATGGAGGAGCGCGTCTCCCTTAAGGAAGAAGAGGAACGTGGCTTAGAAGAGATTAGATAGCCGGGGCGATTCTTTGTTATCAGTATGTCTTAGGGTTTTGAATGTTATCAGTAAGTCCCTCTCTATCCCCAAGTCATCAATGCGGGGCCAGCCTTGAGATTTCAGAGCCGGTATTAGATGCTGGCTGTTTTTCACGCCAGAGATAATCCTGGTGGCAAAATTTATAACTTTTAGATCATCTGCGCCTGACACTTTCGCATCACCCCATGCGCATTGACAGCGGGATATGTGTGAAAAAGGTAGGCTTGGATAACAATTTTGAGTATATCAGGTGTTAAGCAATGCCTAAGGCAGAACAGCGATATCAAAATTCCGTTAAATGTCTACACGACTTAAGCGACATGCCTCTCCCATGAAAGCGTCGAGTCTACGATCGCTTCGAGAAATTTGAAGTGCCGTGATGATCAGAGAGCCTTCCCATCCGTCGCAAAGAAAAAGAAAAGGTTTCCTTTAAACTATGTTTTGAACATATGCGAACAGAGTTGGTCTTGTAGTTGTTCATGTTCAGTGAGCTTGCACTGAATGAAGCCTGAAGTTCGCAAGTTGATGTTCCCACGCGATATTTTAGTGCGTCGAGACTCTGGTTATTGGGAGGAACGTGGTTCAGGAGCTGAGTTTCATCTACATATGAGATGAAGCGTCCAGGTGACAGGTGACTGGGAAGGTTGTCTGTGAGTAGGGTGAACTATGGATCCCTGGGGCATTCCGTGGGTTACTGACAAGGTCGTCAGTCCTCCATGCATCACCTGTCTCCGACCACTCAAATAGCTTTTGAACCAACCAGGGTTCAAACCACACCAGTAAAGTTTTGTTATAAACAAACCATGATCAACGCTGTCGAAAGCCTTGGAATAGGTCGAAAGCGGCTAGCGAAGACATTTCTCCGTTGCCGACGTTCCTCACCAGGTCTCTGACAGCAATGTACAAACCGTCCTTAGTGAAGCGACCTTGCCGCTGGGCAAATTGAGCAGGGCTGACAATATCTTTACTGTGGAGGTACGTGCTCAGCTGGTTGCGAGCGACTTTTTCGCGCATTTTCGACAGAATGCTAAGAAAGGTATGGGTCTACCGTTAGCTGGTACAGTTGGGTCCCCTGACTGCAGGGTGGGTTCCACGCATGCAATTTTCCAGCCGTCGGGAAATGCCCCAGTCGTGAGGGAGCAGCTGATGGTCCGCAGCACATATGACAGAAGATTTGACATGACGTATGTGCTATCCGCTTTCGAACGTGTTTGCTATCCGCTATCGCCGATACATGCCATGTTATATAATCATATCCGGCCGGAAAGCAAACCCAACCTGCCTGCCTACTGATGACATAGGCGCGGGCCGGGTAGGCCGGCAGAGGGCCGCGTGCCGCCGTGTCGACCAGGGCCACCACGCAGCAAGATCGCTTGCCAGCGCGTTTCCTGCATGAGCTCCAGGTGTTCATTTTTTATCTCTACTTTGCTTTACTTATGGTTGGTTTTGTACCAAATTGTTCATCATGCCTCGTTGCTAGAAGTTATGTGTGGCGGCCTGTGAAATGTGTACTCAGAAAATCGACTAGCGTTCGTTGCGACAGGTAAGTCATAAGCGCTGACAATGTGTGCTTATGTAGCTGTTTTTTTATGCAGCTTAACAAGTCAACCCAAGCCAGTTGCAAGCCCGGCCGTTGCCTCACCGACACCGGTCATCGGTCATCGCGATATGCCAGCCCTGTACGGCTTGCGCAACGAGCCTGGGCCAGCCACAGCATGTAACCCGGCCGCCCGGAAGCCACCGCTCCAAACATCGCGCCACCGCCCAGGTTCCGCTCTCACAGGCGTGGCCGACAGATGGGCCTCTCCCACCGATTCAGGCGGCATGCCCGGTGGGCCGCGGGCCAGATGCACCCGACGCCGGCCTGCTGGGGCTCGTCACGCGCAGCCGGCTGGGACCGGCGGGCATGCAGGTCAGCACAGCGCCGGACTTTCCAGCCGCGTGACCGCTGGCTCGGCCCGGCCGGCCCCGGGGGCACAGTGGTTCGTCAGACGAGTGTCGGCCGCGCGGGGCTGCGCCGGGGACTCCCTCTCGGGAATCCCACTGAGTCAGTTCGTCGTATGACGTTTGGTAAAAGGCACGGCATAACAAGTCGTCGTGTATGATGAAGTGAGCCAAGACGTAGTTTGTCACGTGACGTGATTATTTGAACATGCATGGATGATGGCATTTAGCCGCGTTGTTGGTAGCCTTCAGTGGAAGAGTATACCACAGTCTAATACATCACGTGGTACGCCTTCACCACGGAAAGTTTTTTAAGTCGGTTGTCGCCATTTTGTACAGACCTAATGGCCAAACAGATTTGTCTGCTTCCTTTATTCCTTGCAGGGTCACGATGCCCTGGATGAGGCAGGTCATGACATTAAAGGGAGTGTTCCACATTTATATGGGGTTCTGAACTGAAATAACCATCCTGAAGACCTTGCGGTGCTGTTCACAATCTCATCCTTCGTAAGACCTAAACCCCTCTAGTCTCTGAGCCACTCGCCGGCGAAAATTGGGGAAGGTATATCGGGGAGGGTATTTCAGCCATCCCGGCATTCATGACGTCATGATAATGCCATTTAAATCCTGCGATTCCATAAGCCATGCGGTGATCAACACCAAGAAAAATATAATTTTCGAGGCGTTTAAGGCTGGCGTTCGTATGCGTGATTTTCAGATATAATGGCCGTCAATTGGCACTTAATAAATGTTGTGCAAGGTACCATGACGTGATCAAGCCGTGACGCATTGAGAAGCACATTTGCTGAATGGAGAATTGTGCTGTCTAGGGCAGTCTTTTCCGCTCGCAAAGCATACGAATATTTATAACTGAGTTCGTTTCATCGTATATGATGCTTGCTTCAATATCGTTAAATGCGAAACATTCCCTTTCACCGAAACTGTTGCCCGTAACCGGATCACGTCTACTGTCGGATCCCAGCACACTCAGAGCACCCCTGGTGTGGCGTTGTGAACGTGGCCCCAGTTCCGCTTGAGCCGAGACGCCCGACGAGACCCTGGTGCCAGTTTGTCGGCGCCGCCGCTCATATTCTGCCTTTCTCAAGCGCTTCCAATCTCGACGAGCCTCCATGAGTATGCTCACTTTGGAGTTCCGCCGTCCAGACAGCTAGGTGCAAAATCAACAACGAATATACAGTTGTGTAAGGGACTGGGCACATGTCGCGCCCATAGCTAGCAGAGGTGCCTGAAGAATTGCCGCCCTCGCAACGTCCGGGTATCCGGGCGCGTTCCACGCTGTCGTTCATGTCGTTGTCACGCTGTCGTTCACGCTGTCGTTCATGCTGGCTGCCTCCCACTCACGCGCGGATCGTTGGCCACTGAGGAAAAAGTATCGTAACAATTTAGCGACAAACGCCGCTTCCACATGAAGTCGTTTTCAATTGTTAAGACTACCGCACAAGCACTACCACGCCGTACTGGGTGGTGCAAACGTGAGCTTGAGCAACTACTATTGTTGACGAGATAACTGGAGATTACTGCATATTCTAGAATCCAGGCAGCTGGCCTTCGACGTACAAAACATGTATGTATGGCGCCCCAAAGGTTATCAGGAGCCGTGTAATATCATTCTCAGCGCAAAACCTCTACAATTGCAACCCAGAAAATAGACGCTGGATGACCGGCGGACCGCCGCCCACGCTCTCTCCACGATGTCGTAGCCCTGAAGTCAGCACCGGATGCGTGTGAACCGGGCGCAGAGAAGCGGCAGGCGCAGGCGGCGTGCGGGCAGAGACGGTAGGGCGCCGGCTCGCCGGAGCCTGGAGACCATGGCACGGCTGCTGCATCCGCGCCAGCTGACAGCAGCCTTACACGAAGGCTACCGCACCCGCCAACCACATCCAATCAGCCGTATCCGTCCTTACAGGTGTCGGGGAAGCTCGCCCACCAAAGGCAGCCTTTCCAAACATGGGATTATTGTTCATGCTTCAAGGCAGTATATTGGCTAATTGTTTGTGGATCTGTCACAGTCGCAAGCCTCCGAAGACACTCGCTACAGCCGAGGTCGCACACTCATTTTCTGGCAATCAGTGAGCGGCGCCAAACAACTCCAACGCGAAACACCACCACCGAAAATGACGCGGCTGATAATGCCGAGAGCGTTGAGCTGTTGCCATCCCGTTTACTACCAGTCACGCGATGCAGCAATCCGGCTCCTACATGAACTCTCGAGGGATGGACTCCGTCAATAGCCAGCAAGAAATACGTTGACCGCAGACCGTAAAGCACAACAAAACCATGCGCCCTCGGCACCAAAACTGGTGCCAATACACAGTCACGCGCAATGGCAAGCAGTTCCGTCATTGGAGCAAACCGGAAACACCTATGGCATGAAAAAACGAGTGCTGAGCATGGCTGAGGGCACACAACCATGCTAACATCATACCTTTTTGGTGATCCTTGCCAAGAACATATCATGGGCAGTGTAGCATTACGATACATGAGTAATGTTGTTAAACTCCAGTGCAAAGTTTAGGGACTCAAAGACAGGATCAAGCATTTATAAGGTAAGTGAGGCTATTGTGACAGGGTAATTCCTTTTTACTCCATCCAAGCTGTACTTCGCCGCAGATACAACAGCTGATTCAGCGTCATGTGAAACCAATTCACCAGCACCTTTAACAACCATTTCCTCATACCGTAATGCATCACTTCATGCCAACAGTCACAGCAAAGCCTGAGAATTACAATCACTGCACATTTCCTACAACGCTTTCACAACCAGTTCGAATACCGTTCCTTCCCAGACCTCCGTACTCGACACGAGAGCTCAATGAACGACAGTTAGCGAGAGTCCGTTCACATTACCCGATAGCCGACAGCTGCCACGTCGCTCGTTGTTCATGTCATTGGGAATTTGCCCCACACTCAGAGAATGAAGCCATAAAACGTCGCCTACCTCTGACCCTTGCAGAAATGACAGGTACCGCTGGGATGCGAATTGCATACCTCTGACCTTCCACGCGCTTCTCGAAACCCCTGCGCTACCAGCGTAATTGTAAAGCGGAGCAGCAAAACCACGGCACAGCACGGCATAAAATGCTGTGTTGCCCTCGCTCACTAGGAGCACGATGTCACGAGCTGGGAACAAAGCCAAGACCTCCAGCCCTCGGACACCCACGCCTCCCATCCCGTTCAGTCGCTCGTTCCAACTCGAGCTCAGCATCACCCTGGCAACAGGCCTTTTGGTAGCTTATCACGGCGGCTGGGATCACTTGGAAGAAATATAACCCCCACAATGCTTGAACGATGCACCAAAACATTTGTCCCATGTCGTTTGGCTAGAACGGTAGAACGAGCAGAAAAGTTGGTTCCAAAGGCTTAACACTTCAAAAAGCAGCATTTGATTTGCTCCTCGTCTTCGGCCGTAAGGTTACGGAATAGAACAGTGTCATATGGTGGGCACTATTGTGTCGGGCGACTATCACTGGGCCCGTGCTAAATTCAACACGTTTGCAAAATCGCTGCAGCTTAGAGGATATTCCCGGCAAAACAAATATTAAGGGAAGTGTGCTGTAGCCTTTCAAGCACTTAATTTATTTTGGTGAGCCCAATTCGTTTAACGCTCGCTCTGATGGGGGGAGGGGTCGATGCGACCTGCCCCTCAGGTTTAGTGAGGATACCTCTCGGGCATATTGTGCAATCGCGCCAAAACTTTCGGCAGCCTACGCTTGCGCTGTAGCTAAAAAAGTGTTCATAGCTTTTCTCGTTTCGAAATAGCGGTGGTTTGGAGGAATACTGCACAGCGATCTGCGTACGGTGCGATGGCAACCGACGACGTCGTAGAACACGAGAGGCAGGCCGACATTGCTCATTACCGGAGCCATGTATCAGAAATGCTTAAAATATGTCAAAATTGACACCAATGTACTACGAATCAAACAAGGGACACGTCTGTTTATGCTATGTATTGTCACGAGGCATAGTCTCGTATTAATTATGCAAATCTTAAAAACGCGCTTTCAACGAATAGCTGCTCTTGACTTGACATAATGGTGTCAATTATTGACTTACACAAAAATGAGTACCAGTCGTGAGATCTTCATTAGTTTGGAAATGACAGGGGGTCGCATCGACTTCCCTCCTCACCCCATCAGTTCGCGTTATGAAAATCGGCGAATCGAGGCGAGGGTTAATCACTCGTCCCCTCTAACGCGACATCAGTCAATGTTTTGCATCTTACAATCCTGGTCCGACCAACAAGGTGAGCAAGAGGGTACCCCGCTGTACTCGCAGTCTCTGGGGTGGCGGCTGTCTTGCTCGAAAAGATGGAGCCACCGTCCCACCAGGCAGCATCGCTCCGTTTCCCACTCACGCCCAGTCGATGCCCACCTTCACCAGTCATTTCTCATTGTCAAGAGTCACTGTTTACTGTCAGTAGGCACTACCCACTGTCAGGATATACTGACGAATGCAGCAGCCACTATCTGGCATCTACCGCCAACAGTCACCACCCGCAGCAGCATCCAATGGCTACCGTTAGAAGCCACTGGATGTCCACTCTGAGGCGTCAGCACGCGAGGACAGCGGTTACTGAAAGTCCTCGCCGAGCCCGACCCGCCGCCATCAGTGATCGCCAAACTCGCCATGCCCCGTCTGCCGTCCGCAGCCCCCGCCGACCGCGACGGGTGTCACTGGATGACGCCGCGCTGGCGCAGTTCGGCCAGCCGGTGGTCGTCGAGCGCCATGAACTGGCGCAGCACCTCGTCCGTGTGCTGGCCGAGCAGCGGTGGTGGCGCGCGCACGCGGTTCTCAGCCTTGCTGTAGCTCACGGGCGGCGCCACTACGCGCAGACGGCCGGCCGTCGGGTGGTCCACCTCCTCCACCAGGCCGTTGTGCAGCACCTGCGGCAGGGCATCGAGGGTAAAGCGTTGGGCAGCCGGGAACCGCACGGAAGCCCAGCAGGGGAGGGGTGAGACGGCAGAGAAGGGTACCGAGTACCAGTACCCTTGGTACCGGATCAGGGGTAACACGAGTGGAGGCGGCAGGCGACGGTCGGCGCCAGGCCCAAGCACGCACCTGGTGAAAACGGTCCCGCAACATTTTGAAAAGACGTGCCGAAATGGGAATCTCTCCTTCAAGCGATTGGGCGCCACCAAGCACCGTTTTGAGCTGCATGCATGAATGGTTGTGGTATATTCTCTTAGTCCGTGTGCTTTCACCCTATCTGTTCCATCTTAGTGCTGCATTGTACCGGTCAGTCTTAACCCTCGTTTTGCTCTTCGGGCGCACGAGACACATGTGATGTACGTCATGCAGCGCGGCAGTCGTGTCAAGATTTTATCGCGCTGCGATCCGAAGCCCCCGGTGCACGACGAGCAATTTTACCGATCAGATTTTTACAGCGCGTGCAAGCACTTCGGCTTTTAACGCGGCGATCCGAACACCGAACATTGGGAGTAGCGAATACAAGCACGACAGCCGTTGCTTTCTTACAACGGACCGCTACCAAGGCCAGATACCGCTGCTGGATTGCCGGGGCCAGGACAGCTTGTATTTTGCCGTTATTGCATTTGTTGTTGTTTCAAAACTTGTATGAGGAACCACAAATTTCCTAAACCTTTCCTAACAATTGCCTACACCTCACCACAACGAACTTGGTGGATATTATCTCCAAACAATGAGCTGTATCTCAAAACAACCAGCTACGAATTTCATACCACGAAACAACAAACTTGAAAGTCTTCCGAATGGTTTCATTGCTGATGTCGAGATGCAGAAAGCAACTTTTTTAATCCACCCACGCATAAGTCTCGTCAGGGTGCCTACAGCAATAAAAAGCTGACGCTCACATGATCTTAAGATTCGGTAGAAGAACTAACCTAAACGACGGAAACCAAGAATCGGATGTCGAACACTGGGAAACACAACCAACGAGCAGTACACCAATCTACTTTAAATGGCCTGGCAGCACCCCCAAAACGACCATTTGATCCATTAGCACCCTCTAGCCCGATATTTTATGCTAGCTCGGCGACTGCGCTCGAAAAAAATGCTCTTTCCAGCTTGCCTTAATGATGAAAACTAGCATGCTTTGCGAAATCGACGAACGTTTTTTTCTGGAGGTGATTTAGAGTAAAACTATACTAGAGAAAATAATATAAGTTGATAAGTCACTACAAAATGTGAGGGTGAATCCACATGTAGTCGATGTAGATTGAAAAAAAAAAATGATGAGCAGATTGAAAACTTGCGACGTAATCGTTATGCGCCACAACAGACGCTTCGCAACTCTGTAGCGCGCTAAAATGAATTTCTTAGACAAACATGTTGAGCTATGACCACTGCTCTTCCCTCCTCCGCTGTGAATTTTACATATGCCTCTGGGTCGATATCAGGCGTAACATCAGACGTGACATTGATACCGCTCTGCGGTCCGCGATTCTGTACGTGCACTATGCCTTATCTTGTCTAACCCACATCAATCCACTAATCCACTAAAAATCCGCCGGCCAAGGATAAGGAGGCCAGTCCTTGGCAAAACAAAAAAACGCATACCGCAGCGCGATTCCCACACCAAGCACCGCAGCGCGTCCCCAGCACGCGGCCCGGCGCCGCTCGTGGCGGCCGCCTACCTGCGGGTCGCTGAACACCTGCTCCATGTTGTTGACGGGGCCGTAGGGGAAGGCGCTGCCATCCAGCACGCGCAGCCATTCAGCGGTGGTGCACTCGGCCAGCCGCGCCTCCAGCACCGGCACCAGCTCATGCCGGTGTCGCACGCGCAGCTCGTTCGAGGCGAACCGCTCGTCCTCGAGCAGCCGCGGCAGGCCCAGCTTGACGCAGAGGTCGGTAAACTGGGCGCTGTTGCCGGCGCCGAGCGTCAGGTGCGAGTCGCGCGTGCGGAACATCTGGTACGGCACGATGCTCTCGTGCGCCGTGCCGAGCCGGCGCGCCTCCTGGCCGCCGTTCAGGTAGTTGGAGGCCAGGTTGGCGAGGCACGCCACCTGCGACGACAGCAGGTCGCAGAGCACGTGCTGGCCCTCGCCGTCGCGGTACCGCTGCAGCAGGGCGGCCATGATGGCGCCGTGGGCGTACAGGCCCGTGGCCAGGTCAGTCATGGCCACGCCCACCTTGGCCGGCGGGCCGTCCTCGTCGCCAGTGATGTGCAGCAGGCCGCCCAGCGAGGCGGCGATCACGTCATAGCCGGGTCGCGCCGCGTACGGACCCGTCTGGCCGTAGCCGGAGATGGAGCAGTAGATGAGGGTGTCGTTGAGCGCGTGCAGCCGCGCGTAGTCGAGTCCCAGCGCGGCCATCTTGCCGGGCAAGAAATTCTCGACCAGCACGTCCGCCTTTTTGGCCAGCTGGCGCACAATGTTCTGGCCCTCGGGCGTGGCGATGTTGACGGCGACGCTGCGCTTGCTCCGGTTGATGGAGACGAAGTAGCAACTCTGGTCGCCGACGAAGGGCGGGCCCCAGGCGCGCGTGTCGTCGCCGCGCTCGGGCCGCTCGATCTTGATGACGTCAGCGCCCAGGTCGGCCAGCAGCATGGTGCAGAAGGGACCGGCCAGCACGCGCGTCATGTCCACCACCGTAACACCAGCCAGTGGTGCCTGGGAGGAGGCGGCGCGTGCGGCTCTGGCTGGCCGCGGCCGCACTGCCCGCAGCAGGCAGAGCCCCGTCCGCAACATGCCAACAGACTCCTGCAAAAAGGTACTGTGTCATGCATGGTCTCATGACTGTCATTGGCATTTCCTACTAGTTGAACAGAGCAGAACAAAAATAGACCACTGGACCTCTATTTGCATGAAATCATCCAAGAACCTAGCAAAAACCAGGATGCCAGCACATACACTGGATTTTCTTGACAATTACAACCTGGATGGGGCTAAGGCACCAGCCATTATTGGGCCCTGGCAGCAGTCCTCCGGTGCACCCATATGACAAAGGCACATCATCTGTCACAATGCACTTAGCATCATTTTGGGAAACAACTGTTTGGGGACTATAACAATTGAGTCATGTTGTTTATGACCTTTAACATTTTTGGGTTCTGGGATCACTGCTCTCACCCCTGCCCCCATGTTTTAGCATGCTGTTGTGAGCCATGCACATGTTGCCCTTTGACTGTTTTTAATTCAAGCATTTTCCCTATGCCCTGGGATGTCACATTTCAGCATGTAAAGGGCAAGGTGTACATAAGTGTGCCTCCACCTAACAGGACTTTTCTGCAAAAGCCGCTTCCTTAGCATGAACCTGGGCCCACAAATACCATAACATTCCAAAGATTAAACATCGCCAACAGTGCCTCAATGCTCGCGCGTGCAACTCACTGCACATCAAAACCCTATTTCTCAACTACTCCCCGCAACACAAGCTATGAAAATCTTCCAACACATAAGTTTACAAATACTTCTTACGTAACCATTGGAGCGTTCTTCAAGTACCAGCCCTCCCAATGTCAAAACACATCCACATAACCACCAACCTGTCAAGTGCTGAAGGCACCATGAAGGTGTAACACGTTCGTCACGCGGTTATGTATATTGTTTAAAAATTAAGGAAATTTTCAATTTAATTACAGGTTTCTTTGAAGATTTGTGATATTTGTTGTAAAAAGGCTAGTTTTTAAATAAAACGTGTGCTTTTGGTAAAAACAAGGTTTATTTAAGGCATTCTATCGTTTTTCGAACACAGGCATGAAAACTCTAGGGCGAGGTCGCTGGTAGAAATGTTTCTTCCACGTATTCCAGTTGAGTAAACGATTTTCTGGCACCAAATATTATGACGTAAGATATGATATATATTGGATTTCATTCGACTTCTAAGTATTTTTGACGTCACTAAATTTGTACTTTCTAAGGAATTTAAAGCGATTAGCAATGGCTACTACAGTACCGTGCGGGGCGTTTATGTTCGAATGCGACGAGCACGGTCGGTATCTCCGCCGTCTGCGCGTAAACCACGTCGGGTGAATCGGGGGGCTGCGGGCAAGCGCGGGCGGGTGTGGATGCGAAAGTGCGTGTGGGTGCAGAGTCGGCCGTTGGTGCGAGAGGTTTCGAGTGAATTTTCTGGTGCGTCTATAGTGTGATTTACAACACCATGGTGTGACTCAACGTGAGCACAGCTTGAGGAGACGCAGCAGAGGGTTGCGGCTGGTGCAACCAGATCTCTTGGACATGGCGTGGGGTACCGAGCTCTGGGTGAGTCATCAGTTATATTATCTCGGTAGTGACTTAAGTTAAGTTTTTCAGATAGGTGATGCTTTCTAAAAATCACCATGATCACTTTTAACAAGAATTGACTGTACGATTCATTTCTAACAGGTCCAATTCAATGCCTTGGAAGGATATATAGGTGTTGAAGTTGATTTGCCTCATCACATTTCAGCTTTAGATAATACCTTGTGGATGCCTGGTCTATAAGATGTTGTCATCCTTATGGAACAAGAATAATGGAACACTTTTCAAGACCAGAGTAGCATGAGCTCAGTCAGCTGGCATGCATCTGGTTATATATAGACAGTGTCCAGGCTGCAAACCATGGCAGATTTTGGTGAGGTCTTGTGGGGCAGAGGTGGATACAACTTCCAATTTGGGGCAGCTTTTCCAGACTCTGTGGCTGAAACTCTGAAATTGGAGCATTGCAGGCTGAATGTACTCCATAGCATGCCTACAAAACCAGTAAGATCACACAATATGGCCATATGTGGCAAGCAGTCATGTTGGGGGTAACTAATGCTAATAACGTCTACCTCAAATTGAGTGGCATACTGCCCTGTGTATGGCAGGATGCTGTCCACTCAGTGTGACAGTGTGAGTGGTGTCCTTTTTGGTGGCATGTCTCTGCCTTGGTTTGCAGATAGGTACAGTGTGCAGTGCATAGGTTAAGGTTTTGTTTAGGATGCAGACATAAAGGGTCCAACACTCCTGAAAAGGCCCCATACATGAGCTGATGTCTGCCACTCAGAATGTCTAGCTTGGTGGTGTAGTAATTTTTTTCAGGAAGAGAATATTTTCCTATATAATTAAGATATTTTGTGCATACTACAATGCCTCATTTGATTGAAGCATTGGGCTAGCTGAAATAGATGATGGCTGTGCACTGAATTTATGGCATGTGGCATCAAAATTGATTTGAAAATGTTAAGACACACTGTGCTCCCTTATGACCCCTGACAAGTGCAAGGTGTTTGAGTACACAAATGGTTGAGTAGATGCCAAATCCAGTCAAGTACCAAATGCCTGTGAGTGCCTACAGGCACTTTGCCAAAGTTCATGAAAATGTGAGATGTGGCAGAGTCAGGTAAACACATTCTTTTGGTTTTGTGGTATCATATTGATGAGAAAAGTGTCATGTCCTTCCAGTACTTTTGAAATGCCTGTTAGTATAAATTGTTTGTCCTGAGGTCACAAAAATAAAAGAGCAGTCAAAGTTCTATGTTCTTGTTTATTTGGTGTTATTTTCATGTGATCTCAGGTGAATGGCATGTAAAGGATTAGAGAAATGATAAGGGAACTATGTATTCACTTAGGCCAGGGAGCACAACTTAAGAAGATTGTTCAGGATTTTACCCAAGTTCACCCATGAATTATGCTTTGGAGTTTTTGTAGCTGCTACTATTTGGTGTCTCAAATGTATTTCTCAATCAAGTGAAAATTTTTGTCTTTAAGCATTTAGATGCAAAGAAAATGGCCAGGGATCATTGAATTCGACACCTCCAGTGGAATTCTACAAAAGATGGTTTTGGTGAAGTTTGGCGGCAGCATGAGGTGTGATAAATAGAATCTGCCTTTGCTTTCTCAAATCCTGATAAGGCATTGTGTCATTATCACTTTTCTCTTTGCATTGTATTGCACCAATTCTTCATGTGACTATTGGGCTGAAACCTTACAGAAATCTGTGCAGATATAAATGTAGATGCCCATGTTGCATTGCACCAATTGCCACTTTGCTGGCAATAAAATTTGCTGAAAATCAGCTTGTCCATCAATTAATGCTGTGATCAACACATCACTCTTATTGAATGGTATCAGTAGTTTGAAATGATTCTGAATGTGATTGTTTTGTTTGTTTTAAACTGTACTATAGCCAGGTGGTGCAAAGAACCATTCCTGACCCTCAACTTTTTGGGAGCTATTGCTCCTGTTTAGTGGAATGGTTTGATATGAGGAGCAGTTAGTGTTTCAATATTCTACCTCTTAGGTGTCTGGGGTGTCAATATTCTGTCATGCTATTGTAACCTTGGCTTGGCATGTCCTGCCCATTGCCTGTTCCCGTGCCTGCTATGGGCCAATTGCATTAAACATGGCAGCAGTCAACCCCGCATTCAAGGCTTCAGGCTTGACAAATAGGCTGGGCATTTCAGGTGTTTGGCTTTGGGGTCAAAGGGCAAGGGATTAGCATCAATGAATTGCATGTGGATGCTGTCAGAGAGCAAGGATTCTGGTAGCATGAATTTATGCCTCTAACCTGGACACCCAACTGGACAAATTTAGGGTGTTGGCAGGAATGGCAAGTATGACATTAACAGCATAGGTAACAAAATAGTTGTCTGTGCAGTCTTAGTCAGTCTCTGATATCAATGTCACATTACAAAGAAGCCTCGGAAGTTGTTTTTGAGCAAGCATTTTCATAGATTGTCTTTTGTTTCCCATACAGCAAGTGGTCTTTGGGCAAAGGCTCCAGTACAAAGGCCACTCAACCAAGTAATTTATGACATTGTTTTTTACTAGTTAAATTGTATTTATCTGGCATGATGTGTGATTCACTATGTAAAAAGCCTTGTTTGTTCACTACCTGTGTTGTTGACAAAGACTATGGAGTAGATCACAAGAATGCTTGAGACTACTTGTACATTAGTCCATCTTTTGTATTTTTCCATCCAAAAGGGACCCTCCATACTTCTTTGAGTGGAGGGTCCCTTTTAATCCCAGTAGTCTGGGACCCTAGGGGCCATTCAGTATGAGGGATAACATGCCTGAATAAGAGCAGGGACACCTGAGCATCATGGGTCAGGAACGAACAGCAGGCAGTGTTTGCGACCCGGCGACCGTTCTGTCATGTCCGTGAGCCTGTGCTAGTCCCCCCGACAGCACGTGGGTATCACTTGACGTGGAGGTCTTTTTACACAGTACACAAGTGGGCCCCTCGTGAGAAAGGCAAATAAGAGTCTTCAGATAGTAGCACCGAGAACACTGAACTGAATATTTTAACGGTAGTCCTGGCCGAATGAAAGAAGGATTGACAGCACTCGTTGGCGATTGTCGAGGCGAGCGACGGAGACACAAGTCGTTCACATCGGCCGCGCGCCGGCCGGCGGTCCGTCCCAGCCCGGCAGCCTGTACCGAGTCGAAGGCTGGGCTCTGACTGCACTCTCTCCCCATGCTCCCTCTGACCTCTCCCGCCTCGGTCGGGGCTCGCCGCCAGGTCACGTGACCTCGTCATAGCGCCGAAAACGGAGCGTCGCTCCCGCTGTCGGCGAGACCTCCCTCCCGAATCGTCTGCACGTCGTCTCGTGCTCTCAACAAAGTCAGCTGGTGCGGTACAGCGATGCCAGGCCGGCAGCGCGGTGCAGTATAGCGAGGCCAGGCTGGTAACGCGGTGCAATATAGCGAGGCCAGGCCGGCAGCGCGGTGCAGTGCAGCGAGGTCAGGCCGGTAGCGGGGTGCAGTACATCGAGGCCAGGCCGGTAGCGGGGTGCAGTACAGCGAGGCCAGGTCGGCAGCGGGGTGCAGTATAGCGAGGTCAGGCCGGTAGCGCGGTGCCGTACGGCGAGGCCAGGCCGGCCAGCGCAGTGCCGTGCAGCGAGGCCAGGCCGGCAGCGCGGTGTAGTATAGCGAGGCCAGGCTGGCAGCGCGGTGCAGTACAGCGAGACCAAGCTGGTAGCGCGGTGCAATGTAGCGAGGCCAGGCTGGTAACGTGGTGCAGTATAGCGAGGCCAGGCCGGTAACGCGGTGCAATATAGCGAGGCCAGGCCGGTAGCGCGGTGCAATATAGCGAGGCCAGGCTGGTAGCGCGGTGCAGTACAGCGAGACCAGGCTGGTAGCGCGATGCAGTATAGCGAGGCCAGGCCGGCAGCGGCGTGCAGTATAGCGAGGCCAGGCTGGTAACGCGGTGCAATATAGCGAGACCAGGCTGGTAGCGCGGTGCAGTATAGCGAGGCCAGGCCTGCAGCGGGGTGCAGTATAGCGAGGCCAGGCTGGCAGCGCGGTGCAGTACAGCGAGGCCAGGCTGGTAGCTCGGTGCAGTATAGCGGTGCCAGGTCAGCAGAGCGGTGGCTCCAATACAGTACATTATGTGGAAGATATTGCTCGATTGCGGGGTGGATTCGAAACGCAGAGGTGCCTGAAGGGAAGGGTTTTGTATGGCCCAAAGCGGCGTTTGGAGTTCCAGTTATATTTCGCGGTCCTGGGCGAGTCAAGTGTGTCACACACCTTGCCGCCGCGGCAAGTTATGTTGTGCCCTTAACAGTGGCTTTCAGTCTCTGCATACCATACATATTTCGTGGGAACGCACTTTTCTCTTCTGGAACTTACTTTATGTCTGCCTGCCTGTTATTGATGATACCCAGCCTGCTATCGCCAGAAGTGACGTAAACCCCAATCGTTAATATTATCGCCGGCGGTGCTGTCGCGCTGGGCCCAATACCTGTGCGGTGACTTCCCACGTTTACCGCTTATCTCGGTCCAGTTGGCGCGACCGCGGCGTAATAAGTTACAGCTCACGAGCCGGCTGGAAATTGTGCCGAATGAGTGCGTGTGTCCGCATGGTCGGCGGCCGTTACGGCGCGGTCGTGTGGTGCGGATCGCGTCAGACGCCGCCGGCCGCATGCCACTGCATGGTATTCGTCGATGTGCGTCATGGCTTATTGCACACCTGGCGATGCATGCGGCGTATCTCGTCAGGAAAATCGCCAAGCCGCTCGCCCAGGCGTGATCGGAGAGGGTCTGGGGCGCGCCGGTGACGTCCGCGGACGGTCCTTCGCCGCCCGTCCGTGACGGCCGGATGGCCTCTCCGTTGCAGGACCAGTTCGAGAACATCTCGTCGCACACGCAGAAGAGCCTAGAGTTTCTGGAGAAGTACGGCCGTCTGGTGCGCGACCGCTCCGACGTCGAGAACCGCTACGCCGCCGACCTGAGGTCAGTCTCGCGGCACGACTTAGTGGGACGCCGTGCCGTCAGCTCTGAGCAGCTCATAGTAGGCGATGGAGGGATATTGGTGCGTCGCCTGCGGGTATGTGTGTCTGCGGGAGCACTTAATACTCTGAAAGTCCGTGACTGCCGTCGTGTTAGCGCCATTAAATAGGAGAGGGCGCATTATCTCCAAATACATGTCTTAGTATGAATGAGCCTCAATTAAACTATTTGGGACTGTCAATGATTTTCGTCTCGAGGACCGTTATTGAAGACTGTCGAAGACTTTCTGTCGAAGACTGGCGTTTTTGTAGTCTTGTAAAAGAAGTAAGCACGAAGGTTTGGCCAGTGTTTCACGCCATATTGTTGTGGTAACAGTTGGATGGATGGGCTTAAGCTGCTTGTAAACACAAATGAGTGCATAGTTCAGTGGGAGTATATTTCATTGGGTGTATATTTTGGCGGACGTGTGTTTATGGTGTGAAATCATTAATTATTTCAAGAGGATGTGTGATGGGGAATAGTTAACATCCAAATGTGCATAATAATGTGGGAAGAAGCACCTTTACGCCCGAGCACACACGTTCTCGACGTAGGCCGTGGGTGTGAATGCGCCTCTCTGGGCTCGGCCGCGGCTTTGGCTCCGCGGTTGCTCCGCAGCGCTTGCCAACAAGGCCGAATAATGCCAAAGCCGAAGCCGCAATCGCGCGCATCATCTCGGAGCGCGGCTGACGGGCTGGGAGATTGCGGTGCTGTTTTGGCACGTGAGCTGGTGTTTGGCGCGCCGCGCCGTTCACGCCGGCCTCGGTCAGGTCACGGGGGGTTACCGTGCACGTGAACGGCCTGGTGACCCCTGGGCACCGGCGGTGCGTTCAGTGACTCGAAATGAAAGTGAACTTGCGTGGTTTTTTAAATGTCATGAACGTGGTTTAAAATGTCAAGCCGTGTTAATTTGTGTGTCTGGCTGAGCCCCGGCAGTTCGATCGGCGTCATACGTGTATTGACTGATAGTTATGATACTTTTATGCATACATGTGAAAACAAACAGTGCTGACAGCGAAAACGTACAAGCCTGTTTGACGGCCGGTTTGCTTTGTTATGTAATGCGGGATGAACTGTTGAAAGAAATGTTATTCAGCGCCGTTGAGAGGGATTGACGCAATTACGTTCGTTTCAGAAGCCTTGTAAAGAAGTACCCAACCAAAGAGAAGGATGACGATGACATGCAGTAAGTACATGCTTTAGCATCCTTCCTGTCCCATGCCGGGGCATTGCCCGTTCCGCTGGCAGATTGGCTAACAAGCTGTTTGATTGGCTACTGAATGACGCCGCCGCACCACCGCGACGCGTCCCACGCCAGTGCGTCGTCGGCGCCGCGCTCGCCGCGAGCCCCGTCCTCCTCCGCGGCGACGACCGGTGACTCCCGGCGCGGCACGTGCGGCGCCGGGTGGGGCGCACATGGCGCGGCCGGAGCCCGGTGACGCCGCCGCTCTCGCTGCCGCTATTTCGGGTCACCGGCCTGCGGCCCCTCCTCCCCCTCGCGGCACGCGTCCGGCGCATCCGCCGCCGCCGCCGCCGGTCCAGCTGTCGGCTGCGCCCGCCAGCCCCGCCGGGCCGGCGCACGCGGCGGCCGAAGGGCGCGGCCAGCTTTTTATACCAGTGGCCTTCGCTCGGCGCCGGTGCGTGTCCCGCGCCGGCGCGCTCGGCGGCCCGGTTTGTGTGTTGCCGGCGGCTCGCGGCACGGCCGTGTCGACGCCGGCGGCCCTCCGCACTGGGAGAAACCGGCGGCCGGGCGAACGAGCTGGTCCGCGCGGCGCCAGGCCGGTCGGCCAGCGCTGTTTTGTTGGGCCGGTACTTGACGGCTTGACGTGGCCGCCGGCGACACGTGTCGTAAATCGCCGCCGGTAAGGCGGCGGCGTGAATTCGCGGCGGCGGTGAAACGGGCACCGGCCGCGCGCCGGCCGCGGTGCGTCAGCCGCACTGTCGGCTCTGGCGGACCTGACGCGGACCTGACGAGCGGTGACCAGGCGGCCGTGTGTCACGGGCCGGCTGTCGCTGCTGTCGGCGCCGTGACGCGGCGGCGGGCCATTTTGAGCTGGCACGCTGACAAGCCCCGTCGGCGGTCAATAGCATCTCGAGACCTTGCGGCCGCGGCGCTGAGGCCGTGGAGCGGCGTCGGCTGGAGGAGTTCGCCGGGTGCCCGGCGCTGGTCTCCCGCGCTTGTGACTGGTGCGGGCCCGGGCGGCGGGTCCGGCGCCGGGCCGTGGCTCGCGCGGCCACGCCCCACGCGGCCCCGTCGGCCCCCGCTTCCCAGCGCCGCCGGCCTGCTGAGCGGCCGGCCGTCCGCTCCGGCGCCGTGACCTCCGTCGGCGTTACGCCAGGCCGACCGAGCGGAAACGGCGCTCGCTCTCCTGGATGGGCGTGGCGGGCAGATGGCCGCCGGCGAGGCGGCATCTGCCCGCAGGCAAAACGTGGAGTGCATTAGTTGCAGGGATTGAGTCACTGCAGGAGTTTCCGCGGCTGTGACGCTAACGCAAGAAAGTCACCGAGTAACTGTAAGGACAGTATTGCGGTCTTAAAGCGGCTTTTATGGACCACCAGTCTTTCGTTTTTTTGTTACTTGTGATATATATATATATATATATATATTATTATATATATATATTATTATATTATATATTATATATATATGGCAAATTACACCTTGCACAGCAATGGAACCGACACGAATGTACTCTGCGCATGGCTTTCATCGGCCATGTGTGAACCTGGCATTCAGGCATAACGTGCCTAATTTATTTAGGCAATTCTTCATTGCACTGGGTTTGAACAAGGTGCATTTTCAGCGGTGAATTACCGTCCACTTATTTTCTTTTGCATTGATGCTGCTGTTC
>NW_023596746.1:31168477-31209025 GCF_011947565.3 Pollicipes pollicipes
CACAGACCAGTGGCTAAGATGACGGCAGTGACTGGGGTATTGAGAAAGGTGACGGCATCTCGGCGGACGGCATCTGCACGCTGGCCTCCAGCTGCGGCGGCGACCAGCGCGGCTCGTGCGGCGGCGGCTTCGGCACCTGCTGTGTCGGTAGGTGCCGACTCGGTGCCCACATGCATGCATGGTATGCTGAAGTTCAGAACACGAAAATTTGTCTGGGGCGGGGTTTCAGTAGGATTCGGGGCGGAGCATAATCTATTGCCAGCACACTGAGCCCGTCATCCCAGCATTGCAATGGCGGTTCAACGGACCTATTTTGTCTCGGGGCCCATTGTACAATAAATGTCCTTTTGTCCTTTTGGCACGAAAGGACGTTTATTGTACAATGTAAATCCACGACTATTGGTTGCCACTGTAACTGGGCTGACGCTATCAAGACAACGGCTGAATGGTCCTCTTTGACGAGTCATATAGGAACACGAATTCTGGAAGGCGAACTCGCCACCGCGTGTCTGCCATATTATGGGTGTGGTCAGCACAGATGCAGCGATATCCCGAGGATGGGGTTTGGCAGCGACGAATTTACGTCTGCCGGACGATACACATTTTTTGCGAATTTGTTATGCGTTGCAGCGAAAGCGTTCGCAATTTGGGGCAATTGGTGTTGGCCTTTGTTTGTACGTTTTGGCTTGGTTTGGTTAGGAGTTGTTGGCTATTGTTATCATAACACTCGCAAATAGCATGGCCGGAAAACGCAATCTGTAGGTCTCATCGGGAATAGTAAATCAAGCGTACGAAATCGATGAATGATTGATTAGTTATGGTTTTGTCAGTTATGGCCAAAGTGCTTCGAAAACGCAAATGATTTCACTTTATGCATTGCCCATGGTGAGAACAAATGCGCACTTGTATTATTCACAGGCTTAACGGTTTTTGATTCAGGCCACATCGTCATCGGCTTCAAAAAGGTTGACATTTGTTTTCCTCCAGTCGATCACTAGGGGACGTATCGTGCTCGCTGCAGAAGTGTCCGTACGTCCGGGCCGGACGGCCTGGAGACCCATCAGCGAGTTGTGGTCGGTACATTCGCCTGTGTCGTGCAGTTTGTTTCACACAATTAGCTGCGATTTCACACAATTAGCTGCGAAGAAGGCAAATTAACTGCGACACTGCGCCGAAACCAAGTGCATCATTATATGGTGCATTTGGTCACATGGTGTTACATGGAGAACAGATATGATCAGCTGATGTGTGAGCATACATCACCTTTGCCCGCATATCAGCTCATCGCTGGTAGGTATTACTTTATTTGCTCGCCGGTGATGGCTTCGCATGATAGTTTACTCTACCCCAGCTAGATAACCATGCACACCGATTTACACTTTTCCCAATGTCCTTTACTCTGTAAAATCAGTCCTTTACTCTGTAAAATCAGTCCTTTACTCTGTGAAATGATGGTAATGTCACATCGCTGCAACGCTGGGTGGTCGAGATCTGCACCAGGTTTTGACCCAAGCTCTCATGGTGATGCGCAATAAGCAAAGCTGTACCTTCCCCATGTTCATTGAATGGTGAGGTAGAACCTTGGCGACACGCCAGGCCAGACATCCAGCGGTGCCGAGACAGTCAGGGCATCAGTACGGTCAAGAGAACGCACGCAGCATCTGGAGACACGTGCCGGAATTCCCAGCGGACTTCGGGGGGGGGGGGGGGCTGGACATCCTCCCAACTGGTATGTTATCTCCTCGGATGTCGAGAGTCTCCGAGGGTAACGGGGACGAGCTTGTTATTCCGAGGTCCGTTCTGTCGCTCGCTCCCGGAGCGGCAGATGTGAGCTAGAACGGGCGGACGCTCCGGAACTCCCGAGATAGACGTCATTAATCACATCGTCTTACATGGAGAACATGGTGTTACATGGAGATCAGACGTGAAGACCGCGACCCATCTCTTAATTTTTTAGAAAATTTCATACGACTGCCACTATATTTTGTGCTAATCCTTTTTTCTCACTCAGCGTTGATCTTCGCCTACTATCGCTCCCTCGTTTGAGTATTTCATGCCTGTACCCATCCGCTTCCCGTGCACGCACCCTCGTTTTGACCAGGCCCCGACAAGAAAAAAATGATCCTAAAGCCACCAGCTAATGGTGATGTTTTGCGAACCCTACTCTCAAGCATTCAGGAGACGTGGACATTGTTGTTGCAGTTGTGGCGCCAAGGGTTAGAAGCATAGATTGTGTTTTTGCCGTGATCTTCGGGGTCACGCCCCCACTGCGGCCTTCCCGACCTTCCACAGCCCATCAGTGTGTCATTTCGGTTTATTTGTGGGAAAACCGGAAGTGATGGTGACATGGCAGGGTTGTGCCGGAGGTAAGCCTCCGACGACTCCCAGCGATATGAAGGCTTAATGCTGTGTTATGTGTACTCACTGCGTAGCTCTGAGGGTGCTCAGGGCAGCACGCGAGGGAAACCAGCGCCGCACGTCTCGCAAGCATGCGAAACGACCCATCTCAAACTGCTGATAATCCCGGTTTAGGATCAAAATCGGCTGGGCGGCTTAGAAAGCGTCCTTTGCTCTGCAAATGCTGCTCAGTCGGCCCGTTGCCCTTAACGCAACTCCGGTGCCAACAATTTTCTTCACACCTTCTACTCGCATTACATCTAGCAAGCAGGAGTGTGCAGGGACAGCTGATGGCCTGGCGCTCGTCTGGGCCGCCGGACTGCCCTCATTGGGTCTCTTTGCGAAAGGCGTTTAGGCCTCTAGTTCGTACCAACGGCGTGATGCAGCACTCAGAGGAGATGTAAGTCATCTGTGGTTTATTTGTCCACCAACTGCCACAGCAAGACATTGAGGCGTGAACGTAACGCTCCATTACCTGCCGAGAGCTTTACACCAACAATGATCAACAGATTCACAACGCGCGCATCGCGCATCACAGTTCGGGAGCGGTCGCGCAGGTCACGGTCGCGAGAGCGCAGGACAACTCGCAGTAAGCCACGCTCCAGCGCAGCACTTGGCATCCAGTTGTGTCCGTCACACGTAAAGCAGATAACAGGCCACGAGCAGCCGAATGATACACTACAGTCTCGTATCACTCACTCGATGATGCACTACGGCATCGTCTGACGTAACGGTGGCACAATTTAGCTGACCAGTTTGATGGTTCTGAACTCCTTTTCAAGCATCTTCTGTGCCTGCTTCTGCAGCTCTGGCTTGAAGAACCTGAGCAGAACTTCGTTGTTGTTGTTGAGAAGCGACTGCAAGAAGCCTCCCAGCCCTCCCAGATTAGAAATCTTCGTGGAGAAGGACTCCAAGTCGATCGTGACCCTGGGGTTGATTAGTTGGATGTTGAGCTTGCCGTCCTGCTCGCCCAACGTCCAGCCGGCCTCCACGCGGATGCGGGGCCGCGTCAGCTCCAGCTCCACGTCGGCCGGCCCGTGATGAAGCTGTAGCGCAGAGTCATCTTAGTGGAGGCCCGCAGTTGGTCTACAAGCTCAGCTCCAGCGCCAGCGTGTCGGGCTGCAGCGTCACGTCCTCCACCTGCACCGGGCTCAGGCCGTGCACCTTCAGGTTACGCGCCGAGAAGCGGAACTTCTTGTCCGGCTTTCTCCGGAATGTCCTTGAGCGACAGCGGCTCCAGAACGACGATCTTAACTGCCGACGTCCAGTCCCGTGGAGAATGCCGGCTTGGATATGTCTATGACGCCCCTAAGAAGGTCCTCCACGCAGGGACGATGTCACCGGTTGTCGGTCGTATCGCCACAGGCCTCGAACAGGACCTCCAGGGGAATGCCCCCAGGCTGGGACGGTGAGGTCAGCGGCGTGGCCGGGCCGGGGGAGGCGGCCAGGGCGCCGCAGCAGGCGAGCACCGCGAACACGGACAGGAACTGCATGGACGGATGCTGAGCGACGACAGACTGTGCGCCGCCTCGACCCGCCCCTCGTATATACGACAGCCGGGCCCGCTGGGAAGCCCTGCCCCTCCCCGCGTGGCAGAGCGTCGTGTTGAACTGGTGCGCCACTGTAAAAAATGCTGATGGGTCCGCGGAAGGCCCTGACGTAATCAACTTCCCGCTACATGTTTAATGCTCCGCCGCTGGCAAGCACCCCCGCGCTGCAACTGGTGCTGCTCCTGGTACCATCGGCGTGGGAACGGGAGCGTTAGAACAGGAGCTATGGCCCCCTCCCGCCTACCGTAATACGTGACACTCACACTACTGTGAAGCATGGGAAAGGGTTACTTCAAAAGGTGCTAGGCTCCTCCAACTTATTTGGGAATGTTCCTAAGCTCTTAGTTGAAATGGCTATTATGGACACGGACCGGAAGAATGAGAAAATGTTCGTTGGAAGCTTTCACGCATGAAAATAATCGTACCTTCTACAGAACCATGAGGTGGCCATTAAAGACATCATGAACAAATTTTGGTTGTACTGACAAAACTCAATGTTTCGAAGCTGTGGCTGATGGTCACTCGTCGTCATTTGGCTATGAAGCCTAAATTTGTTCAAAAAAAAAGAAGAACGGTAGGGCAGCACGAAGCTGTACTCGTGCTCAAGCACAGTTTCATATTTTTAGTTTTTTTAACAACCAATGTTTGTTTGACGACGTCGTAAGCTTGTACTTTTGGAAATGCTGTAGGTCAGCTATTTTTAGTGCAAGAACCTCGAGCTCAAATCTTGAGCATTTAGAAGTACAGGCCTTTCTTGATATACGAGCAAGCAAAATACAGAATTGTTGGCTCTTAGTGCACGCAGTTGTCACAAACTGATGCGAAGTTCTCAGGTAGTGTCTCTTGGGACATCATGAAAAAGATACTTTGGGCTGCACACAGCACAAACACAGTGCTCATCCCAGAGTCGAAAAAGCCATTCGTGGGTTTTGAGAGATAGTGCATACTTATGGCAGGCATCAAGCGGCGAAACGCAGCCGTAGCTGCCCTAGAACCGGTCTGGATGGGTGATCCGATCGCAGACTGCACATAGTTATTTGTATTCGTTTGCTCGACACACATCAACGAGGTGGCGTTTCACGTGCTCGGGCCATTTTCCAACGTTGGCTAACCTGGTTCGTTACATCACGCACTCA
This sequence comes from Pollicipes pollicipes, assembly GCF_011947565.3. NCBI lineage: Eukaryota > Metazoa > Arthropoda > Thecostraca > Pollicipedomorpha > Pollicipedidae > Pollicipes > Pollicipes pollicipes. Next base: position 31,173,561 of record NW_023596746.1, read on the forward strand.
CTCGTTACAACGCATTGCAAAAAATACTATAAAAGACGGTGCTGCGGACTATACTTTGTTATGCGATATTACGAACTAGGTGATAAAGTATGATACTGTTAAGTACGATGCGATAAAATTCGGCGTGATACAACGGGATACTGATAAAAATAATGCTGCAAAATGGGTACGAAGTCGAACGATGAGTCAAATAAATGCTATAAATGGGCAACAGAATGTGCCTTAATCAGTGCACACACGCAAAAATGAATCATAGTAAGTTGTAAGCACATGGTATACACATTGATTTGTAGAGATCACACGCGTACATACATATGGCACACAATCGCACAGATAACTAGCATAGACTTGGCTCAGCATGGACAGCATGGACTACGGCGCACAACCTGACGTATGGCCTTTGAAATGTGAGTTTTTCATCTCTCTGAGGTCAGGGATGAAGACATAGTTAATTGATGGTCGGGGCAGGCGGTTCTAAGTTGCCGCGGCACGATAAGGAAAGGCTCGCTTGGTGGCTTCCAAACGGCGCCTGGGCAGGTGGAGAAAATTAACATGGAGAAGCGCGTCTCCCTTAAGGAAGAAGAGGAACGTGGCTTAGAAGAGATTAGATAGCCGGGGCGATTCTTTGTTATCAGTATGTCTTAGGGTTTTGAATGTTATCAGTAAGTCCCTCTCTATCCCCAAGTCATCAATGCGGGGCCAGCCTTGAGATTTCAGAGCCGGTATTAGATGCTGGCTGTTTTTCACGCCAGAGATAATCCTGGTGGCAAAATTTATAACTTTTAGATCATCTGCGCCTGACACTTTCGCATCACCCCATGCGCATTGACAGCGGGATATGTGTGAAAAAGGTAGGCTTGGATAACAATTTTGAGTATATCAGGTGTTAAGCAATGCCTAAGGCAGAACAGCGATATCAAAATTCCGTTAAATGTCTACACGACTTAAGCGACATGCCTCTCCCATGAAAGCGTCGAGTCTACGATCGCTTCGAGAAATTTGAAGTGCCGTGATGATCAGAGAGCCTTCCCACCCGTCGCAAAGAAAAAGAGAAGGTTTCCTTTAAACTATGCTTTGAACATATGCGAACAGAGTTGGTCTTGTAGTTGTTCATGTTCAGTGAGCTTGCACTGAATGAAGCCTGAAGTTTGCAAGTTGATGTTCCCCACGCGATATTTTAGTGCGTCGAGACTCTGCTTATTGGGAAGAACGTGGTTCAGGAGCTGAGTTTCATCTACATATGAGATGAAGCGTCCAGGTGACAGGTGACTGGGAAGGTTGTCTGTGAGTAGGGTGAACTATGGATCCCTGGGGCATTCCGTGGGTTACTGACAAGGTCGTCAGGCCTCCATGCATCAACCTGTCTCCGACCACTCGGATAGCTTTTGAACCAACCAGGGTTCAAACCACACCAGTAAAGTTTTGTTATAACTAAACCATGATCAACGCTATCGAAAGCCTTGGAATAGGTCGAAAGCGGCTAGCGAAGACATTTCTCCGTTGCCGACGTTCCTCACCAGGTCTCTGACAGCAACGTACAAAGCGTCCTTAGTGAAGCGACCTTGCCGCTGGGCAAGTTGAGCAGGGCTGACAATACCTTTACTGTGGAGGTACGTGCTCAGCTGGTTGCGAGCGACTTTTTCGCGCATTTTCGACAGAATGCTAAGAAAGGTATGGGTCTGCCGTTAGGTGGTACAGTTGGGTCCCCTGACTGCAGGGTGGGTTCCATGCATGCAATTTTCCAGCCGTCGGGAAATGCCCCAGTCGTGAGGGAGCAGTTTATGGTCCGCAGCACATATGACAGAAGATCTGACATGACGTATGTGCTATCCGCTTTCGAACGTGTTCGCTATCCGCTATCGCCGATACATGCCATGTTATATAATCATATTCGGCCGGAAAGCAAACCCAACCTGCCTGCCTACTGATGACATAGGCGCGGGCCGGGTCGGCCGGCAGAGGGCCGCGTGCCGCCGTGTCGACCAGGGCCACCACCCAGCAAGATCGCTTACCAGCGCGTTTCCTGCATCAGCTCCAGGTGTTCATTTTTTATCTCTACTTTGCTTTACTTATGGTTGGTTTTGCACCGAATTGTTTATCATGCCTTGTTGCTAGAAGTTATGTGTGGCGGCCTGTGAAATGTGTACTCAGAAAATCGACGAGTGTTCGTTACGATAGGTAAGTCATAAGCGCTGACAATGTGTGCTTATGTAGCTGTTTTTTTATGCAGCTTAACAAGTCAACCCAAGCCGGTTGCAAGCCCGGCCGTTGCCTCACCGACACCGGCCATCGGTCATCGCGATATGCCAGCCCTGTACGGCTTGCGCAACGAGCCTGGGCCAGCCACAGCATGTAACCCGGCCGCCCGGAAGCCACCGCTCCAAACATCGCGCCACCGCCCAGGTTCCGCTCTCACAGGCGTGGCCGACAGATGGGCCTCTCCCACCGATTCAGGCGGCATGCCCGGTGGGCCGCGCGCCAGATGCACCCGACGCCGGCCTGCTGGGGCTCGTCACGCGCAGCCGGCTGGGACCGGCGGGCATGCAGGTCAGCACAGCGCCGGACTTTCCAGCCGCGTGACCGCTGGCTCGGCCCGGCCGGCCCCGGGGGCACAGTAGTTCGTCAGACGAGTGTCGGCCGCGCGGGGCTGCGCCGGGGACTCCCTCTCGGGAATCCCACTGAGTCAGTTCGTCGTATGACGTTTGGTAAAAGGCACGGCATAACAAGTCGTCGTGTATGATGAAGTGAGCCAAGACGTAGTTTGTCACGTGACGTGATTATTTGAACATGCATGGATGATGGCATTTAGCCGCGTTGTTGGTAGCCTTCAGTGGAAGAGTATACCACAGTCTAATACATCACGTGGTACGTCTTCACTACGGAAAGTTTTTCAAGTCGGTTGTCGCCATTTTGTACAGACCTAATGGCCAAACAGATTTGCCTGCTTCCTTTATTCCTTGCAGGGTCACGATGCCCTGGATGAGGCAGGTCATGACATTAAAGGGAGTGTTCCACATTTATCTGGGGCTCTGAACTGAAATAACCATCTTGAAGACCTTGCGGTGCTGTTCACAATATCATCCTTCGTAAGACCTAAGCCCCTCTAGTCTCTGAGCTACTCGCCGGCGAAAATCGGGGAAGGTACATCGGGGAGAGTATTTCAGCCACCTCGGCATTCATGACGTCATGATAATGCCATTTAAATCCTGCGATTCCATAAGCCATGCGGTGATCAACACCAAGGAAAGTATAATTTTCGAGGCGTTTAAGGCTGGCGTTCGTATGCGTGATTTTCAGATATAGTGGCCGTCAATTGGCACTTAATAAATGGTGTGCAAGGTACGATGACGTGATCAAACCATGACGTATTGAGAAGCACATTTGCTGAATGGAGAATTGTGCTGTCTAGGGCAGTCTTTTCCTCTTACAAAGCATACGAATATTTATAACTGAGTTCGTTTCATCGTATATGATGCTTGCTTCAATATCGTTAAATGCGAACCATTCCCTTGCACCGAAATTGTTGCCCGTAACCGGATTACGTCTACTGTCGGATCCCAGCGCACTCAGAGCACCTTTGGTGCGGCGTTGTGAACGTGGCCCCAGTTCCGCTTGAGCCCAGACGCCCGACGAGACCCTGGTGCCAGTTTGTCGGCGCCGCCGTTCATATTCTGCCTTTCTCAAGCGCTTCCAATCTCGACGATCCTCCATGAGTATGCTCACTTTGGAGTTCCGCCGTCCAGACAGCTAGGTGCAAAATCAACAACGAATATACAGTTGTGTAAGGGACTGGGCACATGTCGCGCCCATAGCTAGCAGAGGTGCCTGAAGAATTGCCGCCCTCGCAACGTCCGGGTATCCGGGCGCGTTCCACGCTGTCGTTCATGTCGTTGTCACGCTGTCGTTCACGCTGTCGTTCATGCTGGCTGCCTCCCACTCACGCGCGGATCGTTGGCCACTGAGGAAAAAGTATCGTAACAATTTAGCGACAAACGCCGCTTCCACATGAAGTCGTTTTCAATTGTTAAGACTACCGCACAAGCACTACCACGCCGTACTGGGTGGTGCAAACGTGAGCTTGAGCAACTACTATTGTTGGCGAGATAACTGGAGATTACTGCATATCCTAGAATCCAGGCAGCTGGCCTTCGACGTACAAAACATGTATGTATGGCGCCCCAAAGGTTACCAGGAGCCGTGTAATATCATTCTCAGCGCAAAACCTCTACAATTGCAACCCAGAAAATAGACGCTGGATGACCGGCGGACCGCCGCCCACGCTCTCTCCACGATGTCGTAGCCCTGAAGTCAGCACCGGATGCGTGTGAACCGGGCGCAGAGAAGCGGCAGGCGCAGGCGGCGTGCGGGCAGAGACGGTAGGGCGCCGGCTCGCCGGAGCCTGGAGACCATGGCACGGCTGCTGCATCCGCGCCAGCTGACAGCAGCCTTACACGAAGGCTACCGCACCCGCCAACCACATCCAATCAGCCGTATCCGTCCTTACAGGTGTCGGGGAAGCTCGCCCACCAAAGGCAGCCTTTCCAAACATGGGATTATTGTTCATGCTTCAAGGCAGTATATTGGCTAATTGTTTGTGGATCTGTCACAGTCGCAAGCCTCCGAAGACACTCGCTACAGCCGAGGTCGCACACTCATTTTCTGGCAATCAGTGAGCGGCGCCAAACAACTCCAACGCGAAACACCACCACTGAAAATGACGCGGCTGATAATGCCGAGAGCGTTGAGCTGTTGCCATCCCGTTTACTACCAGTCACGCGATGCAGCAATCCGGCTCCTACATGAACTCTCGAGGGATGGACTCCGTCAATAGCCAGCAAGAAATACGTTGACCGCAGACCGTAAAGCACAACAAAACCATGCGCCCTCGGCACCAAAACTGGTGCCAATACACAGTCACGCGCAATGGCAAGCAGTTCCGTCATTGGAGCAAACCGGAAACACCTATGGCATGAAAAAACGAGTGCTGAGCATGGCTGAGGGCACACAACCATGCTAACATCATACCTTTTTGGTGATCCTTGCCAAGAACATATCATGGGCAGTGCCGCATTACGATACATGAGTAATGTTGTTAAACTCCAGTGCAACGTTTAGGGACTCAAAGACAGGATCAAGCATTTACAAGGTAAGTGAGGCTATTGTGACAGGGTAATTCCTTTTTACTCCATCCAAGCTGTACTTCGCCGCAGATACAACAGCTGATTCAGCGTCATGTGAAACCAATGCACCAGCACCTTTAACAACCATTTCCTCATACCGTAATGCATCACTTCATGCCAACAGTCACAGCAAAGCCTGAGAATTACAATCACTGCACATTTCCTACAACGCTTTCACAACCAGTTCGAATACCGTTCCTTCCCAGACCTCCGTACTCGACACGAGAGCTCAATGAACGACAGTTAGCGAGAGTCCGTTGACATTACCCGATAGCCGACAGCTGCCACGTCGCTCGTTGTTCATGTCATTGGGAATTTGCCCCACACTCAGAGAATGAAGCCATAAAACGTCGCCTACCTCTGACCCTTGCAGAAATGACAGGTACCGCTGGGATGCGAATTGCATACCTCTGACCTTCCACGCGCTTCTCGAAACCCCTGCGCTACCAGCGTAATTGTAAAGCGGAGCAGTAAAACCACGGCACAGCACGGCATAAAATGCTGTGTTGCCCTCGCTCACTAGGAGCACGATGTCACGAGCTGGGAACAAAGCCAAGACCTCCAGCCCTCGGACACCCACGCCTCCCATCCCGTTCAGTCGCTCGTTCCAACTCGAGCTCAGCATCACCCTGGCAACAGGCCTTTTGGTAGCTTATCACGGCGGCTGGGATCACTTGGAAGAAATATAACCCCCACAATGCTTGAACGATGCACCAAAACATTTGTCCCATGTCGTTTGGCTAGAACGGTAGAACGAGCAGAAAAGTTGGTTCCAAAGGCTTAACACTCCAAAAAGCAGCATTTGATTTGCTCCTCGTCTTCGGCCGTAAGGTCACGGAATAGAACAGTGTCATATGGTGGGCACTATTGTGTCGGGCGACTATCACTGGGCCCGTGCTGAATTCAACACGTTTGCAAAATCGCTGCAGCTTAGAGGATATTCCCGGCAAAACAAAAATTAAGGGAAGTGTGCTGTAGCCTTTCAAGCACTTAATTTATTTTGGTGAGCCCAATTCGTTTAACGCTCGCTCTGATGGGGGGAGGGGTCGATGCGACCTGCCTCTCAGGTTTAGTGAGGATACCTCTCGGGCATATTGTGCAATCGCGCCAAAACTTTCGGCAGCCTACGCTTGCGCTGTAGCTAAAAAAGTGTTCATAGCTTTTCTCGTTTCGAAATAGCGGTGGTTTGGAGGAATACTGCACAGCGATCTGCGTACGGTGCGATGGCAACCGACGACGTCGTAGAACACGAGAGGCAGGCCGACATTGCTCATTACCGGAGCCATGTATCAGAAATGCTTAAAATATGTCAAAATTGACACCAATGTACTACGAATCAAACAAGGGACACGTCTGTTTATGCTATGTATTGTCACGAGGCATAGTCTCGTATTAATTATGCAAATCTTAAAAACGCGCTTTCAACGAATAGCTGCTCTTGACTTGACATAATGGTGTCAATTATTGACTTACACAAAAATGAGTACCAGTCGTGAGATCTTCATTAGTTTGGAAATGACAGGGGGTCGCATCGACTTCCCTCCTCACCCCATCAGTTCGCGTTATGAAAATCGGCGAATCGAGGCGAGGGTTAATCACTCGTCCCCTCTAACGCGACATCAGTCAATGTTTTGCATCTTACAATCCTGGTCCGACCAACAAGGTGAGCAAGAGGGTACCCCGCTGTACTCGCAGTCTCTGGGGTGGCGGCTGTCTTGCTCGAAAAGATGGAGCCACCGTCCCACCAGGCAGCATCGCTCCGTTTCCCACTCACGCCCAGTCGATGCCCACCTTCACCAGTCATTTCTCATTGTCAAGAGTCACTGTTTACTGTCAGTAGGCACTACCCACTGTCAGGATATACTGACGAATGCAGCAGCCACTATCTGGCATCTACCGCCAACAGTCACTACCCGCAGCAGCATCCAATGGCTACCGTTAGAAGCCACTGGATGTCCACTCTGAGGCGTCAGCACGCGAGGACAGCGGTTACTGAAAGTCCTCGCCGAGCCCGACCCGCCGCCATCAGTGATCGCCCAACTCGCCATGCCCCGTCTGCCGTCCGCAGCCCCCGCCGACCGCGACGGGTGTCACTGGATGACGCCGCGCTGGCGCAGTTCGGCCAGCCGGTGGTCGTCGAGCGCCATGAACTGGCGCAGCACCTCGTCCGTGTGCTGGCCGAGCAGCGGTGGTGGCGCGCGCACGCGGTTCTCAGCCTTGCTGTAGCTCACGGGCGGCGCCACTACGCGCAGACGGCCGGCCGTCGGGTGGTCCACCTCCTCCACCAGGCCGTTGTGCAGCACCTGCGGCAGGGCATCGAGGGTAAAGCGTTGGGCAGCCGGGAACCGCACGGAAGCCCAGCAGGGGAGGGGTGAGACGGCAGAGAAGGGTACCGAGTACCAGTACCCTTGGTACCGGATCAGGGGTAACACGAGTGGAGGCGGCAAGCGACGGTCGGCGCCAGGCCCAAGCACGCACCTGGTGAAAACGGTCCCGCAACATTTTGAAAAGACGTGCCGAAATGGGAATCTCTCCTTCAAGCGATTGGGCGCCACCAAGCACCGTTTTGATCTGCATGCATGAACGGTTGTGGTATATTCTCTTAGTCCGTGCGCTTTCACCCTATCTGTTCCATCTTAGTGCTGCATTGTACCGGTCAGTCTTAACCCTCGTTTTGCTCTTCGGGCGCACGAGACACATGTGATGTACGTCATGCAGCGCGGCAGTCGTGTCAAGATTTTATCGCGCTGCGATCCGAAGCCTCCGGTGCACGACGAGCAATTTTACCGAGCAGATTTTTGCAGCGCGTGCAAGCACTTCGGCTTTTAACGCGGCGATCCGAACATCGAACATTGGGAGTAGCGACATACAAGCACGACGGCCGTTGCTTTCTTACAACGGACCGTTACCAAGGCCAGATACTGCTGCTGGATTGCCGGGGCCAGGACAGCTTGTATTTTGCCGTTATTGCATTTGTTGTTGTTTCCATGTTGTTTCCAAACTGGTATGAGGAACCACAAAAAAATTCCTAAACCTCACCACAACAAACTTGGATATTATCTCAAAACAATGAGCTGTACCTCAAAACAATCAGCTACGAATTTCATACCACGAAACAACAAACCTGAAAGTCTTCCGGATGGTTTCATTGCTGATGTCGAGATGCAGAAAGCAATTTTTTTTAATCCACCGACGCATAAGGCTCGTCAGGGTGCCTACAGCAATAAAAAGCTGACGGTCACATGATCTTAAGACTCGATAGAAGAACTAATCTAAATGACGGAAACCAAGAATCGGATGTCGAACACTGGGAAACACAACCAACGAGCAGTACAGCAATCTACTTTAAATAGCCTGGCAGCACCCCCAAAACGACCATTTCATCCATTAGCACCCTCTAGCCCGATATTTCATGCTAGCTCGGCGACTGCGCTCGAAAACAAATGCTCTCTCCAGCTTGTCTTAGTAATGAAAACTAGCATACTTTACGAAATCGACGAACGTTTTTTTCTGGAGGTGATTTAGAGTAAAACTATACTAGAGAAAATGATATAAGTGGATAAGTCACTACAAGATGTGAGGGTGAATCCGCATGTAGTCGATGTAGATTGAAAAAATAAAAATGATGAGCAGATTGAAAACTTGCGACGTAATCGTTATGCGCCACAACAGACGCTTCGCAACTCTGTAGCGCGCTAAAATGAATTTCTTATACAAACATGCTGAGTTATGACCACTGCTCTTCCCTCCTCCGCTGTGAATTTTACGTACGCCTCTGGGTCGATATCAGGCGTAACATGAGGCGTGACATTGATACCGCTCTGCGGTCCGCGATTCTGTACGTGCACTATGCCTTATCTTGTCTAACCCACATCAATCCACTAATCCACTAAAAATCCACCGGCCAAGGATAAGGAAGCCAGTCCTTGGCCAAAAAAACGCACACCGCAGTGCGATTCCCACACCAAGCACCGCAGCGCGTCCCCAGCACGCGGTCCGGCGCCGCTCGTTGCGGCCCCCTACCTGCGGGTCGCTGAACACCTGCTCCATGTTGTTGACGGGGCCGTAGGGGAAGGCGCTGCCCTCCAGCACGCGCAGCCACTCAGCGGTGGTGCACTCGGCCAGCCGCGCCTCCAGCACCGGCACCAGCTCATGCCGGTGCCGCACGCGCAGCTCGTTCGAGGCGAACCGCTCGTCCTCGAGCAGCCGCGGCAGGCCCAGCTTGACGCAGAGGTCGGTAAACTGGGCGCTGTTGCCGGCGCCGAGCGTCAGGTGCGAGTCGCGCGTGCGGAACATCTGGTACGGCACGATGCTCTCGTGCGCCGTGCCGAGCCGGCGCGCCTCCTGGCCGCCGTTCAGGTAGTTGGAGGCCAGGTTGGCGAGGCACGCCACCTGCGACGACAGCAGGTCGCAGAGCACGTGCTGGCCCTCGCCGTCGCGGTACCGCTGCAGCAGGGCGGCCATGATGGCGCCGTGGGCGTACAGGCCCGTGGCCAGGTCAGTCATGGCCACGCCCACCTTGGCCGGCGGGCCGTCCTCGTCGCCAGTGATGTGCAGCAGGCCGCCCAGCGAGGCGGCGATCACGTCATAGCCGGGTCGCGCCGCGTACGGACCCGTCTGGCCGTAGCCGGAGATGGAGCAGTAGATGAGGGTGTCGTTGAGCGCGTGCAGCCGCGCGTAGTCGAGTCCCAGCGCGGCCATCTTGCCGGGCAAGAAATTCTCGACCAGCACGTCCGCCTTTTTGGCCAGCTGGCGCACAATGTTCTGGCCCTCGGGCGTGGCGATGTTGACGGCGACGCTGCGCTTGCTCCGGTTGATGGAGACGAAGTAGCAACTCTGGTCGCCGATGAAGGGCGGGCCCCAGGCGCGCGTGTCGTCGCCGCGCTCGGGCCGCTCGATCTTGATGACGTCAGCGCCCAGGTCGGCCAGCAGCATGGTGCAGAAGGGACCGGCCAGCACGCGCGTCATGTCCACCACCGTAACGCCAGCCAGTGGTGCCTGAGAGGAGGCGGGGCGTGTGGCTCTGGCTGGCCGCGGCCGCACTGCCCGCAGCAGGCAGAGCCCTGTCCGCAACATGCCAACAGACTCCTGCAAAAAGGTACTGTGTCATGCATGGTCTCATGACTGTCATTGGCATTTCCTACTAGTTGAACAGAGCAGAACAAAAATAGACCACTGGACCTCTATTTGCATGAAATCATCCATGAACCTAGCAAAAACCAGGACGTCAGCACATACACTGGATTTTCTTGACAATTACAACCTGGATGGGGCTAAGGTACCAGCCATTACTGGGCCCTGGCAGCAGTCCTCCAGTGCACCCATATGACAAAGGCACATCATCTGCCACAATGCACTTAGCATCATTTTGGGAAACAATTGTTTGGGGACTATAACATTGAGTCATGTTGTTTATGACCTTTAACATTTTTGGGTTCTGGGATCACTGCTCTCACCCCTGCCCCCATGTTTTAACATGCTCTTGTAAGCCATGCACATGTTGCCCTTTGATTGTTTTTAATTCAAGCATTTTCCCTATGCCCTGGGATGTCACATTTCAGCATGTAAAGGGTAAGGTGTACATAAGTGTGCCTCCACCTAACAGGACTTTTCTGCAAAAGATGCTTCCTTAGCATGAACCTGGGCCCACAAATACTATAACATTCCAAAGATTAAACATCGCCAACAATGCCTCACTGCTCGCGCGTGCAACTCACTGCACAGCAAAACCCTATTTCTCAACTACTCCCCGCAACACAAGCTATAAAAATCTTCCAACACATTAGTTTACAAATGCTTCTTACGTAACCATTGCAGCGTTCTTCAAGTACCAGCCCCCCCAATGTCAAAACACATCCACATAACCACCAACCTGTCCAGTGCTGAAGGCACCATGAAGGTGTAACACGTTCGTCACGCGGTTATGAATATTGTTTAAAAATTAAGAAAATTTTCAATTTAATTACAGATTTCTTTGAAGATGTGTGATATTTTTTGTAAAAAGGCTAGTTTTTAAATAAAATGTGTGCTTTTGGTAAAAACAAGGTTTATTTAAGGCATTCTATCGTTTTTCGAACACAGGCATGAAAACTCTAGGGCGAGGTCGCTGGTAGAAATGTTTCTTCCACGTATTCCAGTTGAGTAAACGATTTTCTGGCACCAAATATTATGACGTAAGATATGATATATATTGGATTTCATTCGACTTCTAAGTATTTTTGACGTCACTAAATTTGTACTTTCTAAGGAATTTAAAGCGATTAGCAATGGCTACTACAGTACCGTGCGGGGCGTTTATGTTCGAATGCGACGAGCACGGTCGGTATCTCCGCCGTCTGCGCGTAAACCACGTCGGGTGAATCGGGGGGCTGCGGGCAAGCGCGGGCGGGTGTGGATGCGAAAGTGCGTGTGGGTGCAGAGTCGGCCGTTGGTGCGAGAGGTTTCGAGTGAATTTTCTGGTGCGTCTATAGTGTGATTTACAACACCATGGTGTGACTCAACGTGAGCACAGCTTGAGGAGACGCAGCAGAGGGTTGCGGCTGGTGCAACCAGATCTCTTGGACATGGCGTGGGGTACCGAGCTCTGGGTGAGTCATCAGTTATATTATCTCGGTAGTGACTTAAGTTAAGTTTTTCAGATAGGTGATGCTTTCTAAAAATCACCATGATCACTTTTAACAAGAATTGACTGTACGATTCATTTCTAACAGGTCCAATTCAATGCCTTGGAAGGATATATAGGTGTTGAAGTTGATTTGCCTCATCACATTTCAGCTTTAGATAATACCTTGTGGATGCCTGGTCTATAAGATGTTGTCATCCTTATGGAACAAGAATAATGGAACACTTTTCAAGACCAGAGTAGCATGAGCTCAGTCAGCTGGCATGCATCTGGTTATATATAGACAGTGTCCAGGCTGCAAACCATGGCAGATTTTGGTGAGGTCTTGTGGGGCAGAGGTGGATACAACTTCCAGTTTGGGGCAGCTTTTCCAGACTCTGTGGCTGAAACTCTTAAATTGGAGCATTGCAGGCCTAATGTACTCCATAGCATGCCCACAAAACCAGTAAGATCACACAATATGGCCATATGTGGCAAGCAGTCATGTTGGGGGTAACTAATGCCAACAAAGTTTACTTCATATTGAGTGGCATACTGCCCTGTGTATGGCAGGATGCTGTCCACTCAGTGTGACAGTGTGAGTGGTGTCCTTTTTGGTGGCATGTCTCTGCCTTGGTTTGCAGATAGGTACAGTGTGCAGTGCACAGGTTAAGGTTTTGTTTAGGATGCAGACATAAAGGGTCCAACACTCCTGAAAAGGCCCCATACATGAGCTGATGTCTGCCACTCAGAATGTCTAGCTTGGTGGTTTAGTAATTTTTTTTCAGGAAGAGAATATTTTCATATATAATTAAGATATTTTGTGCATACTACAATGCCTCATTTGATTGAAGCATTGGGCTAGCTGAAATAGATGATGGCTGTGCACTGAATTTATGGCATGTGGCATCAAAATTGATTTGAAAATGTTAAGACACACTGTGCTCCCTTATGACCCCTGACAAGTGCAAGGTGCTTGAGTACACAAATGGTTGAGTAGATGCCAAATCCAGTCAAGTACCAAATGCCTGTGAGTGCCTACAGGCACTTGCACCAGAGTTCATGAAAATGTGAGATGTGGCAGAGTCAGGTAAACACATTCTTTTGGTTTTGTGGTATCATATTGATGAGAAAAGTGTCATGTCCTTCCAGTACTTTTGAAATGCCTGTTAGTATAAATTGTTTGTCCTGAGGTCACAAAAATAAAAGAGCAGTCAAAGTTCTATGTTCTCATTTATTTGGTGTTATTTTCATGTGATCTCAGGTGAATGGCATGTAAAGGATTAGAGAAATGATAAGGGAACTATGTATTCACTTAGGCCAGGGAGCACAACTTAAGAAGATTGTTCAGGATTTTACCCAAGTTCACCCATGAATTATGCTTTGGAGTTTTTGTAGCTGCTACTATTTGGTGTCTCAAATGTATTTCTCAGTCAAGTGAAAATTTTTGTCTTTAAGCATTTAGATGCAAAGAAAATGGCCAGGGATTATTGAATTTGACACCTCCAGTGGAATTCTACAAAAGATGGTTTTGGTGAAGTTTGGCGGCAGCATGAGGTGTGATAAATAGAATCTGCCTTTGCTTTCTCAAATCCTGATATGGCATTGTGTCATTATCACTTTTCTCTTTGCATTGTATTGCACCAATTCTTCATGTGACTATTGGGCTGAAACCTTACAGAAACCTGTGCAGATATAAATGTAGATGCCCATGTTGCATTGCACCAATTGCCACTTTGCTGGCAATAAAATTTGCTGAAAATCAGCTTGTCCATCAATTAATGCTGTGATCAACACATCACTCTTATTGAATGGTATCAGTAGTTTGAAATGATTCTGAATGTGATTGTTTTGTTTGTTTTAAACTGTACTATAGCCAGGTGGTGCAAAGAACCATTCCTGACCCTCAACTTTTTGGGAGCTATTGCTCCTGTTTAGTGGAATGGTTTGATATGAGGAGCAGTTAGTGTTTCAATATTCTACCTCTTAGGTGTCTGGGGTGTCAATATTCTGTCATGCTATTGCAACCTTGGCTTGGCATGTCCTGCCCATTGCCTGTTCCCGTGCCTGCTATGGGCCAATTGCATTAAACATGGCAGCAGTCAACCCAGCATTCAAGGCTTCAGGCTTGACAAATAGGCTGGGCATTTCAGGTGTTTGGCTTTGGGGTCAAAGGGCAAGTGATTAGCATCAATGAATTGCATGTGGATGCTGACAGAGAGCAAGGATTCTGGTTAGCATGAATTTATGCCTCTAACCTGGACACCCAACCGGACAAATTTAGGGTGTTGGCAGGAATGGCAAGTATGACATTAACAGCATAGGTAACAAAATAGTTGTCTGTGCAGTCTTAGTCAGTCTCTGATATCAATGTCACATTACAAAGAAGCCTCGGAAGTTGTTTTTAAGCAAGCATTTTCATAGATTGTCTTTTGTTTCCCATACAGCAAGTGGTCTTTAGGCAAAGGCTCCAGTACAAAGGCCACTCAACCAAGTAATTTAGGACACTGTTTTTTACTAGTTAAATTGTATTTATCTGGCATGATGTGTGATTCACTGTGTAAAAAGCCTTGTTTGTTCACTACCTGTGTTGTTGACAAAGACTATGGAGTAGATCACAAGAATGTGCCTGAGACTACTTGTACATTAGTCCATCTTTTGTATTTTTCCATCCACTGGGGGCAAAAGGGACCCTCCATACTTCTTTGAGTGGAGGGTCCCTTTTAATCCCAGTAGTCTGGGACCCTAGGGGCCATTCAGTATGAGGGATAACATGCCTGAATAAGAGCAGGGACACCTGAGCATCATGGGTCAGGAACAAACAGCAGGCAGTGTTTGCGACCCGGCGACCGTTGTGTCATGTCCGTGAGCCTGTGCTAGTCCCCCCGACAGCACGTAGGTATCACTTGACGTGGAGGTCTTTTTACACAGTACACAAGTGGGCCCTCGTGAGAAAGGCAAATAAGAGTCTTCAGATAGTAGCACCGAGAACACTGAACTGAATATTTTAACGGTAGTCCTGGCCGAATGAAAGAAGGATTGACAGCACTCGTTGGCGATTGTCGAGGCGAGCGACGGAGACACAAGTCGTTCACATCGGCCGCGCGCCGGCCGGCGGTCCGTCCCAGCCCGGCAGCCTGTACCGAGTCGAAGGCTGGGCTCTGACTGCACTCTCTCCCCGTGCTCCCTCTGACCTCTCCCGCCTCGGTCGGGGCTCGCCGCCAGGTCACGTGACCTCGTCATAGCGCCGAAAACGGAGCGTCGCTCCCGCTGTCGGCGAGACCTCCCTCCCGAATCGTCTGCACGTCGTCTCGTGCTCTCAACAAAGTCAGCTGGTGCGGTACAGCGATGCCAGGCCGGCAGCGCGGTGCAGTATAGCGAGGCCAGGCCTGCAGCGGGGTGCAGTATAGCGAGGTCAGGCCGGTAGCGCGGTGCCGTACGGCGAGGCCATGCCGGCCAGCGCAGTGCCGTGCAGCGAGGCCAGGCCGGCAGCGCGCTGTAGTATAGCGAGACCAGGCTGGCAGCGCGGTGCAGTACAGCGAGACCAGGCTGGTAGCGCGGTGCAATATAGCGAGGCCAGGCTGGTAACGCGGTGCAGTATAGCGAGGCCAGGCCGGTAACGCGGTGCAATATAGCGAGGCCAGGCCGGTAGCGCGGTGCAATATAGCGAGGCCAGGCTGGTAGCGCGGTGCAGTACAGCGAGACCAGGCTGGTAGCGCGATGCAGTATAGCGAGGCCAGGCCGGCAGCGGGGTGCAGTATAGCGAGGCCAGGCTGGTAACGCGGTGCAATATAGCGAGGCCAGGCTGGTAGCGCGGTGCAGTATAGCGAGGCCAGGCCTGCAGCGGGGTGCAGTATAGCGAGGCCATGCTGGCAGCGCGGTGCAGTACAGCGAGGCCAGGCTGGTAGCGCGGTGCAGTATAGCGGTGCCAGGCCAGCAGAGCGGTGGCTCCAATACAGTACATTATGTGGAAGATATTGCTCGATTGCGGGGTGGATTCGAAACGCAGAGGTGCCTGAAGGGAAGGGTTTTGTATGGCCCAAAGCGGCGTTTGGAGTTCCAGTTATATTTCGCGGTCCTGGGCGAGACAAGTGTGTCACACACCTTGCCGCCGCGGCAAGTTATGTTGTGCCCTTAACAGTGGCTTTCAGTCTCTGCATACCATACATATTTCGTGGGAACGCACTTTTCTCTTCTGGAACTTACTTTATGTCTGCCTGCCTGTTATTGATGATACCCAGCCTGCTATCGCCAGAAGTGACGCAAACCCCAATCGTTAATATTATCGCCGGCGGTGCTGTCGCGCTGGGCCCAATACCTGTGCGGTGACTTCCCACGTTTACCGCTTATCTCGGTCCAGTTGGCGCGACCGCGGCGTAATAAGTTACAGCTCACGAGCCGGCTGGAAATTGTGCCGAATGAGTGCGTGTGTCCGCATGGTCGGCGGCCGTTACGGCGCGGTCGTGTGGTGCGGATCGCGTCAGACGCCGCCGGCCGCATGCCACTGCATGGTATTCGTCGATGTGTGTCATGGCTTATTGCACACCTGGCGATGCATGCGGCGTATCTCGTCAGGAAAATCGCCAAGCCGCTCGCCCAGGCGTGATCGGAGAGGGTCTGGGGCGCGCCGGTGACGTCCGCGGGCGGTCCTTCGCCGCCCGTCCGTGACGGCCGGATGGCCTCTCCGTTGCAGGACCAGTTCGAGAACATCTCGTCGCACACGCAGAAGAGCCTAGAGTTTCTGGAGAAGTACGGCCGTCTGGTGCGCGACCGCTCCGACGTCGAGAACCGCTACGCCGCCGACCTGAGGTCAGTCTCGCGGCACGACTTAGTGGGACGCCGTGCCGTCAGTTCTGAGCAGCTCATAGTAGGCGATGGAGGGATATTGGTGCGTCGCCTGCGGGTATGTGTGTCTGCGGGAGCACTTAATACTCTGAAAGTCCGTGACTGCCGTCGTGTTAGCGCCATTAAATAGGAGAGGGCGCATTATCTCCAAATACATGTCTTAGTATGAATGAGCCTCAATTAAACTATTTGGGACTGTCAATGATTTTCGTCTCGAGGACCGTTATTGAAGACTGTCGAAGACTTTCTGTCGAAGACTGGCGTTCTTGTAGTCTTGTAAAAGAAGTAAGCACGAAGGTTTGGCCAGTGTTTCATGCCATATTGTTGTAGTAACAGTTGGATGGATGGGCTTAAGCTGCTTGTAAACACAAATGAGTGCATAGTTCAGTGGGAGTATATTTCATTGGGTGTATATTTTGGCGGACGTGTGTTTATGGTGTGAAATCATTAATTATTTCAAGAGGATGTGTGATGGGGAATAGTTAACATCCAAATGTGCATAATAATGTGGGAAGAAGCACCTTTACGCCCGAGCACACCACGTTCTCGACGTAGGCCGTGGGTGTGAATGCGCTCTCTGGGCTCGGCCGCGGCTTTGGCTCCGCGGTTGCTCCGCGCGCTTGCCAACAAGGCCGAATAATGCCAAAGCCGAAGCCGCAATCGCGCGCATCATCTCGGAGCGCGGCTGACGGGCTGGGAGATTGCGGTGCTGTTTTGGCACGTGAGCTGGTGTTTGGCGCGCCGCGCCGTTCACGCCCGGCCTCGGTCAGGTCACGGGGGTTACCGTGCACGTGAACGGCCTGGTGACCCCTGGGCACCGGCGGTGCGTTCAGTGACTCGAAATGAAAGTGAACTTGCGTGGTTTTTAAATGTCATGAACGTGGTTTAAATGTCAAGCCGTGTTAATTTGTGTGTCTGGCTGAGCCCCGGCAGTTCGATCGGCGTCATACGTGTATTGAATGATAGTTATGATACTTTTATGCATACATGTGAAAACAAACAGTGCTGACAGCGAAAACGTACAAGCCTGTTTGACGGCCGGGTTGCTTTGTTATGTAAATGCGGGATGAACTGTTGAAAGAAATGTTATTCAGCGCCGTTGAGAGAGATTGACGCAATTACGTTCGTTTTCAGAAGCCTTGTAAAGAAGTACCAACCAAAGAAGAAGGATGACGATGACATGCAGTAAGTACATGCTTTTAGCATCCTTCCTGTCCCATGCCGGGGCATTGCCCGTTCCGCTGGCAGATTGGCTAACAAGCTGTTTGATTGGCTACTGAATGACGCCGCCGCACCACCGCGACGCGTCCCACGCCAGTGCGTCGTCGGCGCCGCGCTCACCGCGAGCCCCGTCCTCCTCCGCGGCGACGCCTCGCCCGCGTCACAAGACGGCCCGGTGACTCCCGGCGCGGCACGTGCGGCGCCGGGTGGGGCGCACATGGCGCGGCCGGAGCCCGGTGACGCCGCCGCTCTCGCTGCCGCTATTTCGGGTCACCGGCCTGCGGCCCCTCCTCCCCCTCGCGGCACGCGTCCGGCGCATCCGCCGCCGCCGCCGCCGGTCCAGCTGTCGGCTGCGCCCGCCAGCCCCGCCGGGCCGGCGCACGCGGCGGCCGAAGGGCGCGGCCAGCTTTTTACCAGTGGCCTTCGCTCGGCGCCGGTGCGTGTCCCGCGCCGGCGCGCTCGGCGGCCCGGTTTGTGTGTTGCCGGCGGCTCGCGGCACGGCCGTGTCGACGCCGGCGGCCCTCCGCACTGGGAGAAACCGGCGGCCGGGCGAAAGCTGGTCGGCCGCGCGGCGCCAGGCCGGTCGGCCAGCGCGCTGTTTTGTTGGGCCGGTACTTGACGGCTTGACGTGGCCGCCGGCGACACGTGTCGTAAATCGCCGCCGGTAAGGCGGCGGCGTGAAATTCGCGGGCGGTGAAACGGGCACCGGCCGCGCGCCGGCCGCGGTGCGTCAGCCGCACTGTCGGCTCTGGCGGACCTGACGCGGACCTGACGCAGCGGTGACCAGGCGGCCGTGTGTCACGGGCCGGCTGTCGCTGCTGTCGGCGCCGTGACGCGGCGGCGGGCCATGTTTGAGCTGGCACGCTGACAAGCCCCGTCGGCGGTCAATAGCATCTCGAGACCTTGCGGCCGCGGCGCTGAGGCCGTGGAGCGGCGTCGGCTGGAGGAGTTCGCCGGGTGCCCGGCGCTGGTCTCCCGCGCTTGTGACTGGTGCGGGCCCGGGCGGCGGGGTCCGGCGCCGGGCCGTGGCTCGCGCGGCCACGCCCCACGCGGCCCCGTCGGCCCGCGCTTCCCACAGCGCCGGCCTGCTGAGCGGCCGGGCCGTCCGCTCCGGCGCCGTGACCTCCGTCGGCGTTACGCCAGGCCGACCGAGCGGAAACGGCGCTCGCTCCTGGATGGGCGTGGCGGGCAGATGGCCGCCGGCGAGGCGGCATCTGCCCGCAGGCAAAACGTGGAGTGCATTAGTTGCAGGGATTGAGTCACTGCAGGAGTTTCCGCGGCTGTGACGCTAACGCAAGAAAGTCACCGAGTAACTGTAAGGACAGTATTGCGGTCTTAAAGCGGCTTTTATGGACCACCAGTCCTTTCGTTTTTTTTTGTTACTGTGATTATATATATATATATATATATATATATATATTATGTATATATACATATATTTTGTATATATATATATATATATATATATTATATATATGGCAAATTACACCTTGCACAGCAATGGAACCGACACGAATGTACTCTGCGCATGGCTTTCATCGGCCATGTGTGAACCTGGCATTCAGGCATAACGTGCCTAATTTATTTAGGCAATTCTTCATTGCACTGGGTTTGAACAAGGTGCATTTTCAGCGGTGAATTACCGTCCACTTATTTTCTTTTGCATTGATGCTGCTGTTCTCAAACAGTCTTGTTTTCGTTTGACCGAGTTTTTACAGGCTTGGCTTTGGTATCAAAGTCCTTGCTAGTGCAGACTCCATTGCGAAGACGCTGAGTCTGCCACTAAGTAGCCCGTTCGCAGCTCGGTGCCCAGTGGGCAGCTGTAGCTAACCATGCAGTGACTACGAATTGCAGGGCTGAACTACGAACTGTGCTTGGTAACCGCTAATTTATCGCGCTGTTAACCCCGCCATTTTCCCGATATTGTCGTCAAAAACGCAAACGTAGCGCCTGCCAGCGCCACCAGCTGGGCCCAGAATAGCCTCGACCGCCGACGCGCCCTGAAGTCAATCAGTCCTATCGTCAATCAGTTACCGTTTCCGTCGAACAGTGGAGCTTGTACTGGATGTTTGAGTGCCGAATGATTACTTCCTTGGCCGTCAGGTTGTGTCATTATTATGGCTTCATTGACTTGGTTTATGCTTTGCTTCAGGTTTATGTCAGGAAAACTGGAGATCTTTTGGTGGCGTGAGTTAGCACTGACCCAGAGTATATGTTGTCATGAACCGATACAATCTCAAACCTCATCTAGGAACAGCTGTTCGCAAGTGAGCTGACATTAGTTTGCGTTTTTGTAATGAGCCTTTACCAGCCGAACTAATGGTTTTATGATAGGCATGCCGGCACCAGTGCGTGGAGTAGTAAGAGCAGCCAGTGGCATCCCAATATTGCAAGAGATTTACGTTGTGTGCTATGAGTTCCGACGAACATTACCAGTCAGTTTTCGGGTGATTTGTAGCCGATTTTTCAGGAATAGTTGCATAGTTTTAGAGACATGGTATCGTTGCGGAGGGCTCTGCAGATTTCGCCGCCCCGACAAAGCATTGTCGGGAATGTCAGTCGTAGCTCGGTGGCCGCGCGGCGTGACGCCCCCGCGCTCTGAGCGGTGCGTCGCCCCAGCTTCCGGCGCTGTCTCCAGCCGCCCGGCGGTGGTCCGTTCTTCGGTGTACGCCTGGGCCACTTCCGTTGATAGTGTGTGCACGGCCCCGGCCCCGGGCTGGCGGCTGGGCCGGCTTCCCGAGCGTCGCTCCCGCCGGCGGGACGCGTGGGACGTACGCCCGCCGCACGAGCGTCCTCAGTGCTGCCGCCCACCGGCGCCGAGCGCGGCCCGGCCGGTGTTCCGCCCGGCGTCAGTCGGCCGGCGCCGGCGACGGTGTGACGCGTCCCGGCCGGCCGGCCCACATCGGCCGCCGCCGCCGGCCCACCGAATTACCGGCTGGGAAGTGGCGTGACGAACAGCGCCATTGTCAGCGTGGTTGCGGTCACCCGAGGTGCCGCGCGTGCGTCGCGCCCCGCGGCGGCTCCTCGGCGGCCCCTCGGCGACAGGCCGTCGGCTGGCGATCAGCTGAGCCGCACTGACGGGCCAGCGCCGCCATCTGCGCGTGTGGGTGTGGGTGTGCGCGCGAGCAAGCCCTGTGCGGAGGTCACTACGTTATCTTAACAACACAGGGCGAGGGGCGGCGACGGCTGGGCCTCGTTCCTTTCTGGCTATGTCTAAGAACGAGAAATGCAAGCGATATCATGATGCGGTTGGTGAGATGTGTGCCCTCCTGTCCGTCCCCGTTGCGTACTTCAGAACGCCGTGGCGGCCACCGGACCGGCGGTCGCCGTGTGGATCGGTGGCCGGTGGCGCCGATCTGGCGCGGATGCGGCTGCGATGACGGATGGACCGGGAGTAGGCCGGCCGGCTGGCGCCCTGCCGCCACCTCGTGTGCGGCGGCGGCCTCCGCTGCCCCTCTGCATGGTGGGGTTACGCCTGGCGTCCGGCCCTAACGGAGCTGTGTCTGTACCTGGCGACGCCGGTACACGTGACGTGTGGGTTTGAAATGGGATGGAGGCTGTAACCTTTTTGATCATCGAGTTAGTGGGAGCCCAGCATCGCCCGCGGTGAAAGCTCCCTGCGCGGGCCAGGCCTGGGCGTGGTTCTCTGTCATCACCATGGGGATATGATTTATATCCGATGATAGGTGGCCGATATTTCGCTACCCATGTCGTCATTCCAGGTTTGTTTTAGACATTGCCGCTTATGAATGGCCTGTGTTGTCCATTCTTTTGCTTTGTCAGGTGGGTGTCTGGTTGCAGGCAGAGATGGCCAAGTGAGCATTTCTATGATCGCGAGCGAAAGGTTTGAGATGCCATCCAAATTAAAAGCCCTGCAAAATCAGTTGACTAGGCGTGATTCTTGCTGATTGTGGGGAAGAATGTCGCGCTGTTGATAGCTGGCATCGGTTGCTCATCATTATCGAAGGGTCTGATCCCCAACGGCGATAGATCGTGGCCCAGGGTTGGAAGTCGCGTCAAAGTAGGCGCACAATCACAGCGACGCCCAAGTTGTAGACTGGGCGTCGCTGTGATTAACGTGACCAACGATACGATCACAACCCAGGGGTGAACCCGCAAGATGTTTGCATCATGGGACAGCCTCACTGGGGAAAAATAGTGACACCAGTCATGCCCGGGGATGTGCTGCACTTACCGTACGCAGCTCGGCTATGCGCCTAGCGCGAAATGACCACTTCCGTCGCAGGGCTCTTAAATCAAAATGTCAATCGGTCAAAATCGTCCATCGGCTATTGGATTAGTCCGTTCAGCCTTTGAACGGGCTTGTTCAGTTATGTCGTGTTCTTGTGGTTAAAGGGAATTCTCCTCCTTTGAAGATATTGAACCAAGCATGAGACATGATGACGTAGCTCACTTTTATTTAATGATATACTTTTAAGTGAAAAGGCTGCCCTACCCAACGCAATTTCTCCGTTAGGTAAGTACGTTCCTCAATAGGTTATTGCTTGATTACGTCATCGTATCTTGCGCAACATTGAGAGCCAGTTGATGGCCGTTATGTCCTGGAATCGTGCTCACGAACTCCAAATATGAACGACTCGACCACTTTATCTTTTTCGGCCTTGATCGCTCCATGGCTTACAGAATGGCAGGTTTTGAGCGAAGTTATTATGACGTAATGAATGCCAAGATGAACTTGAAATACTGTCCCGAAATACTCTCCCGATTTTCGCGGGCCTGTAGCTCAGGAAGTAGAGAGGTTTAGGTCTTAAGAAGGACTGGGCTGTGAACTAAACCGAAAGGTCTTCAAAACGGCTATTTCAGTTCAAAACCTCATATAAATGTGGAACATCCCTTTAATAGGTGGAGCGTCATAGCGTAGCTGGCTTTTGTGCCGTGTGCGTTGTTTTTTTTTAACAAAAATCACTTAGGCCCATCAATCGTTCGGTATCGGCGATCGGCGATCGCCCAGGGTTGGGCTCGATCGCATTTCGCGTATCAGGACCGAAACAGCTAATGACGCGTTGTTTTAAGTCTCATGAAAATTTAGCTGCGAATGACAATTTTCTCCTTGACTGCATGCTATTGCCAGACTTGACCTGGACAGAGGCTGCTCTGATGCTTGGTCTGCGATCTCAGCAGGCCTGCCTCCGCCCCATTGGCGTCATGCCGGCAGAGCGAGCCGACGGGCTCTGCCCAAGGACTGGACGGTCCCGGAAACGGGCGGCGCTCCGGCCCGACCTGGCCGTAACCTCCGCCCGGCTGGAGGCGGGGAGCACATCGCGTGCACTGCTGAAAACTGTCACTTGGTCAGGGAACCGGACCTTGGTCAAAAGTCGCGGCAGGTTCTTTTGCGGTTCACTTTTGAAATACTATGCCATCCAACTGAAAGTGCAATGATGCCAAGAAAAAGGGCAAGACAAGGTTGTGATGCGGCCGCGGGTTTGCGACGTGCAGCGACTGCAGCGGTCTGACCTGTCGCCAGGTTCAGCGCGCACACGGCCTACCGGCAAATGTTGTCGGAGGTGGGCGACCTGGCCGGCCAGCACGAGGTGGTGGCCGAGCAGCTGGCGGCCAGCGTCACCGCCGACATCACGGCCGTCTCCAAGGAGCTCAAGGACGAGCGGAAGCGGGTGAGAACGCGCCGGTGGACCTGCCGCCACCCGCCCTCCCGGCGCTGGTCCGGACCGACTGCCAAAGTCAGCTGACAGGTCGCACGCTTCGGCTGGATTGGGCTCGTTGGGTGTAAAAATAACCGCGCGATGTGTCGATGTGTTGCGTGAGGGCGCCTTGCTTTGGGCAAAGTCAACAGTGCCGTGTTGTTTTTAATTAGTGCCAAACGCAGGGTTGTTTTCTGAGTGCTGCGAACATGGTTAGATGACTGTAGTTCTTGATCCGTGTTGACCGTTGATGGCTTCCGTGAAATCCGCTTGTGCTATCTCCCGGTAACGTTCTCGGGCCGGCTGATTCAGCGGCCTTTAACGGGCCACCGCGGCCTGACGATCTCCGAGCGCCGGCTGCAGATCTGACCGCTCTCGGCGGCCGTCACCGCGTCTAACCCCCGCCCCCCGCCCCGGCAGCTGCTCCACGAGGCGTCCCGTCTGCAGGCGCAGCTCCACAACCAGCGGCTGCAGCTGGATAAGGCCAAGCGGAACTACGAGAAGTCGGCCCGCGAGGCCGAAAAGGTAAATGTTTACGGCTGGCCGGCTATTTCGGCGCTGTGGGCGCGCTGTGCCCGGCGGCAACGCCTGAAGGTTGCGGCGCGTCCGCGGACGGACGCTGCGGGAGAAAGTGTGGGAGGGGCCGGCACGCTGCTGTCTCGGCCCGGGCAGGCTGCCGTCTCGGCCCGGTGAGACCCCGCCCCGAACCATCCGCCGGAAGTGAGCCAGCTTCCGGCGTCGCCCCTCCCCCTCGCGGCGCGCCGGCGGGCCGTCGGTGCCACGTGCGGCCCGTCGCTGGCGCATGTGACCGGCGGCCGGGGGCAGGGGGAGGGCGAGACTGCGGCCACTGACTCAGCGTCGGCCCGTCCGGCCGCCGCCGCCGGCAGCCGATGAATGAACCATGAACGGGCGAGTCACCGGGCGCCGGCCGAGCGCTCCCGCTATGGAGATCACCCGGATTTGAACTGGCGCCGGTCTGCCGGCTGCTCGGCAGCCGTTGCTGCGCGACGTGGCGGGTGCGGTGACGTGTTGTGGACGGGAGCGGCGTAGCATAGGGGGAGGGAGGAAGGGGACAGAGAGGGTGGCTGTCCCCCCCCCCCCCTCCCCCTCTTCTACCGACAGGCAGGGGGCGAGTGCGTGTTTTTACCTCCTCAAAAAAGAAATTGAGGCCCCTTCTGCCCGCGCTGAATGCCCGGTAGCTACACATATGTTGTCGTGTTTATATCGTGAAGGCCTCCATGACTAGGCTAGGGGCTACTAGGTCGAGCTTAGAAGACCGTTTTCTGCAGCGAGAGGTCCGTTCGCTGGAACTGGAAGCCGGTTTATGGATTAGCTGGCCCATGTAATAGGTCAGGAGGCCCTGTGTTGGGATTAAGATATCCTTCGCTGAATCGGGAAGGCTGCTGTAGTGATCAGTAGGCATCTATTCTGGGGTTTTTGAGTGTCGATATTTATTCATACGGATATGAAGGTCTTAAGCAATATGATAGCGGGGCCACGTATCCCTGCTCCTACCCCCACCCCCGCTAGAGAACGACACTGTTCAGGGGTTCCCTTGTGAAGAGGCTCTATTATTTCATATCGGAGGCCTCCTGGAAAATTGTGCCCCTCCCCCCAACTCAAAATCCGGGTTGCCGTCCTATTCGTAACATCTCTTTTAAAAAGTATACGCTGAGATTACAAGGACATGTACGCTCAGAAAACCTTATTTCAGGTCTTGTTGCAGAAAGCTTTTTTTAAGAACGGCACTTAAAATTCCAAGGTCTACGTCCGGAAGGCATACCTTCAGGTCTTGTTCTGCGAGCCGTGCGTTTAGGAAGGACTGCGTTCGATAGGTCCACTTTCGTAACGTCTACTCTGGCTAGGCATACGTTTAGAATGTCCGCCTGCACAACGCTTGCCCTGCTCCCAGAAACATTGCGTGGAGAAGGCCTGTTCGCACAAAGCCAGTGTTAAGAAAGTTTGCTCCCAGAAATCCGTGCTCTGAAGGCCTGCTTGCAAGGGTTCCGCCAGTCGGGCTGGGGGCCTGGACGTGGGTGACATGGTCTCTCTAGCTCTCCATGATTTTTACGTTGTCCTAAGGCGGTGTTGAATGGAAAAAGACCTTAAAAACTGCTTTGTCTCCCGACTTAGCAGATAGTATCTGTCTGCCGCTGTCTATTTTTCCCTGGCCCTGCTTTGGTGCCAGGCGCTGATGCAGCTGCTCTGTCTCAGGCGCTCGAAAACTTCCATAAGGCCGGACGCCGACTTCAACTTGAGCCGGGCCGAGGTGGAGAAGCAGAAGATGAACTCCAGTCTGCGGGAGCAGCAGTGCGAAGACAATAAGAACGAATACGCCAACCAGTTGCAGAAGACCAACGACCTGCAGGTGCTGCTGACGTGGCGCCTCCCGGACGCGCGCCCGGCGGCTCCAGCCGGCGCCGATCTGTTTTAAGCCTAAGCGCCCTTGTTGGCTGCTCCACACGGCACGACCACGCCACTGAGCACGTGTCATGGGACATGACAAACTGGCGAGTCTGCGAGCAACGCGATTGCTGCTGGTGCATGGTAACTGCAGCCAGTGATGCGCCTCACAAAACACCACTTGCACCCTAGACCCTTTCCCAACACTTGACCTGCACAACCCGCACGGACTTGGCTCTATTCTCGGCGTCAACCATAGCCGGCGGACAGCTGGTGTGTGGGTGAGCCCTCCGTGCCACCGCTCGCCGCGCGCGCCACGCCCACATCACAGGCTGTCACGCGCGGCCGTACGTCTGGCACCAGACGACAGCACACGCCGGCGCCGGCCCGGGCCCGTCTGGTCGGTCCGGCGCCGGGGCTCGTGTTAGAACCGGCTATTGGTGCCAGATAGATACCAGGTCCTGCACGGTCATGGCTGTCAACAGTCCGCTGTTTTTGTGAGCGTTTTTGTGTTCAATCCAGCCATGTGTTCCACGTGATACTTCTCGCGGAGCTTTTCCGCCGGTCCGACGCAGTCTAGTCGGTCCATATCTGTTACGGGCGTGACGTTGTATTGATGCCGCCGGCCGAGTGTCCGTGACGCGTTAATGGCCTAGAATTGCCGTAATACCCCCCGCGGCGGTCGGGTGGCCACGGATCGCCGGCGGCGGCGGCTGTCGCCACTGGCCGCACGCTCCACTCGTTGGCTGGACGGGAGCCCTATCAATCGCGTCGGACGGCCCAGTGGCCGGTGCCCTGACGAGTCAGCCGGCCGCCACGCCGGCCAGTGACCCGCCGTACCCCCGCCCCAACCCCTGCCCGCCGCCCGCTGACCGCTGCTGGCCGACGCGCCCGCAGGAGCAGCACTACGGCCGCCTCATGCCGGCCATCTACGACGACCTGCAGCGGCTGGACGAGCGGCGCGCGCGCTGCCTGCAGGCGCACCTCCGGCGCGCCGTCGAGATCGAGCGGCACGTCTTCCCCATCATCCACACGTGTCTGGACGGCATCGTGCGGGCCGCGGATACCATCGACCCCGAGAAGGTAGGCTGCGGAGCGGGACGGGACGGGACGGGCTGCTGCTGCTGCTGCTGCTGCTGCTGCTGCTGCTGCTGCCCGGGCGGCCGGAGCCGCCCGCCGGGTGTCGTTTGACGCGATCAGGTCTCCGATAATCGGTGCACCGGGCGCCAGTATCAGGCGCGAGTGACGTTATCGGGTCATAGTGCCCCTGCACGCGGAGATATGCGGGGTGGCACGCTGTTTACATGAAAGGGAAGGCATGTCACCAACAGGACTTGATAGAGCAAGTTTGTCCCCAACAGTACATGGTAGGGCAAATTTGTCCCAAACAGTGTATGATGGGAAGGCCTATCCTGAGCAGCACATGGTAGGGAAGGTTTGTCTCAAAGAGCACGTGGCAGGGAAGGCTTATCCCGAACAGTGTATGATGGTGAAGATTTGTCCCGAACAGATGATGCAGATGCTATCCTCTCAGTTCCCGTCGTGTGTGACATACGGTAGATGGTCGTTGCCTTGGATTGTATCCCGCCGAAGTGAGAGGCGGCTGTTGGAGGTGGCGGTGCGGGGCGGCGCTGGTGCGGCCAGCCGGTGACAGGGCAGCGTTCGTCCGTGCGCCGCAGGACTCGCAGCTGGTCGTCGAGCGGTACAAGTCGGGCTTCGAGCCCCCCGACTCGATCCCGTTCGAGGACCTGTCGTCGGTGCGCAACGGCGACGTGTCCACCTCGGGCCATCAGATCTCGTCGCCCGCCATCACCGACTCGCCGCGCGGCCTCACCATCAAGGGCACGCTGTCCGCCGCCAAGTTCAAGAAGCGCGGCGGCCTCTTCGGCATCTTCAGCGGCAGCAAGGTGGGCTTGCCACGCCTGCTACTCCCTCGGCCTGGGCCACTCCCCTCGGTCTCGCCACCCCCTCGACCGCCCCCTCGACCCGGGCCACCCCTCGGTCTGGGCCACCTTCTCGGCCTGGGCCGTCCCCCGCCCTCGGCCATCCCCCACGGACTGGGTCACTCCCTCGCCCCCGGCCATCCCCCCTCCGTGGCCTCGGCCACCCCCTCGGCCTCGGCCATCCTCCCGGCCTGGGCTACGGCCCCCCCCCCTTGGCCACCCCCTCCCCCCTTCTCGGCCTCGGCCTCCTCCGCGGCTCGGCTCACAGTTTCAAGGCGGACGCTCAGTCTCGCGTTGGCGGTGCAGACGTGTCGCGTACCGTAACGGCGCCGTTTGTGTCGGCGGGCGGTGCGCGCCCGCCGTGTAATCCCCGCTGTCTGCCGTGTCCGCAGAGTGTGCTGTCACGGATTGCGTTCGTAAGCGGCACACCTTCACTAGTCAGCATGGCCCGTTGTTTTGATTGGTTGCGCCGCGCTGGCTGGTCGGGCCGAGTCGCGCGCGCGCGCGCGCCCGCTGCCTCGTACTGGTGTACATAGCCGCCGGCGCTGACTTCGTCTCTTTGCCCCCCGCTCTCTCTCTCTGTCTCTCTGGTACCTCGCCCGCCCTCCCCGACCGGTCCCGGCTCTGCTGGCTCTAATTCACGGTACGCGGTCGACGTAAGTAACCACTAACGCGTGTGCGCGCGGTGTGGACGGTGGCTGGTCTGTTCGTGCTTCGTCGCTAACTTGCTTCGCCGGTGGGAATCGGGTTTCGTGAGGCGCTAATGAGCTCACTTTACTAACTACTGGCCCCGCTGCGTCCGGGGGGGACCCTGGCCCCGTGCGTAAGGTGAGCAAGCATGGGGGCCTCGCAAACTAACGCACGCACAAAAAGTAGGCCGGTGGGTGTTATCGCAGGCGCGGCGTATGGGCGGGCTGGCCTCGCGTCTGGCTGACAAACGGCATTTATCGCTGGCAATGCCGGACACTTCACTGCCGCACCAGTTGGGGTCGGTGTTTCTTGTTGCCAGCTCTTGTTTGTTGTTCACAGACACAGCACATACCACATCCGACCAGCTGCGGAAATGGTTCGCTGTACTGTCGGTGGCACGTTTGCAGCCATGCTCTTGTTTTGGAGATAAGCAAGGTACTGCTGATATCAACCCGGAAGGGCATTCTTGAGCGTTGCTGTTGCAACAAAATCGTTAAGATCTCAAACCTAAAAGCACAAACAAATTGTTGAAATATCAAACCTAAAAGCACAAACAAATTTTTGAAATCAGGTTCTCGGGCCTAAAAGCACAAACAAATATAACAAACCTGAAAGCACAAACAAATGTACTGAAATAGTTGGTCACCGGCCAGGAGTGGACAGCTGCCGTCCGCGTCTCCACCCCGCCCACAGCCCGTCCGGTGTCCGCTGCCTGTAGACGGGCGGACCCCGCGCAGCCAGTGCCGCTCACCGCCAGTCAGAAGCAGCAGCAGTCAGCGCAGTAGCGCGGGCTCTCGCTCCGTGGCAGGCGGTGTCGGTGGCCGGGAGTCGCGGTCAGCCAGCTGCGCCCTGCGCGCCGTCACGTGTCGGTGCGAGCGAGCGGCGTGGGGGCGGGCCGCACGGTCCGGGCTCTCGGTCAGTGGGGCCGCGGGCAGACAGACCGACGCGGCACCCGGCGGCCACCTCGTGCCGCCGCCGCGTACGGCTTCAGCGCGTCCCGCCGGCCACCTGTCGCCGGGCGGCCGTGTCGGGTCCGCCGACGCCGGTGCGCAGCGGGCGCTCCGATCGAGACGGGTCGGCAGGTTAGGTGACGCGACGGCAAGGGGGCTCTTCCTGGCGTGGGAGGGGAACGTCACGTGCGTCGGCGGCTTAAAACGGTGGATTAAGTATGCTACATGGCGGTGAGCATGGCGTTTCGTGATGGGAAGATAGCGTTACATCACGACGTGAAGTTTTGTTTTGCTAGGGCTCAGCAAATAGCTTCTATTCGTGCTATTGTTGCCCGATGTCTATGGAGAAGAACACATTGCCTCTGATTATCCTTTGAAGCATCACTTTGCTTCTAAAAAAAATCGTACGACAGATTATCTAGGCTATCACTTTCCCCTATCGCATGGCACACTATTTCTCGCCACCATATCACCAGTAGTGGCCAGTTCTCGGTACCGTGACTGAGACAGCCCGTGATCCGGAGGGGTGGTGTACTGCACGGGGCCGGGGCCCGCTAGCTGGCTGGCCTGCTTGCTTGCTGCGCCGCTGGGCGGCTGCCGGTGGCGGTGTTCGCTGCACGCTCGTCTGGTTCGCGCCGACCCCTGCCCGCTGCGGTGCCCGGTCCGGCCGGCGGCTGCCGCTCGCCACCGAGCCCCGTCGACGCCGACGGGCTGAGCCCGGGCCCCGTCGGCCGCGGCTGCCGGCCGTGTGACGTCTGTCTGCACCGCCCCGCCGACCCCGCCGCCCGCCCGCTGCCGGCGTTGGCCCGTCGCCGTCGGCTTAGCACGCGGCCTTGTTTGTGACGCCACCGCCAGCTGCACCGCACTGCACCGCACTGCACGGCGCCGAGCCGCCGCTGTGTGCGTTGTTCCGCCGGCCAGGGCCTGGCGCCGACCCAGCGTGGATGACGTCGAGGGGGTCGTGCTGATCTTGCTGATGTAGTGAGGGCTGTTCCGCAGTGTTGTTGGGGAAACGGAAGTAAATTTATTTGGCGGATTCGTTGTTAATTTGAAGGTCAAGTGTTTTGTTTGGCTTGGAACATTAAGCGCGTCGCGGGCGATATTTCCCCGAGCCCGCAGCTGCCCTGGTGTCCGGGTGTATGGACACTGTGCTCTGCGATGAGTCACGAGCGCTGACGCGTCGCGCCGCGCTCGACAGAACTCCTCGCCGAACGTGTCGTTCGAGTCGTTTGTGAAGGAGGACCTGGACAGCCTGCCGCCCAACCAGCGGCGCAAGCGGATCCGGCAGAAGATCGCCGATGTCACGTCCAAAATCAACCAGGAGACGGCCACTCGGTGAGTTCCCCTCTCCGGTGCCGGTTTCCACGCCCTGTGTGGCGGTAGGATGTGCGACGCGCTAGGCCCGGCGGGCACTGCCCGTGTTACCGACGTTGGCGGCAGGTTTTGACCGTCGAGCGGTACCGGGAGAGTTGTTCACGCATCCCCGTGTTACCGGGAACTTCAGAGATGACCGGGTGTCTTGGCAGTGTTAGTGTTGGCAGTGGCGGCGTTGTGTTCTGGGACTGGGGTGAGCTCAGTCACTTGTGGACGCTCGGAGGGCTCACCATTTCTTTCGGTTTTCCTGGTGTCGCCGGCCAGTTTTTTTATTTTGTCCTGTTTCTGTGCGGTGTCTGGTGGTCTGTACCTGTTCGGTCTTGACCGCATGTATGCAGTTTCGAAGCCAGGAATGTCCTCAAAGATGGCGTCAGGGAGCAGAAACAAACATGGGGGGGGGGGGGGGCAGGCGAGCAGAAAGAAGAGCCTCATTTGTCTGATCAGGCCCGAGAGACATTTCACAGATTGTGATGCAAGGAACTTCAGTAATACCTATACGAAGGCATCTTTACGATGTGTGGTGTTTGAAATGAAGGAAAACGAATGCTAGAAAGTTTCGTAAATTGCATCTTAAAGTAATGTTTTCACGTGTTTTTTTTTTTAAATCCACGAACTACTTCT
Source organism: Pollicipes pollicipes (assembly GCF_011947565.3). Classification (NCBI taxonomy): domain Eukaryota; kingdom Metazoa; phylum Arthropoda; class Thecostraca; order Pollicipedomorpha; family Pollicipedidae; genus Pollicipes; species Pollicipes pollicipes. The sequence goes on from NW_023596746.1 coordinate 31,205,049, forward strand.
CGAGCCGACAGATAGTTGATAGAATACCATCTATGTCTACAGCTGTCCTGGCTTTTTGCTATGAAACCGGAAGTGTCACCGCCTGCTGTCTCCCCTCCCCAGATTGGCTGCCCTGTCACCGTGATGTTAGTCATATGCGTCGTCAAGCATGGCATGTAAACATTGCTCAAGCCAGTTGAGCTCCTGTCCATGCGCAATATCTGTACTCATTTGCACGCATGTGACCATGACATCGGGTACGCCATGACATAGGAGAATCTGTACGACGTGTCGTCCTTAATCACGCCCTGGCCGCAGAATGATCCTGAAATTGAAGGATGTGTGTTGAAAAGGATAGGTATGAAAAGTACGATGCTGCACGGCCGTGGCTGGCTCAGAAACCATTGCCGGAAACCCTGAGTGTTTCCCGGGGGTATTCGGAAAGGAATGCGAAAACTGTGGTGACCTTCCCAGGAAACAGTGACGAGCGTGATTCTGAATTGTGGACCCGCGAGCGAGCAATTCTGGCATGAGGTTTGTCAGCTTTGGAAGCTGTGGGTATGCTGAAGTAGCAGCCGTCATTTCTCACTTGGCGAATGGCCTTCAGCGTATTAGAAGCATGTTTTGCTGTCTGGTATAATGTTGACGGATAGTTTTGGAGCGGGAGACGCAGGAGGTCGCGAATCCCTGGCAGAAGGACGGAGATGCGGGATGGGACTAACAGAACCGTGTTGGTGAAAGCGGATGGAGTGTACGAACGTAATCTGGCGTTGCGTGTTACAAGGACGGTCTGATGAAGGTGAAGGGCGTGTACGAGGGTAACCCACCGGCCATGTGTTACAGGGACGGTCTGATGAAGATGAAGGGCGTGTACGAGGGTAACCCACCGGCCATGTGTTACAGGGACGGTCTGATGAAGATGAAGGGCGTGTACGATGGTAACCCGCCTGCCATGTGTTACAGGGACGGTCTGATGAAGATGAAGGGCGTGTACGAGGGTAGCCCGGCTGTCATGTGTTACAGGGACGGTCTGATGAAGATGAAGGGCGTGTACGAGGGTAACCCGCCGGCCATGTGTTACAGGGACGGTCTGATGAAGATGAAGGGCGTGTACGAGGGTAACCCGCCTGCCGTGTGTTACAGGGACGGTGTGATGAAGATGAAGGGCGTGTACGAGGGTAACCCGCCTGCCATGTGTTACAGGGACGGTCTGATGAAGATGAAGGGCGTGTACGAGGGTAACCGCCGGCCATGTGTTACAGGACGGTCTGATGAAGATGAAGGGCGTGTACGAGGGTAACCCACCGGCCATGTGTTACAGGGACGGTCTGATGAAGATGAAGGGCGTGTACGAGGGTAACCCGCCTGCCATGTGTTACAGGGACGGTCTGATGAAGATGAAGGGCGTGTACGATGGTAACCCGCCTGCCATGTGTTACAGGGACGGTCTGATGAAGATGAAGGGCGTGTACGAGGGTAACCCGGCGCTCGGCGACCCGATGACGATCGAATCTCAGCTGCGGGAGAACACCCAGCGGCTGGAGAAGCTCAGATGCGAGCTGCAGAAGTACCAGGGGTAAGCTGGCGGCCGCCGGGGCTCCTCGGACGGCGGTGCACGCGAGAGAGTGTGCCGTCCCCGCCCGCCGGACGCGAGGGTGGCACTGACCGCGGCGGGCTCGGGGCCGTGTGATGTGTGTTGCTTGGCGGGTGGCGACAGGCCGTGACTGGCATGCCCAGAAGCGCCGCCGGCGCTGTACTCGTTGGAGTGACGCAAGGGCTTCCGGCAATGTCCGGCCTGATGTCATCTGTGGCTGCTGAGTGTCCGTGGAATGGCAGCGGTTGGCGATCGCGCCAGCCGCGTCAGACCTGGGTTTGAACGAACTAGCTGATTTGTTTTCTTGAGTATTGGTGCTGTGTGAAACCACAAGTGGTGCCCGGTAAAGTTCGGACTATCAGCGATGTTGCCACGTCTTGAAATCATCGTCACGCCCCCACAACGACTCCCCGGCCGCCCACGCCCGCTGTTTTGCTGCGGTTTTGGAGCCGCACGTCGCCAGCTCCGAGGCGCGACCGGCCGAGCCGCGCTGCCGTCGCGCCCCTGCCGCCGCGACTGACCCGAGCCGCGCCGGCAGCCTGCTGGACACGAACGGGCAGCGATCGAGCCTGAGCGAGCCGGAGAGCAACCTGAGCCGGTCGGCCAGCGACTCCTCGATGAACCAGCCGGCCGGCGCGGCGCCGCCGGCCGCCGCGCCGCGGGGCTCCTCCTCCAGCGCCGCCGCCGGCCGCCAGACGGTGCACGCCGCCACTCTGCCTAGTCACATGTGAGTGGTGCGCCGGCTTCGACTGCAGCGGCAGAAGCGGGGTCTGACTTCGCTAGTGCTCTATGGAAAGGGCTCAGCGAGGAGGGTCTAAGTTTACGGAGGGGTGTGTTGTATCTGCGGCGAGGAGTCAGTAAGCGTTCGTGTGGTGAGAAGCTCGTTGCTAAGTACTGGTGGTCATCATTGGGCTTTTGATCCACATGGAATGAGTAGAACGAAACTGAGTAGAAGTGTCGGTGTGTTGCGGCCACAGTGAGGCCGTTCACACTTGACTGTTCGATAACACACATAACGCTAACATGTAAATGTTTTATCCTCATGTTTTTCGCGTGGTTTTGCACCCTGCTGGCCGTGGCGTACAGCTCGCCTTCGCAACCTCAACATGATTGTTTTAGTTACCATGAACAGTGTTAGCTGTGTATGGTGTTTTTCAGCTGTACTTCAAAGAGGGTAGGCAGTCTTAGACTTCCAAGTGTGTCGCCTACCTGGCCTGGATGCCTGCTAGCTAGTATCAGCCCTGTGTGAATGTTCCGTGGTGATGTTACACCAAGGTCGACCTGGGTTTCGCGTCCCAGTGACCTGGTTTGACCCCCGCCCCACCTCCCGCCAGCTCGTCCGACAGTCCGAAGTCGGGCCTGGGCACTCCCTCCAGTGACCTGGTTTGACCCCGCCCCACCTCCCGCCAGCTCGTCCAACAGTCGGAGTCGGGTCTGAGCACTCCCCCAGTGACCTGGTTTAACCCCCGACCCACCTCCTGCCAGCTCGTCCAACAGTCCGGAGTCGGGTCTGGGCACGTCGCACACATCGCTGCCGGGCTCGGACTCGGAAGGCGAGGAACGCAACCAGACGGACGGCCGCGACCCCATGGACGTCGACGCGGACGCCGAGCCCGGCTTCGACGAGCCGCTGCCCGTGCTGGCCCCCGCCACCGCCCTCTACCCGTTCGAGGGTGAGTCGGCCGGGAGGGCTGGGCGGTGTCGGCGGGCGGTGCCTCGGTGCTCGGAGGCTCGGGAGGAGAGCCTGATGCTGGCCGCCCTGCCGCAGGGAACGGGTCAGGCTGTCGCGGTGAGGCCGGCCGCGGCTGGCGGTGATCCGCTGGGTGGGAGGCGGGTGACGGGGCCGGGCCAGTCTCCGATGGGCCGGTGGGCCGCTCGGGCCGCCGTGGGCAGCTGCTCGGCGGCTGGAGACCGGGCGCAGGGGAGGGGCGCCGGACAGCCCACGTCTTCGCCGGCAGAGGGCGGCGGTTCACGGCGCCGGCTTCCGACAGACGGGTCGCCGCCACCAGAGGGCGCCACCGACGCTCCCGGTGGCGGCTACATCGCGCGCCGGCCGCTGCCGCCCGTCGCCGACGCGCGCGCCCTCTTCCCCTTTCAAGGTGGAGCCTGGAGCCGGCGGCTGGCGCCCGTGTGCGGTGGCGTGCGTGTGGCCGCGGCTCGCCCGCCGCCGGACGCTTGGCCGGCCGGCCGATGCCTGACCCCTTATGACCCGCACTGACCGGCCGGCTCGGGACAGGCCGGGTCGCGCGGACCGCAGGCTCGGTGCGGGGCCGTTTTGGCGCCGAGTGTCTGTGCTGTTTTTTGGTGACTGCTGAGTGACTAGGCTCCTGCTTTGGTGGCATTCACCTGCGGTGCACTGACGCAGGGCTGTCGTAATGTCAGCTAGAAATAACCTACCGCCTCT
>NW_023596746.1:31209442-31236309 GCF_011947565.3 Pollicipes pollicipes
GAGGTTTGTCAGCTTTGGAAGCTGTGGGTATGCTGAAGTAGCAGCCGTCATTTCTCACTTGGCGAATGGCCTTCAGCGTATTAGAAGCATGTTTTGCTGTCTGGTATAATGTTGACGGATAGTTTTGGAGCGGGAGACGCAGGAGGTCGCGAATCCCTGGCAGAAGGACGGAGATGCGGGATGGGACTAACAGAACCGTGTTGGTGAAAGCGGACGGAGTGTACGAACGTAATCTGGCGTTGCGTGTTACAAGGACGGTCTGATGAAGGTGAAGGGCGTGTACGAGGGTAGCCCACCGGCCATGTGTTACAGGGACGGTCTGATGAAGATGAAGGGCGTGTACGAGGGTAACCCACCGGCCATGTGTTACAGGGACGGTCTGATGAAGATGAAGGGCGTGTACGATGGTAACCCGCCTGCCATGTGTTACAGGGACGGTCTGATGAAGATGAAGGGCGTGTACGAGGGTAACCCGGCGCTCGGCGACCCGATGACGATCGAATCTCAGCTGCGGGAGAACACCCAGCGGCTGGAGAAGCTCAGATGCGAGCTGCAGAAGTACCAGGGGTAAGCTGGCGGCCGCCGGGGCTCCTCGGACGGCGGTGCACGCGAGAGAGTGCGCCGTCCCCGCCCGCCGGACGCGAGGGTGGCACTGACCGCGGCGGGCTCGGGGCCGTGTGATGTGTGTTGCTTGGCGGGTGGCGACAGGCCGTGACTGGCATGCCCAGAAGCGCCGCCGGCGCTGTACTCGTTGGAGTGACGCAAGGGCTTCCGGCAATGTCCGGCCTGATGTCATCTGTGGCTGCTGAGTGTCCGTGGAATGGCAGCGGTTGGCGATCGCGCCAGCCGCGTCAGACCTGGGTTTGAACGAACTAGCTGATTTGTTTTCTTGAGTATTGGTGCTGTGTGAAACCACAAGTGGTGCCCGGTAAAGTTCGGACTAGCAGCGATGTTGCCACGTCTTAAAATCATCGTCATGCCCCCACAACGACTCCCCGGCCGCCCACGCCCGCTGTTTTGCTGCGGTTTTGGAGCCGCACGTCGCCAGCTCCGAGGCGCGACCGGCCGAGCCGCGCTGCCGTCGCGCCCCTGCCGCCGCGACTGACCCGAGCCGCGCCGGCAGCCTGCTGGACACGAACGGGCAGCGATCGAGCCTGAGCGAGCCGGAGAGCAACCTGAGCCGGTCGGCCAGCGACTCCTCGATGAACCAGCCGGCCGGCGCGGCGCCGCCGGCCGCCGCGCCGCGGGGCTCCTCCTCCAGCGCCGCCGCCGGCCGCCAGACGGTGCACGCCGCCACTCTGCCTAGTCACATGTGAGTGGTGCGCCGGCTTCGACTGCAGCGGCAGAAGCGGGGTCTGACTTCGCTAGTGCTCTATGGAAAGGGCTCAGCGAGAGGGTCTAAGTTTACGGAGGGGTGTGTTGTATCTGCGGCGAGGAGTCAGTAAGCGTTCGTGTGGTGAGAAGCTCGTTGCTAAGTACTGGTGGTCATCAGTGGGCTTTTGATCCACATGGAATGAGTAGAACGAAACTGAGTAGAAGTGTCGGTGTGTTGCGGCCACAGTGAGGCCGTTCACACTTGACTGTTCGATAACACACATAACGCTAACATGTAAATGTTTTATCCTGATGTTTTTCGCGTGGTTTTGCACCCTGCTGGCCGTGGCGTACAGCTCGTCTTCGCAACCTCAACATGATTGTTTTAGTTACCATGGACAGTGTTAGCTGTGTATGGTGTTTTTCAGCTGTACTTCAAAGAGGGTAGGCAGTCTTAGACTTCCAAGTGTGTCGCCTACCTGGCCTGGATGCCTGCTAGCTAGTATCAGCCCTGTGTGAATGTTCCGTGGTGATGTTACACCAAGGTCGACCTGGGTTTCGCGTCCCAGTGACCTGGTTTGACCCCCGCCCCACCTCCCGCCAGCTCGTCCGACAGTCCGAAGTCGGGCCTGGGCACTCCCTCAGTGACCTGGTTTGACCCCGCCCCACCTCCCGCCAGCTCGTCCAACAGTCGGGAGTCGGGTCTGAGCACTCCCCCAGTGACCTGGTTTAACCCCCGACCCACCTCCTGCCAGCTCGTCCAACAGTCCGGAGTCGGGTCTGGGCACGTCGCACACATCGCTGCCGGGCTCGGACTCGGAAGGCGAGGAACGCAACCAGACGGACGGCCGCGACCCCATGGACGTCGACGCGGACGCCGAGCCCGGCTTCGACGAGCCGCTGCCCGTGCTGGCCCCCGCCACCGCCCTCTACCCGTTCGAGGGTGAGTCGGCCGGGAGGGCTGGGCGGTGTCGGCGGGCGGTGCCTCGGTGCTCGGAGGCTCGGGAGGAGAGCCTGATGCTGGCCGCCCTGCCGCAGGGAACGGGTCAGGCTGTCGCGGTGAGGCCGGCCGCGGCTGGCGGTGATCCGCTGGGTGGGAGGCGGGTGACGGGGCCGGGCCAGTCTCCGATGGGCCGGTGGGCCGCTCGGGCCGCCGTGGGCAGCTGCTCGGCGGCTGGAGACCGGGCGCAGGGGAGGGGCGCCGGACAGCCCACGTCTTCGCCGGCAGAGGGCGGCGGTTCACGGCGCCGGCTTCCGACAGACGGGTCGCCGCCACCAGAGGGCGCCACCGACGCTCCCGGTGGCGGCTACATCGCGCGCCGGCCGCTGCCGCCCGTCGCCGACGCGCGCGCCCTCTTCCCCTTTCAAGGTGGAGCCTGGAGCCGGCGGCTGGCGCCCGTGTGCGGTGGCGTGCGTGTGGCCGCGGCTCGCCCGCCGCCGGACGCTTGGCCGGCCGGCCGATGCCTGACCCCTTATGACCCGCACTGACCGGCCGGCTCGGGACAGGCCGGGTCGCGCGGACCGCAGGCTCGGTGCGGGGCCGTTTTGGCGCCGAGTGTCTGTGCTGTTTTTTGGTGACTGCTGAGTGACTAGGCTCCTGCTTTGGTGGCATTCACCTGCGGTGCACTGACGCAGGGCTGTCGTAATGTCAGCTAGAAATAACCTACCGCCTCTTGCTTTTGCGTCATCCAGAGTGTGGTTTTGTTCCGTTTGTGCAGCCGTAACCGCGTGTGGTTATGGACCGGCGGCTGGAAATGCAGCCATCGACGTGGTAATATTTCAACTTCACGTACACTGCGCAAGCCACCCTGTCGTGGCGTGCCGGGCCGCTGCTGCTGCTCCCCATTATCATCCGGTCACATATCACATATCACCCGGTCCCCATTATCATCGGTCACACACGCGCCGTGCCATCAGCGGTCCTGTGGCGGCTGACCTGACGTCGGCGCCTTCCGCCGACAGCATCGAGCGAGGGTTCGATCCCCATGGAGGAGGGCGAGCAGCTGCTGGTGATCGAGCTGGACCAGGGCGACGGCTGGACGCGGGTGCGGCGCCAGCACAGCCTCGAGGAAGGCTTCGTGCCCACCGCTTACCTGCAGATCCACGCCGAGCGCTGAGGCGACGCCGCCAGCGCTCCCGCCGGCTGCGGCGGCCCGCCACGCGCTACTGGGCTCCCAACGAAGCAACGCTCTATTTTGGACCGCGAGATTATTGTCAGTGTCGGCGCGGGAAGGTTTTCGGCGCGGATGGCGATTATTTTCGACGCTTGAGGACTGGAGCGTTTTGGTTCCGGCGTTCTGGCGTGTCTTGGCTGGCGGTAAGTTGCCAGCTTCTCGCTGGCCCCGTGGGCGCCAGTGGCTCCGTCGGTGGCGCGCGGCCGCGCCGCGCTACATTCGAGCCAGAGTGACGACTCCCCTCTCCCCGCCCCCATCGCGCTGCGGTCGTTCATTTAGTCGTCGGCATACGTCGCGTAATCATCGAGGTCGGTGGACGCCGACTTCTTAGCCCCGTGCCAGTGAACGAGGGATTGTAGTTCCATTCTCCCGCCGTGTTGTATGTGTTTAGTTTTTTGTGGATTCTTAACTTTACTTGCCGACTCTGGTGGTCGCCGTTTATGTTGAACTCCTCGCCCTGAGGAGATTATGTACGTTTGCGTTTTGGTAGGAGCGGCGATTTGTGTACGGAGGACTGGCACTGGGCTGGCCGGCGGTGGTTCCATGTTCAGAAGGCTGTGTTCTTTTTCACGACGCAGCCGGCGGTACCTGGGACCGTCTGGTGGTGTGTCATATCCCGGTGGGGAGGGGCGGAGGCGTCGCGGGCCGCTGTCAGATGGCGGAGAGGCGAGCAGCCCCAAGTGCAGCGGTATCGGCGGCCTCCGCGCCCCCGGCTGGACGCGGGGGTCGTCTGTCAGAGTCCGGCTCTGCGGCGACGAAGTACAGGAATGTTGTTCTCGTGAGCCTCTCGCCGCTGGGCGGGTTTCGCCTCCTGATTTACGGACTATGTGACACTGCGACCATCCTAGAGCCCCCTTTCTTTTCTTTCTATGCCTAGCCTATCCTAAGTCTCGTCCTCGCTGTTCTGAAGCGGAGCTTCTCGGTAGATATTAAGTGCAAACCAAGTATTGCCAAACCGCGCTCGGTGAGTCATGCCATGATAGAGTGAGTGTTAGACGATGACTAGAATGAATGTGTCCTCCAGTTTTACTCTGGCCTTTTGTGGCAGGTCAAGCAAATCTCAGCTGTTTTCCGCGCTGTGTGTCACTGTGGTTCCAGAGCGAGAAAAAGGCATTTGTCGCGTCTAGCTCAATTTGAGCTCCTTGAGTAAGTAATCAATCCAGGAAAAAATGACAACTGCTGATATCTTATGCAAATATTTTAGTACACCGTGGTAGGGTGGCATGATGATGCCATGTTCAGGACAAGATGCGTCATAATTTCGGCTGCATCGTCGGAGCTGACTCTCCAGTCAGCCAATGCAGCATGCGTGTTCTTCGGCGGTGGAGATCTGTGCGCTGTGTCTGCCGCCTGGCACTGCAGCCACCGGACCCCTGCGCCGCCCGACGCTGTGTCGGCGTCGCAGAGCGTGGCGCCGCGCCGGCGGACCGGACGGCAGTGCCGGGACTGGGACCCCTCTCAAAGGGGACGTCCGGCCGCGGGCAGACGGCCAGCTGCTGCGGCTGGCTTCCGTGAGAGCTTCTCTGTGACCGCCCTGCCCCGAGGACGGCGCGGGGAGCGCCTCTGCCGCGCCCGCTGCCGGTCCGGCGCCGCTGCCGCCAGCTTCGTCTCGCCGCCGCCCTGTGGCGTCATCAGTGTTGAGCCGTGCCGTGCGCCTCCCCCCCCCCCCCCCCCCCCCTCTCCTTCTCCTCGCAGTGCCGTATGGGCCGCAGTCTGCGCCGTTTCGACGCAGGTCAGCTGGGCCAACAGGAGTGCGGCGCCGCGTCGGGCATCTCCTGATCGGCAACAGGACCGGCGCCCCGCGCTCCGTGTGCATTTCGTCCGTGTATGTATGTGTGTGTGTGCTCGTGCATCAAAGGCGTCGTAACTAGCGTATTTATCACTGGATCCCAATTGCCGTCACTCAATACAGAGAACTACCGTACGGTTCCGTCTGTGTGGTGGCGCAGCCGGCGCCGGCACCGTGCGTAGCCTGGACATCGGATAGTATTCGTGTGAAACGGGCTCTGCTTCAGCCAGTTTGTGACGATCTGGCGCGCACGGTTCAGACCGCCAATTGCACTGCGCGAACATGCGCTGCAAGTCCACCCGTTCCGCTCCAGCAGCCAGCATGGGGTGCGCCATTGGCTTGTGCCAGGACAATGGCTATAGTGCCCAGAAGATGCATCGTATTCTCATGAGTGCGACGCCGTGCGCGAAGTCTGTTGCGGCCCGCCGGTCCCCAATGTCGGCCAGTCTGATATGCCAGCGCGGCGTGTGACATCATGACGTCATCAGTCAGATAAAGCCCGCGTCTCCTCAAGATACCTAGCCGCGAGTGAGTGCCTGGCCAATGTACGACTGGGAGGAATGCTGTCGCTCTCAAAAAATATGTATTGACATCGATTATTACAACCAGTCATCACTTAACGCGGACTCGATATGGCATCGTTCTACGATTTGCGTTGCCTTGAGACCGTAGTTGAGCACGCCCTGCCCTAGAAACCACCCGGAACACATTGGTAAAACGACAGGTCCGGTCCTATGCGTCGACAATATTCACACTCATGCATTTCGCGCCTGTCAGGCATAGTCATGAATTAAGAAAGGGACGCGCTGCGTCTGCCGGTCTTGGCTCGCGTGACGGTTTCTAATCGTGCGCACTGATTTACGCTCTCAGGATCAAATCAATGTAAGGCTGGCGCATTATCTCAAGCTCAAGAAATATGTGAAGCCGCTGCGGCATCTCACGACACTTCAACGCAGATGTGATCAAGCGCCCATGTAAGCAAATCTTATCCCTAATCACAAACGTTCCGCAGTTGCACGCACGCATCGCAAATGCCGCCAGTCGGTTACCGCGCCGCCTGTGGTTGCGATCACACATACAGACGGCAATGGTGCACAATCTCCGACGTCACAACTACTTTGATCTTCCTCGATTCGCATATGACAATGGGCACCTATGTATGTACAGCGATCACACAAATTGACACGATGACTAGCAGAGCCGCGTCCGTGACACCATGCCTGGCACTGGAAGCGGTGCGGCGGCGGTCTCACGCCTCCCGGCCGCCGACGCCCCGGGCGGCGTCTGGCGCGCCGGCGCCCGCCGCCGGCCGGCAGCAGTCGAGCGCGTACGACAGCATGTCACTCTGCAGCGTCAGCAGGCTGGTGCGGTCCAGCTCCTGCCGCTCCGTCAGCGTCGCCAGCTGCTGCTTCACCTGGCGGACGGCGTGCGGTCAACGACGGCAGGGCATGGGCGGCAGTGTGACGGTGCGGCCAGGAAAAGGTGACGGTATCGGTAACAGTGTCCACCCCAAAGTGAGCAAGCAGAGGCCGTTAAGTCCCATGAAAGGAAAAGCCCCGCACTTCGTGATAATAAATGCCTAAGGAATACGATACACCAATTGTAATACAATCTGGTCCTGCGGTGTGGCTACTGACGCTGCACCGTATTGAATCATTTGTATCGTGACCGCGGTCGTGATCGTGATATCTACCGTACTAGATATATATAACAGTCGAACGTGTACGACGGCATTTTTTCAATAATTTAGAAAGGATATATACATGTATATTCTAGATGTCAATGAGCAATGCTAGTTGTTCTCGGTGACCTGGCCCTGACCTACCTTGTTCCGCAGCGACGGCACCTCCTTGTACTCGTCCTTGACCTGCTGGACAGCCGAGTTCAGCTGGTCGTAGCTCACATCGAGACGCGCCAGGTCGTGGCGCATCTCCACCACCCGGCTGTCCAGCTTGGTCTCCAGCTCCTCCACCTCCCGCACCAGCTGCTGCGTCGATGTCTGGATGTCCCGCATCGTGTCCCGTCTGCTCGGGACGGGGCGGCCGGTTAGGACGGACACGGCAGGAGTTATGCCCACTCCACCACTGCGCCTCTGGCCTCTGTGCTAAACAGAACACCACACGCGTTTTATGCAGCAGCTAAATTAACTGCTGACCTCTCGCGAGGGCAAACCGCAACAACAAACGCATTAATCAAGTCAGCTGCCGACAGATGGCGAAGCTCCTGTGCAACAGGCCACACAGCGCTGTAAATCTGCTGGGCCCTTCCGTGCCGGTTCCGGCGAGACGCCACGCCGCCGCAGAGGCGCCGTGTGCAGCAGCACGTACCCGGCGGTGACGTTAAGCTGCCAGCTTAGCTCCTGTCGGGCGCGCTCGCCCTGCTCCAGCCGGTCGGCCAGCTCCTCCTGACGCCGCTCCGTCGCCTGCTGCCGCTCGCGCTGTGACGTCACGTTGCGGCGCGCCTCGCGCAGCTCGCCGTCCAGCCGCAGCTGCTGTCGGTAGATGACGTCCACCACGTGCTCGAGCGCGTGCAGTTGGAACGGGCCGCCGCTGCCGTGCCCCCTGTGGCGGCGATGGTGGCGCCGCCGGTGGTGGCGGGGCAAAGCGGCGGTCGCGCTGGGTGCAGGCGAGAGGAGCAGCTCTTTCCGCAGTGTCGCCACCTGCGGGGGAGGGAGCCAGTCAAGTCTGGGGCTCGGGGCGGACACAGTCGACATTGCAGACCGGTGAACATGCAGTCTGCCTGGATGACTTGAGCCCTGTGTCCAATACAGGGTTGGTTGTGCGCGAGTCTGCTTGATAAGATACGATATCGACAAATCCCACGACAAACAGAACGTGCACTCCACTTGAGCGAACGCATGGATGTTGTGCTACCACCACTTGTAAAGCTCTCATACACTCTGCACTATTTATATCCGCACATTCACGTTCACGGCACTTTTTCCCGGTGTGGTATGCCAGAAAATAGTGCTGTAATGTGTCGCATCTGTTGATTACTTGGGTTTAAGGCGGCTTCGGCATCAAGGCGGCTTCAGCACCTATAATCACCTATGAGACGCTGATATGCATCAAACGCTAGCATGTCGTTAATTACAGCTGTGAGCGATCGGCAATGATTTTCTTCTTCGACGGAAGCCCGCCCGGCACCTAACGGCGAGGCGCCACGTACCCCTAGCATGCTCGCCTCCAAAAAACAAAGCATTTCCCGGTGGATGCGGCACACCCCAGTCGCCATCATCATTACCGTTCTCCTCCTCCTCCTCCTCCCACCGCCTGGCAGCCGTCCCCGCTGGCAGACGGGTGGCCTCGGGGCGAAGTCTGTTCAAACCCGCCGCCGTCCGCCAGGCGGACGCCAATCACCGCCGCTCGCTGCACGGCCGGCCCGGCGAGTGGCACCTCCGTCTTTCTCAGCCCGTGTTTGGTTAGGATGTGAGACTGTTTGCGCTGCGATAGGGAGCAGCCGGGACGGCCAGGGTCCGCGCGCTGCCACAAAGGTGTGTGGACTCAGCTGCCGGCGCCTGGCCGGCCGCGGACAATTTCGGACCTACTGGGCCCAACCCCGCCCGGCCGTCCTAAGTGAAAGGCCATTGTTGAGCCTGTTTGTATTGACCGGGTGGAACGGCAGCTGCGGACGTCTGGCTGTGGCTCCAAGCAACTTTGCGAGACTGGCATTCCTCCGCCGTCAGTCCCTCCTTCCGAGCCGACGTCATTCGCGCGGTGCTGTCCCAGTGGAGTGGTTTTCCCGCTTGGTTCCGAACGCTTGCTCAATCACAGGCCAATTCCAGCACCCTCGAAGCCCTCCTTGTGGCCCAATCGGGGGACCCAGCGTGATCCAGAATCCCCACCTCCAAACACCCGAATTCCAGCCCTCCGCTTTGTGGTCGCCACAATGCGGGCGCTCGGGTCTTTCTGCGCCGCCAGGTTCGCTCAAAGCGGCTCTGGCAGCCTGATCAGCCGCAACCCGCAGGGCTTTTGGCCACGTTTGGCGTAAACAGGCCGCCGGCGGGATGGACCCGCACCTGCCATGGAGCCACCTTATGGTTCCTTCGGTTTGCATGTCGGGCGTTCCAGAGGTAGAGGCCCAGTCGAGTGAATCCCAGAGGTCGACCGCCGCTGTTGAGATGGGTAACGACACAAAATTTTCCTTTTGTGAGCCTTTTTCATCAGTTTTGGCATCAATTACGCGGGTATGGCAGTGACCAAAAATTACAGTTCAAGTACATGATGCATTGAAGATGCAACTTGAATTTCGGGGCTTCGACAATACCATCAAACGTTCTTATTACCCCATATGGAAAATCTCGTCCATATCAATAATCGCCCATCTATGGCTGCGGCAGGCATGTTGCGTTGCACGTTGTCCAGTCGTTCCGCCGTCTGGGGCGAGCCCGCACAAGGTCAGCCAGCCAGGCGCGGCGGTAACGCGCACCCTCCCCCGTGACAGCCCAACACGTCACTGCCTGCGCCGGTCGGGACGGCCGCTCCGCGCGTGTCCCGTCCGGTCGCGGCGGTGTCGGCGGGCCGCCGTGTTGCGAGTCGGCGCCATCGGCCGGCGGCAGCTGCCGTCGCGTGCTGCGCCCGCGCCGCCGCGGCCGGTCAGCCTCGACGGCGAGCGCGCCGGCCGCCCGAGGCCGCGATGCATCAGCGGCCGGCGCGCGGCCACCACCTGCCCCTGGCCGGTCGGCCCCGAGAGGGCCGTCTCCGGACGGGTCCGACCGGGCGGCAGCTGGTCACCGCCGCCCGCAGACACAGACGGGCGGACGCGCACCTGTCCCGGCCGGCTCTCTCCGAGTCGCGCCGGCCGCGAAGATCAGCCGGACCGCGCCGAGGCGACCGCGGAGATCAGCCCGACTGCGCCGAGGCGACCGCGGAGATCAGCCCGAATGCGCCGAGGCGACCGCGGAGATCAGCCCGACTGCGCCGGGGCGACCGCGGAGACCAGCCCGACTGCGCCGGGGCGACCGCGGAGACCAGCCCGACTGCGCCGGGGCGACCGCGGAGATCAGTCGGACTGCGCCGAGGCGACGGCGGAGATCACCCCGACTGCGCCGAGGCGACGGCGGAGATCAGCCCGACTGTGCCGAGGCGACGGCGGAGATCAGCCGGACTGTGCCGAGGCGACGGCGGAGATCAGCCCGACTGCGCCGAGACGACCGCGGAGGTCAGCCCGACTGCGCCGAGGCGACCGCAGAGATCAGCCCGACTGTGCCGAGGCGGCCGCGGAGATCAGCCCGACTGCGCCGAGGTGACCGCGGAGATCATCCCGACTGCGCCGAGGCGACCGCGGCTCGGAAGCTCTGGACATGGCGCCAACTGATAGCGGATGACTTCATAGCTTTCTCGAGGTGGGAAAGGGAATGAAGTTGGGAAACATGGCATGGCGCCGCGCTGTATGGCAGCGTGGTGTCGTGGACTAGACGGCGACGTTTACCTTTGCGTTCACTTATTGGACGATTGCAAATACAACTTCCGTGCCCGCATCAGTGCAGACCCGCTCGGGGCCACCTGGACTGGGCGGCGTGCAAGCCACGTCAATCGGATTTAGAGCCACCCGTATTCCCAGCAGTGGGATGGGCCTGTGATTCGGTTCAGCTACGTGGCCAGGACGTCGAGCCGAGCGCACTGCTCCGGTCCGACCTACCGAGCCGAGCAGTCCGCAGACTCGCAGAGACTGACTAACCGGGAAGACATCACACGGGCTGTGTCAGGTGTCAGAATACATATCATGGGCCGTGACACGGGCCGGGCCGTGTGCCCCGCTTCGGTCCGACCTACACAGCCGAGCAGGCTGCAGGCCCGCAAAGGCTAACCGGGGATACATGCCACGATGAGCGCCACGCCTGGATATGTCGGTGCCCGTACGGCCTCAGCCATCTTCGATGACACATTCCGCAGACTGCCGTGTCGAGACGTCGCAACCTCAGCGAAACGAGACTGACACGCCAGCTGGACCAAACTCGCGACAAAGGATCTGTCTGGTGCCAGCACTCGGCGCGATTCGTTAGCCTCAGTGCTACCCTTACGCGTTTCTGAACCGGATTCTCATCGACACGACCTTGATTCCGGCATATCTGAAGGAAAAACTGGAGCTCGGCCGCCGTCTGAGCAGCGCGGCCTGTCCGTGGCGACACTCGTCTCCGCCCCGACACCGGCTCCTCCCGCCTCCCCGCGCCGCGACGCCTGCGTCACCCCTCGCCGTCCGTCACGCAGCCGTTACACCTGCGGCTACGCAACCAGCGTTAATCACCGGCCTGCAGCGTACGCGGGCCAACCACGTATGGGAAAGAGGTGGGCGCGGCGCAGGACGACGGACATAAATTAGCGTGCTGAGTACGGGGCGCAAGTGAGTGTCGCGCACAGTCGGCCGTAATGCCCGAGCCCGGCGGCCGAGTCGCGCGAAGGAAGGCAATTTTGCGTAGCTCATGATCTATTTCACTGCGGATTAATATGTCCCGTTCTCACTGGTCGTGCAATTAAGCCGTCGAGCATAACTCGTCGACGTAACTATGCAGGAACGGGGGTCCGGTAACCAATTTAACCGCAGATTAGACACAAAATTAGGCCAGGCTGTTTTATGGTCGGAAATTTGATGCCGCACGGCAAGCGACTGCACGACAGCTGCCCGTGTGCGGGGCGCGGCGGCTCAGTCTGGCTAACCACGGCGCACACCCGGGCGAGTTAGCGGGTCTCTCGGCCGCATCGGACACGGCCGTCGCCGGCCAGCCGGCCGCACAAAGGCCCGGCCCTGCCCGCACCGGCCGCGCGACAGATGGGGGCTGGCCGCCCCACTCGGCCGCCACTGAGCCGGCGTGTCGGCATTGTGCGGCGACACCACTCCGGGCCTCTGCGGTCGGCGCTCGCCCGGCGCCGCGCGTCTTTTCAGCGGCCGGCCGGCGAGGGGGGCCGGCGAGGGGCGGCGCCGTGGCGCCCCGGCGTGGGACGTCGGCGAGCGGAAGCGGTCCGCTCCACAGGGCCCGCGGCGAGGCGGCAGGCGCCACGGCATGCTCCGGGGAGCGCGGCGCCGCCGACGGCGCACGAGTGTCGGCCGTAATGGGCCCGGGCACGAACCCGCCGCCGCTCAGAGGCTGTCCCCGCGCCCGTCGCGGGCGCCCGCTCTTCGGTCACGTGACCCCCGTCGCGCGCGCGGCCGCGAGGCAGCTGTGTATCCGGGGGAGCGTCAGCAGGTAACCGGGGATGACCGGTGCCCGGCGCGAGGGACGGGCTGCTCGGCCATTAGGGCAGGCCGGGACATGTGGCGTTCGGCCAACTCTTTCCCTGGACGTGGGCGGGAAACTGATCGGTTTTGAAGTTTTTCATTTCGGAACGGGTTTTTGAGAGAAGCTGCCAGTCTGTCAGGTGGTTGGAGGGTTTTTATGGTGCTCTGAACGCGCTGTGAAATAACTGACGCTCATCAGCCGCCAGACGCGACATCTCATTATCTCGGCTTGATGAGAGACGTCCGGATGGCTGTTGAACTAATTAAAGTCAAAGTGGGCATCAGATGTCCGCTGATCAGAGACCAAAGTCAGCCAAGATGTCAACCCGGAGACCTCTACCGGGGTTAGACCGCCAGTTAGGGGACGGCCTCCCTCTCTCCCTCCGACCGCCCTACCGGAGTGAGACTATCGGTCAGGAGACGGCCTCCCCCTCGCCTTTCGACCGCCCTACCGCAGTGAGACTGTCGGTCAAGAGACGGCCCCCCTCTCTCCCTCCGACTGCCCCACCGAAGTGACACCGAACGACCGCACTGTTTTCCACCGTGAACGCGTGAAATCGTGCTCGTTCTGCTGTCGCAATTAGCGTGATGATCTACCTGGTCTGGTGCGCGACCGCTTGAGGAGATGGCCATATTTCTGCGCAAGCCGGAAATGCTCGGCCATTGTTTAATCGGTGTAAGGTCGTATGAATGCATCGATGCCTGGCATGGTAACACGCAACAGTTCAACTATGGCATGCTACTCATTGAGGCACATTGATGCATGACTGTAAAGTTCAGGGCTGTTAAGCTGTTCTTGTTGGTTTTGCGCTGACCTCGATGACCCACTAATTATTATTGCCGGTTCCGCCGTCACTGCATCCTGTTTGCCTCCCCCGACTATCGGCCCATTCAGTCATCTGTCGACTCGCCGTCCGCCGCGACGTGGCATCTGTCGCGTCGGGTCGAGCACACTGGCACCCCTCCGCCCGTGCCATAAAACAGTCCAGCATGCGTTTGTTCGTCGGGGTCGGGGACCCAGGGCCCGTCGTAGCGCGCGCACCCGAGCCACGACAGATGGCCGGGACCAGAGGCCGGCCGGGGGCCATCTGGCGACCCCGGGACATCTCCGGCGCGCGCGCCAGTGTCCCCTGCACGGCGACCGCGGCGCCCTCGGCTGGGTAATTAAGCGCAGCCCGTAATGAGCCCACCAGTGAGGCGGCTGCTGCCACACAATGCTCGCCCGGCGCCGGCGACCCTTACAAGACGATTGTCCGGCGCCCGCGCGCGCCGCCGGCGGCCGTACCCCACTCGGCCGCCACTTTGTCCGAGCCGGCGCGCCCGGCTCACCAGCTGTCGAGCGTAGGCGACTATTTGCACAGGGCGCGCCTTAAGTGCGCTCGTGCGCCTATTGTGCCGGCAGGAACTGGCCATTATGTGCTTGGTCGTTTTGTTTTCTTGCGTGCCGCATGTGGATATAGCTTGCTGCGTGGTTTTTAGTGGAGCAGTTTTCAGACGCCGGTGAAACGTTTTGCGAGTGAAACGCGGTCACCGAGGGAGAAATGATAATCATTATGATAGCAGTGGCCAGTCAGGGCCAACGCAGCCGTCATTGTGCTCCTAATGAGATGTCCGGGGACCATGGGGCCAGACAGCGAGGATTAATAGCCAATGAAGGTCGGCAGGTGATTTGTGATGCGCATTGATATGCAGCTAGCAGCGCGCACTGCGCAGTTACGACATCCTGGCCTGTTCCTGACATCGTCTTGGTAAAAATTCGATATATACATTCGCATCAAAAACGTCCTGTTTGCGTTTACTTAAAAAATGACCAATTCGGCTGTTTGCTTCGGATCATGGCCGTCTTGAGGCAACTCATGGCCCATAAGATGCCAGTCCAGCGGCCCCGTCTCGTTCGGAGGAGGACGGGGCAAGCAAGTGGATGTCAGCCAAGAAATGCATCACTTATCCGGCGCGACTGCTGGCGGATCGGAGCGTAATAACCAGACTGCACGAGACTAGCTCATCATCTCCGGGCTCAGACATGTCCGACTAAGCAAGACAAATGGAGACCATTATATCCGGACGGCTGCTCTGCATTTGCCCTTCTAAGCAGCAGTGCAGGCTGGGGAGCTGGTCTCAATTCACGTGGATACTTGGGCACGTCAGTGGCAGGCTTGTACCTCTCAGCCCCAGTTGAGCGGAACCTACGACGACTTGACGCTTAGACTCAAGTGATAAGTTGAATTCAAGACAAATGTGTGATGCTCAGATGATTCACAACTCGCAGATGCAACGTTGGCTATATTTGTAGCGGTAGATCGTGCCCCGGGACAGTGTGTCAACATGCACACCGGGTAGGGCGATGATTCATGCCTGAGTGAGGAGAACGGTCAGGGCTCGAGGCGGTGCGTTTCCCCGTGGACACGCCGACTGGGTGGGACACGGCGGCGCCGGCCAGTCGCACGCAGGTCGTGTTGCGGGTATGAGTCTTGGAAGGGGTATAAGAGGTGCTGCTCGGGCGTGTAGGGGGTCTCTCCCTGTCGGCGTCGTGTGCGGCAGTTCACCGTTGTGTGCGAGGCAGTCCGGCCGGGAATTGTTTAATCATTGAATACAATGTTGCATCCTTTCTTAAGTAATAAGTGCATTAATCTCCTACGATAAAATGTGCATGCCACTTACACATCCCCTGCCGTAAGCAAATGATGTTATTCACATCACAAGCTCACGCGTTGCAGTTCCTGGCTTAAGGCTGGGCCTCAAAGAACTCACGGACCCTAGCGTCATCTGCTGCGAGAGCACTGCTCGGGTGTCACTGGCACCCACAATTACAGACACTCGGGTATCGCTGACACCCGAGCAGCGCGGTGATGTGCACGTGCCACGAGTCCCCTGTGCACGTGCTGCCCCGGCCCTCTCATGTTCCCCGCGGGCTGGCCGCCGGCCGCCGCCAATTAGAGCCCCGCGGGGGAGCCGCGCCGTCCGGCGGGGACACCGGAGTCGCTGTCACGTGACCGTGACGTCAGCGCCGCCCTCCCGCATCACCTGCCCGGCCGGGGCACGTTATCGGTGTTTGGCGATCGCGGACGGGCGGCCGCCACCTGCCGGCCTCAGGCGCCGACACCCCGTGCGGCGTCCATCTGCCCCACGAGCGAGGCCAGCCGGCGGCGCGGCTCCCGACCGACCGCCGACCGCAGACTCAGGAGCCGCGGTCGCCGCGCTGGTCACGCGGTCACCTGGGTCGCGCCCGGCGCCCGCCCGACCGCCGGACGCCGCCGCAACATTTCCGCCGCAGACGACGGCGGTGACGGCGACGGCGACGGCGGCAGTGGGGCAGGGGAGCCCGGCCTTTGCGGATACCGCTTCCGGCACAACCGTCATCAATTACCGCCAGCATTCGGAGCGGGAAAATATCCTGTCTCGCGGACAACGCGTGCCGTTTCAGAACACTGTTTACATGAGGCATTGAAGCGTGACGTTCGCCGCGCGGGATGGCCGGCTTCACGCGCGCATCACCTGGGCCCAAACTAAGTGCCCCGGGGGAGGGAGGGCGGAGGGTGGGGGACGCCGTGTTCCGACCCTCGTGCGAGGTCGACCCGCGCTTATTGGTGCAGTTTTTGCCGCCGCGCGTGACACGCCTCTGATGCGCCGAGTCGGCCGCGTGGGCCGGAGTCGCGTGACGGACGCGAGGCTGACATAATTCACCGGGCAAAAAGCCGACGAGGGGCGCGAGCTCGACCTGCCATGGCTCCCGCCGTGCGCGGATGAGTTCGCGGTGCTGGCGAAACGCAAAAGTAGAAATGACGCGAGGCGGCCGTCGTTCCAGTCGCTGCAAACGACGGTGCGCCTGCGACATCCGCTACAGAGGGCGTTGGCTCACGCGCGGGCCGCGCGACGGGCGGAGCGCGCGCGGCGCTCCGACGCGTCTCCGGGCCGCTCTCTCCGGGCAGATCCGGCCGGTTCCGCGAGTCGAGCGATCTGACGAGCGACGACGCGCCGGCAGCTGCCCGTCACCGGGTCGCGGCCGGCAGCTGCGGGATTAGCCGGCACGCCGCCGAATCTGACGCTGCATCTGCCGCACGGCCGTGCCGTCTCCCGGCAGGTGACGCGTTCGGACGCTTGCACGGCCCGGCACTCCGTGACCGCGCCCGCATCCCGGCAGGTGGGCGGCAGCTGACGGCGACGGCCCCGTGTCCGGGCATCTGTCGCCAGCGGACGGCGTGAGCGGCTACTTAGCGCCGGCGCGCCGCGGACAGACGGCAACACGGGTTGCATCTTACGCGCTGCGCTTGCGGCCGCCTCGGAGCGCGTCAGCTCAGTTGGGAGTGCGCAGAGGCTGAATATGGTGGAGCCACTTCGCAAGTGGCACGTCGCCGCTGTCGCGTGGGCGCACAACAGGGCTCTTCAAACACCCCGAAGTGTGCACAGCGGTCTAAATATAAACCACTTTAAACCAAATTCAGACCGGCCTGGCGGGCGTACACAGGAGCGGACCGTCATGTGACGTGAGGGCAGGCAATGCCCGTCGCTGCTTTCCCACGTCTTCTCGGTACGCCAAGTGCGCCGTCACGGAGCCGCTCATGGCCGGCCCCGGTCCGGTGCGGACTGATAGCCTATCGCCTCCTTCCGTCGCGCTCGGGCATGTTCAGCTGTCACAGACATAACCCGCATGCGCCTGCCAAGCGAACCAGCAGGGATGGACGCGCGACGGACGCCTGCCTCGCCTGCGCAGCGATTCGACCGAGCCCGTGGAGAAGCCAGAGCTGTCGTACTCGACAACGCGGTGGGTTACAAAGGCTGTCGGGCTGCAGCTCCCGACACGCTGGCCTGAGGTCCAGTCCGGCGTGAGCGCCTGGCAAACGTAGCGGCGGGGCACGGCCGCGACGCCGTGTAGCCGACCTGCACGCCCCAGCGCCGGCACCTCCCCGCACGTACACGCCGGCGCGGGGACAGAACAATCGAGGCGGCCGTTTCCGGTGCGTCACTGCCGGTATTTACTCCGCGACGTAATTGCCCTCACACTTCTAATTACGCCCCGCGAGCTGCGACGTTGCAGCGGCGGTTGGCCGGAATCTCAAGGGTGAGGGCCATGTGGCGAGCCGTGGGTGTGACGGTTGGGCCACGGGACATCCGACCTCCCTCCCCTCCCTCCCACGATGACCGAGGCCGTGCGGGCCGTGCCTAGAGGTCAGAAGGTCAGGGTCGCTGTACAGGATTGACGTCCATGAGCTCCCTTCCCCGTGCTAATCTGCACTGCTCCTTCCGTCGCCATGGCTCCTTACCGCAAGCGCAGCCCTTCGTGCTTGTGCAGGCGGCGTTGTTGCCCTTGGCCTTCGGTATATTTTTAGTCGTAAAATGATTTTGCGAATTAAAAAAGCTCACCTTGCCGCCAACCCCCGTTCATTGAAATAATTACTGGCCTGAGCAGCTTGGGTAATGGTGGGAGAACTTCTAGCATAATTACTTTGTAAGACGATTCTAATTACCATTTGCTGGCAGCGAAAGTTGCCGGTGAATGATCACCTTCTGGTACAATGCTACTGTTTCTTGTAAATGTATTTAAAACGCGATGAATACGAATGACGAAGCACGTTTTGACTTACGTTCTGTTACGAACAAAGCAAATACATTGTCCAAAAAACCTAAATAATTTGTACTTGTTTGGGATACATAGAGGAGGCTTTGCCCGCATACTAAGTCACCCTCAACTACGTAAAAAATAATTTATTTTCAAAATCCATGCTATGCACTACACGTTCAGTTTCTTTTCAAACCTAAAGTGAAAGACACTGAGCAATTGTCCAGATTCGGAACATGTGCTTGCAATGCCCGCCGTTATTTACTAAAGGTGTCCCAGTAGTGTCAACGGCTTTAAGATGGCATGCCAGGACGGGCTAAATTTTATGTAGTAATGTGTCTCATCGTATCCTACCCCGGCCCCGTGAAAAAATGTGACAATATGCACCGTAGACCGGCCAGCAGAAAAGTGGATCTGGCTAGTCCAGGACCCCACTCCGTCTCCATGACGCCTGTCCTACACTTGGCAGCAGCTCCTCAGATCTCGCACTGTCCTGCGGGAGAAAATGACTCCTCCAGCCACACCCGGTCCGCCGCAGAGACCGCGGTGGAGGACACGGGAGCTCCAGTGGATCCAACGGTCCGCCCAGCCTGAGTCCAGCTGCTCCGGCCCGCGCGGCACCCACCTCGTCCAGCAGGTGGGCGTACGTGTTGTGACGGTCCTGCGACTTGGCCAGCAGCTCGGCCAGGTCGGCGCGCAGCTGCGTCAGCTGACTGCCGTCGGCGCGGCGGTGCGCGCGCAGCGTCTGCACCGAGTCCTCCAGCGTGCGCACGTCACCTTCCAGCAGCGCACTTCGGGCCTCGCTGTTCTGCAGGACAGCGGCTCGGGTCAGCGGCTGGTGCGCGCACGCCCGGCGTGCGGCTCCACGGTCAGAGACGCGTTGTCGGCAACGAACCAATCCGGACTTACCTGCATTGTCCGTCAAGTTAGCCACACGTACACCCTTGCAGATTGCGTGACATGTTCCGGCCCTTATTCCCTTTTATATTTAAAATTGCGTTATCAAATGGAGCGAGCTGTGAAAAAAGCATCCGTACATGGCAACATCGACTCCACTGCGATGCACATGGGGTTTTAAACTACAATAACAGCAAACTCTTGATTGCAAACAAACGTTCTTTAATGGTGTTCAAGCGGGAAATTATTTCAACTCTGCATTATCAGCCTGAACCTCCGTTGACGTTTTGCGGTGTGCACCATGCGATGACAATACCGACATAAGATGTGGAAATGTGCATTGTTAAAATCACATAGCAAAAATACGTTTGCACTACATCTTAATTTACGTAACTCAGCATACAATCGGAATCATGGGGATCCGTCCTCCGGTCTCTGGTACCAGTTTTAGAGGATTAAATCCCACTCGTGGATTGTAGTATCCTCGCACGAGTGGTGAATAAAAGTTTATTCGATTTTACCAGACCATCAACGTTAATCCCAAAGTATCGAAGTCTTCAAACATTACATGCAAGCATAGCATCACGCCGATAGCTTAAGCACAAACTTGAGCCATTCATGAATTGAATCAGCATTAATATACACGCCACTTATCCTGTAATCAGTTAACGTCCGAAGTATGTCGAACGCTGAAGCACGTGTTACCGCTAGCTCGGGAAACGCCTAGCAGCATGCTTGGTAGTCACCAACCCTCGTTGGTAGCAACACCCCAAAGATGCGGCGAAGGACCGCACTGACCTGCTGCAGCTGAAGCAGCCTCGTCACGTTGAAGCTCTCGGCGAGGTCGGCCACCTGGCCCTTCAACATTGTGACCATGTCCTTGAGCCACTCGACCACGGTGTGCTCGGAGCCGTTGTCGTCGGCGACCCTCGCTGCTGACGCCTCGCTCGCTTCCTTCAACCGGCGAATCTCCTGACTGTGAAGACACGAGCGAAGACGCCGTCAGCGCGCCAGACGCGGAGCACGGCGTCAGTCCGCCGCCACGGCCGCGGTAAAGCCGGACTCACTCGGAAGTGGCCAATCGAACATTGGTGGAGCCATGCGTCGATCAGCCAAAGGTTCACGCAGATTGTCGTCACCGCGGCAAAATACGCTCCGTTGCTGCATGTGGACATTTCACGAATAAATATCTATTGTGTATGCTTGATGGAACACGACGCACAGGTAGTATCCACAAATGAGCCAAAAGGAACAAATGGAAAGGCTCAACGCAAAATCTTGGCAGGGGTTTCCGTAAGTCGTGGGGTTCAGTTTTAGATTTGCTTGCACCACGATTACGCAAAGTTATGCAAATTTATATGTTTACCACCACCTTGGAAAAACCCGTGGTCCGGACATGTTCGATGACTCAGAACTAAATGATTTAGCAATCCTTGAAGATTACATCCATCGAAGACACATTTATTCGTGAAAAGTGTCCCAGATACTGAAGGGACAATCAAGATTACCTCGTGCGACCTAAAACAAATCCGACAAGGCTATCAAAGAAACATAAAACCAGTTCTAGCTGGGGTCTAGCCATGATTTGCCCAAGACATGTAAACTTATGGTTTTCACACGATTCGGGCAATTAAACCGCTCATTCATCACGCGTTATACGAATGCGCCAAAAGTCGGGCAGGCAGCATGATCACTGTACGGTGATCATTTCATCGATTAGCCAATAACAAATGGTGGCTCAAACCGGCGGGTGGCATTGCATCACAGCAATCGAACTGGAAAAATCCTGCCGCATAGTGGCAAAGGTAATGTTATCAATGAAAATGTTGACTACTCCACTGGACAGTAACGCGCCGGGCTGGTGTAGCATGATCAGATGAAAGTGTTGGTCGATTATGATGGCAGCATTTGGCATGAACAGCATTGAATAACCAAACAACGCCTTCAAATAATATGCAGCCAACATTATAGAAACATTAATAAAAAAGTTAAGCGGAACAACTCGGTGCGAACCAGACAAACAGAACATGTCACGCGAGTTATGCACATCAATGCGTTCGAAGTATGTGTCCCAATAAGTCAGCACGCGCACGCAGCCAGGTTCAACACATCTAAGCACACAATAACAGACCAACGTAAGCAACGCGGCACACAAAAACGTACGCCCAAGCACTCGCTTATAGCTAACCAGCTTGCTAGATGCACCAGACGAATGTATCCATACAACTGCTATGCTACAGTTCGCCCAAGCGTGTAAACCGAAGCAGCGCAATCTAGCCTTCATATGCTTAAATGTTAACTACCATAGGGTTTGAAAGAAACGCATAACCCTGCACCGCTTTGGGCACCACCTCCAGCATCACGGTCTTATTTTTCTCTTGCCGTCTCCGCATTTCGAAAAACTTGACTTTTTTTTTTGACGATATGCCGGACAGTTTTTTGGTTCTGAGACCGCCTTGCGAAGCTGACCCGTCGCATCAGGCGGCACCGCGCGCATCCTACAGGAGTACGTTGGAGAGGTACGCATCCTGCGTACCTCTCCGACGCGCGGCTCCACGC
Organism: Pollicipes pollicipes; assembly: GCF_011947565.3. NCBI lineage: Eukaryota > Metazoa > Arthropoda > Thecostraca > Pollicipedomorpha > Pollicipedidae > Pollicipes > Pollicipes pollicipes. The sequence goes on from NW_023596746.1 coordinate 31,230,948, forward strand.
CGGATCTGGCAGGCCATCACTCGGAACTAGCGTTAATAGTTGCAGGATGCTTGCACCGTTATTGCAAACATTCCGCACCCTGTCGCCGCCAGTCTATCGTCACCCTGTCTGGTATCGTGGAACACACGCTGGTGACAGATAACGCCAGGAAACTCGGACGAGGGCCGGCCAGATACGGACCGCGCTCCAACAGAGGAGGTGTGTCTGCCGTGTGCACGCGCAAGCCGACTGTACCTGTTGTCCGGAATCTTGTGTGTTCTGCAGCACCCGCTTACGGAAGAGTTTAAGTCATTTAAGCGGCATTTCAACTCAAAACACCGCCCTACTTTACATATGTTTTAAATTGCGGAGAATCATAGGAAAACGTATAGTCTAGCCTACGTTTTTCTTCGGTTCTTACTACGAAGCCATGTTCACACAGAATACATTGAAAGGAAGGGACGTGGGACGTTTAATAATGCATATGCGGCGATCCCGGCGTTCCATGTCCCGCCCGACGGCTACCGAAAATTCAACAATAGTTTTAGGAACAGGTTGTTCCGGGCAGACTCACACAAACCTAAATGATTTTCATGGTCATGACTTTGCAAGAAACACACTCGAAAGGCGCGACATTTTCTCAGTGCAGCCGCGGTATTATGTTCAACGACCGACAGCCCAGGGCCAGCGTCCAATCCGCTTAATCTGATTCCAGAACATATGTCATCAAACCTCTTGAATGCGACCATTCTGCGCGCCGAAACACGCCTCGAGAATTGTAAGTGTTATATGCCATTCACAAATGATGAAGGAATCCAGATGCATGCAATATGCCCGATCATCAGTCTCCGGTATAGTTATGCGGCTTTGGAAATTCAAATCAGTTACAAACAAGATAACGTATTTACGAGCACCACGATTTGTTCATACATCAATCGACTCGTTTAGTTAGCTGCTGACAGGCCTGATTTAGCACACGGAAGAAGCCTGCACGCCAGCGTAACATTTCATGAACAAGAAATATTTCTTCGCAAATCTGCGTACCGTCTGTAGACCTGATGAAATGTCTGCTCCTGGGCTTCAAACTCATTCTGTTCGTTAATTCACCTTTGGTGAGAGGCCCTTGGTTCAATTATCAGTTTTACTTATAAAAGTATAGTTCAATGGTCAGCAGGAGTAGCCTCCATGTTCGACTCCAATCCATTTAAGCCCATCAAAGACACCTTACAGCTGACACTGGCGTCATCTCTACTTGCCCCCAACAGTAGTCGAACTTGGGCACCGGAGCACTCCCTCCCACTCCGACCCAAAAACCTCGGCCCCTATGCACCGGGCGGGCCAGCTCTCGCGCTCACCTGATTCCGTCAATCTCTGAGCGCATCTCCACCAGGCTGTCGCCGACCGTGGCCTGAGCGCGAATGTGGTCCGCTAGCTGCTGCAGCTCGGCCCTCATCTGCGTCAGGCCGTGCCGCAGCCGGTCAGGCTCGGCCGCGGCGCCGAGCCGCGTCTCCAGACGCGACACCGTCTCCCGGTCCTGAAGCCGGCCCTCCTCCAGCGAGTCCACCCGCGCCGCCAGCGTCGCCAGCATCTGCCGCAGCTCCGGGTCGGCCGCCGCGCCGACCGCCGCCGCCGCCGCGCCGCCCGCCGCCGCCACGCGCCGCGCATAACCAGAGCAGCAGCGTCCGCACCATGTCTGCACCCGACCGTCGCGCGTCGCTTACTGAAGCTCTCGCGCCGCGGCTGGCCGGCCGGCCGGACGGCGGCCGCCCGCCTGGCAGATGGGCTCCGGAGGGGGCCTGCTGCACCCTCGACCGGTGAGTGGGGGAGGCCGGGGTGGAGTCCGTGACAGCGAGGGAGGGCCGAGGGGGGTGGTGTCAGCGCAACGGGCGATGGTGCCTGGATGGCCGGCACGGGGTGGTGGACGAAGAAAAGACAGATGTGGTAGTGCCGGACAAAGGGAGCAGGACGTCGACCAAAGGAGAGGGATAGCCTGGGCGAAGTACGAGAATGAAGGCCAGGGCAACCTTAGATTTTTTTTAAAATGTTATCCCGAATGGTTTGTATGGGTGATTTCGGATTCAGAGTACCTGCTAAGCATAGCTTGTTGCGTGTACCCCGAACCCACCACCCCAGCGTGCCGTCCAGTTCAACAGCTAATTTTGCCTCCGCCCTTTCGCCGGACAGGAATGCGGAGGGTTTTACGTGCCGCACAATGCTGCGACACGGCCGCCTCGGGTCTGGGTTGACCCTCGTTGGCCAGTTGCCAGCTGGCCTTTCCGTTTCAGTCGGGTCAAACAATGCGCCCACTCTGGGACTCGTACCCAGTGCCGCTGGATTACGAGTCCAGCATCTTTCCCCAAGACCACGGAGGCGGAGATTGGGTGAAGACACAGTACTTGATCCATGACATGGTTTTAGGCCAAATATTCGCTTGAGAAATGTACATACGCGTAAAGCACGTATCTAATTTTTCGTAAACGAAGGTACGAGAGGCCTATATGGCGGAGGTACGTGTGCCAGAGTATATACACAAAGGCTCGGAGACAAATGGCCGTATGCTAGTAAGCGCATATGCAGTATATTCGTAAGGACAAAAGGTCATCGGGACAAAGGTTCAGAAAGAAGAGTTCGCAAGCTAAAGTACTGAGTTGTTGGAATACTTGTTCATACGCAAATGCTGACAACGTACAAAGTTTGCCTCATAAAGCGTACACAAAAGTTGGTAAGAACATGTGGTGTCACTTATAACTAACCAGAATAAGCCAACATGTCATTAATTATTGCGCAACTTCAAATGAAAAGCAAACTTTGACCTTCCAAAAACGTTACGGGGCCTAGTCATTTTGGAACAGATCTGCAAGTTTGTTCTGCAAAATACAGGTTCCATACATTGACCTCAACCAGCTCTCAACGTAAAGTTATGTCTTCATGCTGTAGCGCCACCTTTCGACGCTTGTGTGGCCATGCTTTACGTCATGAGGGGCCAAACAACATACATTACATGCTATGTAGTGTTAGCAGATCAGACGGTACTGGACATATCAAACAACAGCATGCACCAATGCGAATTGAAATGTGCTACTTGAGGCGCCTGCGCGTCGCTATGTGAACGCTTTGACGCAAATGTGGTCACATTCGCGGTGGTAGCTCATCCGAAAGCCAATACCAAGTGTGTGGCTCTGCATGACAATTCACGATACGGATCTGCATAGAAGCCTTTTAATGCACATGTTTGACAAACGAACTCTATCCTGGACAAACATCCGTGTGCGAACAATCAAGAAATTTATGTTCCAATTTTTGCGAACTGACTTTTTTCAAGCAAACGTTATTCCTGACCAACATTTGTGCACGAGCAGTTGCGCTCTTTCCATAATGAACATGTATATGAAAATCTGCGTACGTACCTAAGCAAACGAGGTGTCTCCCTGACGAATATTTACGTACGAATAAATACAGGTGACCTATTCCATACAGAATTGTTTGCGCACAAATATTTACGATACCCGCCTGCCCCGAGAATTCCCCGGCGAGTATTTCCCGATGACCATTTCCCACCGAACATTCTACCTTTCAAGATTCAATCCATGCAAAGTTTTGGCGTTACGAGTACTTTTTGTCCAACGCACCCAACCCTGACAAACTTTCCGCACACAAACATGACTCTATGAGCATCAACCAAAGGGGCTTTTCTATGGAGCGTTTAACCTGTAAATGTGATTTAGACAAAGTTGAGCTGCCAAACGAAAGTAAGAGGCGGTGTAAGGGAGTGATAAGAACAAGGGGCCGTTTGAGGGCGGTTTCCTATGTGCCGCCCTCCTTCGCTTTAGCCGCCCATGCTTACTGCCATGTCTGTCGTGTGATGCACTGTCTATCATCCTTCTCACAGCGCAGAGCATCGCGATCTGTACAAAGCATCGCCCATTTGAGTTATACATACATTAGGGACCCCGCGAATGTATATTTTAGACCGGGACGTGTCAAGAACTTGAATTAACTTGGCCAATACATGTTTTTCTATGAATATTCAATACTCATTTAGAATCGATTAATGATGCAAATTATGCACGTTGTTTTGAACATGCGCGCTCGCAAATCTCAGACAAAACCTCGACTCCAGGCGGTGCAGTCTCGTAGACCGCGCGACGTCGGTTCCGTGGCTTACACTAAGCTGTGGCCAATGGGCGGACAAAAAGATGACGCATCGGAAAAAAAGTGCCTTTGAAAGTTTTAAGACCTCGAATCGTGCACTTAGAAGGTAGTCCGGGCATATATTTCACCGGTGCGATTTTTAGAATGATGTTAAGCGGATTGGTATTTACAGCATTGCGATGTGGTGCTGGCTGGAATCTGGTGGTGGATCTGGAAGGGTGAAGGCAGAATCTCTATTTTTCGTGTGGCTGTCACTGTTTGGCCGCCCAGAGGGCAGCCTCGAAGTCGTAAACAAGGTATGTACAGCTTTTCTTTAATATATGAACTAATTAATTACGAATTAAGAGTTAATCTTGAGGGACATTCGGAAAAATTATTTCACGACGGTCGTTCTCGCGCGGAGTGCGTGGTGTTACTTGCAGTGGCCAACGCCGTTCGGTTTTAAAGAGATGCAACCCATCCATCGCTGTTCTCGCTTCCGAGACCTCGGGCGCGCAAGATCAAATCTTTTGATGTAATTTGCTTCACTAATCGAGTCTGCAAAAGGCATACGTTCTGAAGCCAATATGGGATGGTCTTGTTCGTTTTTTTAACTCATTTCGGCCCATTCTTTGCGACACTAATGAGACCCCTTATTTCTCTCCGGGCAGGGGCCTCTTGAGTAGAACACTAGGGGCGCATTATTGTTCCCGGTCAGGAGCTGAAGCGCCATTTCGTTCCACCGCGGGGCGCCTTCCTGCTGTCATTTTTGCGACATGGGGCGGCATCCCCTGGCCGATCCGGAGGCCCTTAGAGAGACATCATATTACATTGGTCCTTTCCCTACGTGGGGGGCCTTCTAAGCAGCACAGTTGGCCCCGGATCGACGCAGAAACCCTCACTGGCGCAACAACATCCCTGTTCACCGCAGGTGGTCCAATAATTGGCGCACATATTCCAGTTTAGCTTAACGGGCCCATACTGGAATTGCGTTGGAGGGCCCACCGTTCAGAACTGGTGGCCCTGACAGGCACAAGACCCTTCCATTGTCTCAACGTGAACGCTCAACATAAGTTATAATGTTCGCTTTCGTTATCAGAGGACCCCAACCAACGCGAGAGGTCCCCTGTCATTCGGAGTCCCGTTCATGTCCCTGTTGAGTAAATGAGCAACGGGGCCTGAAATAATACAGGAGCCCAACCATTGCTTTAAAAGGCCCAGACCAAAGCAAATCGCGAGCCCGACCCTGCCC
>NW_023596746.1:31236747-31273375 GCF_011947565.3 Pollicipes pollicipes
GAGGTTTGTCAGCTTTGGAAGCTGTGGGTATGCTGAAGTAGCAGCCGTCATTTCTCACTTGGCGAATGGCCTTCAGCGTATTAGAAGCATGTTTTGCTGTCTGGTATAATGTTGACGGATAGTTTTGGAGCGGGAGACGCAGGATGGTCGCGAATCCCTGGCAGAAGGACGGAGATGCGGGATGGGACTAACAGACCGTGTTGGTGAAAGCGGATGGAGTGTACGAACGTAATCTGGCGTTGCGTGTTACAAGGACGGTCTGATGAAGGTGAAGGGCGTGTACGAGGGTAACCCACCGGCCATGTGTTACAGGGACGGTCTGATGAAGATGAAGGGCGTGTACGAGGGTAACCCACCGGCCATGTGTACAGGGACGGTCTGATGAAGATGAAGGGCGTGTACGATGGTAACCCGCCTGCCATGTGTTACAGGGACGGTCTGATGAAGATGAAGGGCGTGTACGAGGGTAGCCCGGCTTTGGTGTCATGTGTACAGGGGACGGTCTGATGAAGATGAAGGGCGTGTACGAGGGTAACCCGCCGGCCATGTGTTACAGGGACGGTCTGATGAAGATGAAGGGCGTGTACGAGGGTAACCCGCCTGCCGTGTGTTACAGGGACGGTGTGATGAAGATTGAAGGGCGTGTACGAGGGTAACCCGCCTGCCCTGTGTTACAGGACGGTCTGATGAAGATGAAGGGCGTGTACGAGGGTAACCCGCCGGCCATGTGTTACAGGGACGGTCTGATGAAGATGAAGGGCGTGTACGAGGGTAACCTGAGATGAAGGGCGTGTACGAGGTAACCCGCCTGCCATGTGTTACAGGGACGGTCTGATGAAGATGAAGGGCGTGTACGAGGGTAACCCGCCGGCCATGTGTTACAGGGACGGTCTGATGAAGATGAAGGGCGTGTACGAGGGTAACCCGCCTGCCATGTGTTACAGGGACGGTCTGATGAAGATGAAGGGCGTGTACGATGGTAACCGCCTGCCATGTGTTACAGGGACGGTCTGATGAAGATGAAGGGCGTGTACGAGGGTAACCCGGCGCTCGGCGACCCGATGACGATCGAATCTCAGCTGCGGAGAACACCCAGCGGCTGGAAAGCTCAGATGCGAGCTGCAGAAGTACCAGGGGTAAGCTGGCGGCCGCCGGGGCTCCTCGGACGGCGGTGCACGCGAGAGAGTGTGCCGTCCCCGCCCGCCGACGCGAGTGGTGGCACTGACCGCGGCGGGCTCGGGGCCGTGTGATGTGTGTTGCTTGGCGGGTGGCGACAGGCCGTGACTGGCATGCCCAGAAGCGCCGCCGGCGCTGTACTCGTTGGAGTGACGCAAGGGCTTCCGGCAATGTCCGGCCTGATGTCATCTGTGGCTGCTGAGTGTCCGTGGAATGGCAGCGGTTGGCGATCGCGCCAGCCGCGTCAGACCTGGGTTTGAACGAACTAGCTGATTTGTTTTCTTGAGTATTGGTGCTGTGTGAAACCACAAGTGGTGCCCGGTAAAGTTCGGACTATCAGCGATGTTGCCACGTCTTGAAATCATCGTCACGCCCCCACAACGACTCCCCGGCCGCCCACGCCCGCTGTTTTGCTGCGGTTTTGGAGCCGCACGTCGCCAGCTCCGAGGCGCGACCGGCCGAGCCGCGCTGCCGTCGCGCCCCTGCCGCCGCGACTGACCCGAGCCGCGCCGGCAGCCTGCTGGACACGAACGGGCAGCGATCGAGCCTGAGCGAGCCGGAGAGCAACCTGAGCCGGTCGGCCAGCGACTCCTCGATGAACCAGCCGGCCGGCGCGGCGCCGCCGGCCGCCGCGCCGCGGGGCTCCTCCTCCAGCGCCGCCGCCGGCCGCCAGACGGTGCACGCCGCCACTCTGCCTAGTCACATGTGAGTGGTGCGCCGGCTTCGACTGCAGCGGCAGAAGCGGGGTCTGACTTCGCTAGTGCTCTATGGAAAGGGCTCAGCGGGAGGGTCTAAGTTTACGGAGGGGTGTGTTGTATCTGCGGCGAGGAGTCAGTAAGCGTTCGTGTGGTGAGAAGCTCGTTGCTAAGTACTGGTGGTCATCATTGGGCTTTTGATCCACATGGAATGAGTAGAACGAAACTGAGTAGAAGTGTCGGTGTGTTGCGGCCACAGTGAGGCCGTTCACACTTGACTGTTCGATAACACACATAACGCTAACATGTAAATGTTTTATCCTGATGTTTTTCGCGTGGTTTTGCACCCTGCTGGCCGTGGCGTACAGCTCGTCTTCGCAACCTCAACATGATTGTTTTAGTTACCATGGACAGTGTTAGCTGTGTATGGTGTTTTTCAGCTGTACTTCAAAGAGGGTAGGCAGTCTTAGACTTCCAAGTGTGTCGCCTACCTGGCCTGGATGCCTGCTAGCTAGTATCAGCCCTGTGTGAATGTTCCGTGGTGATGTTACACCAAGGTCGACCTGGGTTTCGCGTCCCAGTGACCTGGTTTGACCCCCGCCCCACCTCCCGCCAGCTCGTCCGACAGTCCGAAGTCGGGCCTGGGCACTCCCCCAGTGACCTGGTTTGACCCCGCCCCACCTCCCGCCAGCTCGTCCAACAGTCGGAAGTCGGGTCTGAGCACTCCCCCAGTGACCTGGTTTAACCCCCGCCCCACCTCCCGCCAGCTCGTCCAACAGTCCGGAGTCGGGTCTGGGCCCGTCGCACACATCGCTGCCGGGCTCGGACTCGGAAGGCGAGGAACGCAACCAGACGGACGGCCGCGACCCCATGGACGTCGACGCGGACGCCGAGCCCGGCTTCGACGAGCCGCTGCCCGTGCTGGCCCCCGCCACCGCCCTCTACCCGTTCGAGGGTGAGTCGGCCGGGAGGGCTGGGCGGTGTCGGCGGGCGGTGCCTCGGTGCTCGGAGGCTCGGGAGGAGAGCCTGATGCTGGCCGCCCTGCCGCAGGGAACGGGTCAGGCTGTCGCGGTGAGGCCGGCCGCGGCTGGCGGTGATCCGCTGGGTGGGAGGCGGGTGACGGGGCCGGGCCAGTCTCCGATGGGCCGGTGGGCCGCTCGGGCCGCCATGGGCAGCTGCTCGGCGGCTGGAGACCGGGCGCAGGGGAGGGGCGCCGGACGGCCCACGTCTTCGCCGGCAGAGGGCGGCGGTTCACGGCGCCGGCTTCCGACAGACGGGTCGCCGCCACCAGAGGGCGCCACCGACGCTCCCGGTGGCGGCTACATCGCGCGCCGGCCGCTGCCGCCCGTCGCCGACGCGCGCGCCCTCTTCCCCTTTCAAGGTGGAGCCTGGAGCCGGCGGCTGGCGCCCGTGTGCGGTGGCGTGCGTGTGGCCGCGGCTCGCCCGCCGCCGGACGCTTGGCCGGCCGGCCGATGCCTGACCCCTTATGACCCGCACTGACCGGCCGGCTCGGGACAGGCCGGGTCGCGCGGACCGCAGGCTCGGTGCGGGGCCGTTTTGGCGCCGAGTGTCTGTGCTGTTTTTTGGTGACTGCTGAGTGACTAGGCTCCTGCTTTGGTGGCATTCACCTGCGGTGCACTGACGCAGGGCTGTCGTAATGTCAGCTAGAAATAACCTACCGCCTCTTGCTTTTGCGTCATCCAGAGTGTGGTTTTGTTCCGTTTGTGCAGCCGTAACCGCGTGTGGTTATGGACCGGCGGCTGGAAATGCAGCCATCGACGTGGTAATATTTCAACTTCACGTACACTGCGCAAGCCACCCTGTCGTGGCGTGCCGGGCCGCTGCTGCTGCTCCCCATTATCATCCGGTCACATATCACATATCACCCGGTCCCCATTATCATCGGTCACACACGCGCCGTGCCATCAGCGGTCCTGTGGCGGCTGACCTGACGTCGGCGCCTTCCGCCGACAGCATCGAGCGAGGGTTCGATCCCCATGGAGGAGGGCGAGCAGCTGCTGGTGATCGAGCTGGACCAGGGCGACGGCTGGACGCGGGTGCGGCGCCAGCACAGCCTCGAGGAAGGCTTCGTGCCCACCGCTTACCTGCAGATCCACGCCGAGCGCTGAGGCGACGCCGCCAGCGCTCCCGCCGGCTGCGGCGGCCCGCCACGCGCTACTGGGCTCCCAACGAAGCAACGCTCTATTTTGGACCGCGAGATTATTGTCAGTGTCGGCGCGGGAAGGTTTTCGGCGCGGATGGCGATTATTTTCGACGCTTGAGGACTGGAGCGTTTTGGTTCCGGCGTTCTGGCGTGTCTTGGCTGGCGGTAAGTTGCCAGCTTCTCGCTGGCCCCGTGGGCGCCAGTGGCTCCGTCGGTGGCGCGCGGCCGCGCCGCGCTACATTCGAGCCAGAGTGACGACTCCCCTCCCCCCGCCCCCATCGCGCTGCGGTCGTTCATTTAGTCGTCGGCATACGTCGCGTAATCATCGAGGTCGGTGGACGCCGACTTCTTAGCCCCGTGCCAGTGAACGAGGGATTGTAGTTCCATTTTCCCGCCGTGTTGTATGTGTTTAGTTTTTTTGTGGATTCTTAACTTTACTTGCCGACTCTGGTGGTCGCCGTTTATGTTGAACTCCTCGCCCTGAGGAGATTATGTACGTTTGCGTTTTGGTAGGAACGGCGATTTGTGTACGGAGGACTGGCACTGGGCTGGCCGGCGGTGGTTCCATGTTCAGAAGGCTGTGTTCTTTTTCACGACGCAGCCGGCGGTACCTGGGACCGTCTGGTGGTGTGTCATATCCCGGTGGGGAGGGGCGGAGGCGTCGCGGGCCGCTGTCAGATGGCGGAGAGGCGAGCAGCCCCAAGTGCAGCGGTATCGGCGGCCTCCGCGCCCCCGGCTGGACGCGGGGGTCGTCTGTCAGAGTCCGGCTCTGCGGCGACGAAGTACAGGAATGTTGTTCTCGTGAGCCTCTCGCCGCTGGGCGGGTTTCGCCTCCTGATTTACGGACTATGTGACACTGCGACCATCTTAGAGCCCCCTTTCTTTTCTTTCTATGCCTAGCCTATCCTAAGTCTCGTCCTCGCTGTTCTGAAGCGGAGCTTCTCGGTAGATATTAAGTGCAAACCAAGTATTGCCAAACTGCGCTCGGTGAGTCATGCCATGATAGAGTGAGTGTTAGACGATGACTAGAATGAATGTGTCCTCCAGTTTTACTCTGGCCTTTTGTGGCAGGTCAAGCAAATCTCAGCTGTTTTCTGCGCTGTGTGTCACTGTGGTTCCAGAGCGAGAAAAAGGCATTTGTCGCGTCTAGCTCAATTTGAGCTCCTTGAGTAAGTAATCAATCCAGGAAAAAATGACAACTGCTGATATCTTATGCAAATATTTTAGTACACCGTGATAGGGTGGCATGATGATGCCATGTTCAGGACAAGATGCGTCATAATTTCGGCTGCATCGTCGGAGCTGGCTCTCCAGTCAGCCAATGCAGCATGCGTGTTCTTCGGCGGTGGAGATCTGTGCGCTGTGTCTGCCGCCTGGCACTGCAGCCACCGGACCCCTGCGCCGCCCGACGCTGTGTCGGCGTCGCAGAGCGTGGCGCCGCGCCGGCGGACCGGACGGCAGTGCCGGGACTGGGACCCCTCTCAAAGGGGACGTCCGGCCGCGGGCAGACGGCCAGCTGCTGCGGCTGGCTTCCGTGAGAGCTTCTCTGTGACCGCCCTGCCCCGAGGACGGCGCGGGGAGCGCCTCTGCCGCGCCCGCTGCCGGTCCGGCGCCGCTGCCGCCAGCTTCGTCTCGCCGCCGCCCTGTGGCGTCATCAGTGTTGAGCCGTGCCTGTGCGCCTCCCCCCCCCCCCCCCCGCTCTCCTTCTCCTCGCAGTGCCGTATGGGCCGCAGTCTGCGCCGTTTCGACGCAGGTCAGCTGGGCCAACAGGAGTGCGGCGCCGCGTCGGGCGTCTCCTGATCGGCAACAGGACCGGCGCCCCGCGCTCCGTGTGCATTTCGTCCGTGTATGTATGTGTGTGTGTGCTCGTGCATCAAAGGCGTCGTAACTAGCGTATTTATCACTGGATCCCAATTGCCGTCACTCAATACAGAGAACTACCGTACGGTTCCGTCTGTGTGGTGGCGCAGCCGGCGCCGGCACCGTGTGTAGCCTGGACGTCGGATAGTATTCGTGTGAAACGGGCTCTGCTTCGGCCAGTTTGTGACGATCTGGCGCGCACGGCTCAAACCGCCAATCGCACTGCGCGAACATGCGCTGCAAGTCCACCCGTTCCGCTCCAGCAGCCAGCATGGGGTGCGCCATTGGCTTGTGCCAGGACAATGGCTATAGTGCGCAGAAGATGCATCGTATTCTCATGAGTGCGACGCCGTGCGCGAAGTCTGTTGCGGCCCGCCGGTCCCCAATGTCGGCCAGTCTGACGTGCCAGCGCGGCGTGTGACATCATGACGTCATCAGTCGGTTAAAGCCCGCGTCTCCTCAAGATAGCTAGCCGCGAGTGAGTGCTTGGCCAATGCACGAGTGGGAGCAATTCTGTCGCTCTCAAAAATATGTATTGACATCGATTATTACGACCAGTCATCACTCAACGCGGACTCCATATGGCATCGTTCTACGATTTGCGTTGCCTTGAGACCGTAGTTGAGCACGCCCTGCCCTGGAAACCACCCGGAACACATTGGTAAAACGAGAGGTCCGGTCCTATGCGTCGACATTATTCACACTCATGCATTTCGCGCCTGTCAGGCATAGTCAGTAATTAAGAAAGAGACGCGCTGCGTCTGTCGGTCTTGGCTCGCGCGACGGTTTATAATCGTGCGCACTGATTTACGCTCTCAGGATCAAATCAAAGTAAGGCTGGCGCATTATCTCAAGCTCAAGAAATATGTGAAGCCGCTGCGGCATCTCACGACACTTCAACGCAGATGTGATCAAGCGCCCATGTAAGTAAATCTTATCCCTAATCACAAACGTTCCGCAGTCGCACGCACGCATCGCAAATGCCGTCAGTCGGTTACCGCGCCGCCTGTGGCTGCGATCACACATACAGACGGCAATGGTGCACAATCTCCGACGTCACAACCGCTTTGATCTTCCTCGATTCGCATATGACAATGAGCACCTATGTATGTACAGCGATCACACAAATTGACACGATGACTAGCAGAGCTGCGTCCGTGACACCATCCCTGGCACTGGAAGCGGCGCGGCGGCAGTCTCACGCCTCCCGGCCGCCGACGCCCCGGGCGGCGTCTGGCGCGCCGGCGCCCGCCGCCGGCCGGCAGCAGTCGAGCGCGTACGACAGCATGTCACTCTGCAGCGTCAGCAGGCTGGTGCGGTCCAGCTCCTGCCGCTCCGTCAGCGTCGCCAGCTGCTGCTTCACCTGGCGGACGGCGTGCGGTCAACGACGGCAGGGCATGGGCGGCAGTGTGACGGTGCGGCCAGGAAAAGGTGACGGTATCGGTAACAGTGTCCACCCCAAAGTGAGCAAGCAGAGGCCGTTAAGTCCCATGAAAGGAAAAGCCCCGCACTTCGTGGTAATAAATGCCTAAGGAATACGATACACCAATTGTAATATAATCTGGTCCTGCGGTGTGACTACTGACGCTGCACCGTATTGAATCATTTGTATCGTGACCGCGGTCGTGATCGTGATATCTACCGTACTAGATATATATAACAGTCGAACGTGTACGACGGCATTTTTTCAATAATTTAGAAAGAATATATACATGTATATTCTAGATGTCAATGAGCAATGCTAGTTGTTCTCGGTGACCTGGCCCTGACCTACCTTGTTCCGCAGCGACGGCACCTCCTTGTACTCGTCCTTGACCTGCTGGACAGCCGAGTTCAGCTGGTCGTAGCTCACATCGAGACGCGCCAGGTCGTGGCGCATCTCCACCACCCGGCTGTCCAGCTTGGTCTCCAGCTCCTCCACCTCCCGCACCAGCTGCTGCGTCGATGTCTGGATGTCCCGCATCGTGTCCCGTCTGCTCGGGACGGGGCGGCCGGTTAGGACGGACACGGCAGGAGTTATGCCCACTCCACCACTGCGCCTCTGGCCTCTGTGCTAAACAGAACACCACACGCGTTTTATGCAGCAGCTAAATTAACTGCTGACCTCTCGCGAGGGCAAACCGCAACAACAAACGCATTAATCAAGTCAGCTGCCGACAGATGGCGAAGCTCCTGTGCAACAGGCCACACAGCGCTGTAAATCTGCTGGGCCCTTCCGTGCCGGTTCCGGCGAGACGCCACGCCGCCGCAGAGGCGCCGTGTGCAGCAGCACGTACCCGGCGGTGACGTTAAGCTGCCAGCTTAGCTCCTGTCGGGCGCGCTCGCCCTGCTCCAGCCGGTCGGCCAGCTCCTCCTGACGCCGCTCCGTCGCCTGCTGCCGCTCGCGCTGTGACGTCACGTTGCGGCGCGCCTCGCGCAGCTCGCCGTCCAGCCGCAGCTGCTGTCGGTAGATGACGTCCACCACGTGCTCGAGCGCGTGCAGTTGGAACGGGCCGCCGCTGCCGTGCCCCCTGTGGCGGCGATGGTGGCGCCGCCGGTGGTGGCGGGGCAAAGCGGCGGTCGCGCTGGGTGCAGGCGAGAGGAGCAGCTCTTTCCGCAGTGTCGCCACCTGCGGGGGAGGGAGCCAGTCAAGTCTGGGGCTCGGGGCGGACACAGTCGACATTGCAGACCGGTGAACATGCAGTCTGCCTGGATGACTTGAGCCCTGTGTCCAATACAGGGTTGGTTGTGCGCGAGTCTGCTTGATAAGATACGATATCGGCAAATCCCACGACAAACAGAACGTGCACTCCACTTGAGCGAACGCATGGATGTTTTGCTACCACCACTTGTAAAGCTCTCATACACTCTGCACTATTTATATCTGCACATTCACGTTCACGGCACTTTTTCCCGGTGTGGTATGCCAGAAAATAGTGCTGTAATGTGTCGCAGCTGTTGATTACTTGGGTTTGAGGCGGCTTCGGCATCAAGGCGGCTTCAGCACCTATAATCACTTATGAGACGCTGATATGCATCAAACGCTAGCATGTCGTTAATTACAGCTGTGAGCGATCGGCAATGATTTTCTTCTTCGACGGAAGCCCGCCCGGCACCTAACGGCGAGGCGCCACGTACCCCTAGCATGCTCGCCTCCAAAAAACAAAGCATTTCCCGGTGGATGCGGCACACCCCAGTCGCCATCATCATTACCGTTCTCCTCCTCCTCCTCCTCCCACCGCCTGGCAGCCGTCCCCGCTGGCAGACGGGTGGCCTCGGGGCGAAGTCTGTTCAAACCCGCCGCCGTCCGCCAGGCGGGCGCCAATCACCGCCGCTCGCTGCACGGCCGGCCCGGCGAGTGGCACCTCCGTCTTTCTCAGCCCGTGTTTGGTTAGGATGTGAGACTGTTTGCGCTGCGATAGGGAGCAGCCGGGACGGCCAGGGTCCGCGCGCTGCCACAAAGGTGTGTGGACTCAGCTGCCGGCGCCTGGCCGGCCGCGGACAATTTCGGACCTACTGGGCCCAACCCCGCCCGGCCGTCCTAAGTGAAAGGCCATTGTTGAGCCTGTTTGTATTGACCGGGTGGAACGGCAGCTGCGGACGTCTGGCTGTGGCTCCAAGCAACTTTGCGAGACTGGCATTCCTCCGCCGTCAGTCGCTCCTTCCGAGCCGGCGTCATTCGCGCGGTGCTGTCCCAGTGGAGTGGTTTTCCCGCTTGGTTCCGAACGCTTGCTCAATCACAGGCCAATTCCAGCGCCCTCGAAGCCCTCCTTGTGGCCCAATCGGGGGACCCAGCGTGATCCAGAATCCCCACCTCCAAACACCCGAATTCCAGCCCTCCGCTTTGTGGTCGCCACAATGCGGGCGCTCGGGTCTTTCTGCGCCGCCAGGTTCGCTCAAAGCGGCTCTGGCAGCCTGATCAGCCGCAACCCGCAGGGCTTTTGGCCACGTTTGGCGTAAACAGGCCGCCGGCGGGATGGACCCGCACCTGCCATGGAGCCACCTTATGGTTCCTTCGGTTTGCATGTCGGGCGTTCCAGAGGTAGAGGCCCAGTCGAGTGAATCCCAGAGGTCGACCGCCGCTGTTGAGATGGGTAACGACACAAAATTTTCCTTTTGTGAGCCTTTTTCATCAGTTTTGGCATCAATTACGCGGGTATGGCAGTGACCAAAAATTTCAGTTCAAGTACATGATGCATTGAAGATGCAACTTGAATTTCGGGGGTTCGACAATGCCATCAAACGTTCCTATTACCCCATATGGAAAATCTCGTCCATATCAATAATCGCTCATCTATGGCTGCGGCAGGCATGTTGCGCTGCGCGTTGTCCAGTCGTTCCGCCGTCTGGGGCGAGCCCGCACAAGGTCAGCCAGCCAGGCGCGGCGGTAACGCGCACCCTCCCCCGTGACAGCCCAACACGTCACTGCCTCCGCCGGTCGGGACGGCCGCTCCGCGCGTGTCCCGTCCGGGTCGCGGGCGGTGTTGTCGGCGGGCCCGCCGTGTTGCGAGGGTCGGCGCCATCGGGGCCGGGCGGCAGCTGCCGGTCTCGCTTGCTGGCGCCCGCGGCCGCCGCGGCCGGGTCAGCCTCGACGGCGAGCGCGCCGGGCCGGCCCGAGGCCTGCGGACTGCATATCAGCTGGACCGGCGCGCGGGCCCACCACCTGCCCCTGGCCGGTCGGCCCCGGCGCGAGGGGCCGTCTCCGGACGGGTCCGGCCGGGCGGCAGCTGGTCACACCGCCGCCCGCGGGACCCAGACGGGCGGAACGCGCACCTGTCCCGGCCGGCTCTCTCCGAGGTAGCGCCGGCCGCGGAAGATTCAGCCGGATCCGCGCCGAGGCGACCCTCGGCGCGAGATCAGCACGAACTGCGCCGAGGCGACCGGAGATTCAGCGACCGCGGAGAGCCCGACTGCGCCGAGGGCGACCGCGGAGATCAGCCCGACTGCGCCGAGGCGACCGCGGAGATCAGTCGACTGCGCCGGGCGACCGCGGAGACCAGCCCGACTGCGCCGGGCGACCGCGGAGATCAGCCCGACTGTGCCGAGGCGACCGGAGATCAGCCCGACTGCGCCGAGGCGACGGCGGAGATCAGCCCGACTGCGCCGAGGCGACCGCGGAGATCAGCCCGACTGTGCCGAGGCGACCGCGGATCAGCGGACTGCCCGGGCGACCGGAGATCAGCCCGACTGCGCCGAGGCGACGGCGGAGATCAGCCCGACCGCCGAGGCGACCGCGGAGATCAGCCGACTGCGCCGGGCGACCGCGGAGATCAGCCCGACTGCGCCGAGGCGACCGCGGAGGTCAGCCCGACTGCGCCGAGGCGACCGCAGAGATCAGCCGACTGTGCCGAGGCGGCCGCGGAGATCAGCCCGACTGCGCCGAGGTGACCGCGGAGATCATCCCGACTGCGCCGAGGCGACCGCGGCTCGGAAGCTCTGGACATGGCGCCAACTGATAGCGGATGACTTCATAGCTTTCTCGAGGTGGGAAAGGGAATGAAGTTGGGAAACATGGCATGGCGCCGCGCTGTATGGCAGCGTGGTGTCGTGGACTAGACGGCGACGTTTACCTTTGCGTTCACTTATTGGACGATTGCAAATACAACTTCCGTGCCCGCATCAGTGCAGACCCGCTCGGGGCCACCTGGACTGGGCGGCGTGCAAGCCACGTCAATCGGATTTAGAGCCACCCGTATTCCCAGCAGTGGGATGGGCCTGTGATTCGGTTCAGCTACGTGGCCAGGACGTCGAGCCGAGCGCACTGCTCCGGTCCGACCTACCGAGCCGAGCAGTCCGCAGACTCGCAGAGACTGACTAACCGGGAAGACATCACACGGGCTGTGTCAGGTGTCAGAATACATATCATGGGCCGTGACACGGGCCGGGCCGTGTGCCCCGCTTCGGTCCGACCTACACAGCCGAGCAGGCTGCAGGCCCGCAAAGGCTAACCGGGGATACATGCCACGATGAGCGCCCACGCCTGGATATGTCGGTGCCCGTACGGCCTCAGCCATCTTCGATGACACATTCCGCAGACTGCCGTGTCGAGACGTCGCAACCTCAGCGAAACGAGACTGACACGCCAGCTGGACCAAACTCGCGACAAAGGATCTGTTTGGTGCCAGCACTCGGCGCGATTCGTTAGCCTCAGTGCTACCCTTACGCGTTTCTGAACCGGATTCTCATCGACACGACCTTGATTCCGGCATATCTGAAGGAAAAACTGGAGCTCGGCCGCCGTCTGAGCAGCGCGGCCCGTCCGTGGCGACACTCGTCTCCGCCCCGACACCGGCTCCTCCCGCCTCCCCGCGCCGCGACGCCTGCGTCACCCCTCGCCGTCCGTCACGCAGCCGTTACACCTGCGGCTACGCAACCAGCGTTAATCACCGGCCTGCAGCGTACGCGGGCCAACCACGTATGGGAAAGAGGTGGGCGCGGCGCAGGACGACGGACATAAATTAGCGTGCTGAGTACGGGGCGCAGGTGAGTGTCGCGCACAGTCGGCCGTAATGCCCGAGCCCGGCGGCCGAGTCGCGCGAAGGAAGGCAATTTTGCGTAGCTCATGATCTATTTCACTGCGGATTAATATGTCCCGTTCTCACTGGTCGTGCAATTAGGCCGTCGAGCATAACTCGTCGACGTAACTATGCAGGAACGGGGGTCCGGTAACCAATTTAACCGCAGATTAGACACAAAATTAGGCCAGGCTGTTTTATGGTCGGAAATTTGATGCCGCACGGCAAGCGACTGCACGACAGCTGCCCGTGTGCGGGGCGCGGCGGCTCAGTCTGGCTAACCACGGCGCACACCCGGGCGAGTTAGCGGGTCTCTCGGCCGCATCGGACACGGCCGTCGCCGGCCAGCCGGCCGCACAAAGGCCCGGCCCTGCCCGCACCGGCCGCGCGACAGATGGGGGCTGGCCGCCCCACTCGGCCGCCACTGAGCCGGCGTGTCGGCATTGTGCGGCGACACCACTCCGGGCCTCTGCGGTCGGCGCTCGCCCGGCGCCGCGCGTCTTTTCAGCGGCCGGCCGGCGAGGGGGGCCGGCGAGGGGCGGCGCCGTGGCGCCCCGGCGTGGGACGTCGGCGAGCGGAAGCGGTCCGCTCCACAGGACCCGCGGCGAGGCGGCAGGCGCCACGGCATGCTCCGGGGAGCGCGGCGCCGCCGACGGCGCACGAGTGTCGGCCGTAATGGGCTCGGGCACGAACCCGCCGCCGCTCAGAGGCTGTCCCCGCGCCCGTCGCGGGCGCCCGCTCTTCGGTCACGTGACCCCCGTCGCGCGCGCGGCCGCGAGGCAGCTGTGTATCCGGGGGAGCGTCAGCAGGTAACCGGGGATGACCGGTGCCCGGCGCGAGGGACGAGCTGCTCGGCCATTAGGGCAGGCCGGGACATGTGGCGTTCGGCCAACTCTTTCCCTGGACGTGGGCGGGAAACTGATCGGTTTTGAAGTTTTTTCATTTCAGAACGAGTTTTTAAGAGAAGCTGCCAGTCTGTCAGGTGGTTGGAGGGTTTTTATGGTGCTCTGAACGCGCTGTGAAATAACTGACGCTCATCAGCCGCCAGACGCGACATCTCATTATCTCAGCTTGATGAGAGACGTCCGGATGGCTGTTGAACTAATTAAAGTCAAAGTGGGCATCAGATGTCCGCTGATCAGAGACCAAATTCAGCCAAGATGTCAACCCGGAGACCTCTACCGGGGTGAGACCGCCAGTTAGGGGACAGTCTCCCTCTCTTCCTCCGACTGCCCCACCACAGTGAGACTGTCAGTCAAGAGACGGCCTCCCTCTCCTTCCGACCGCCCTACCGCAGTGAGACTGTCGGTCAAGAGACGGCCCCCCTCTCTCCCTCCGACTGCCCCACCGAAGTGACACCGAACGACCGCAGTTTTCCACCGTGAAATGTGAAATCGTGCTCGTTCTGCTGTCGCAATTAGCGTGATGATCTACGTGGTCTGGTGCGCGACCGCTTGAGGAGATGGCCATATTTCTGCGCAAGCCGGAAATGCTCGGCCATTGTTTAATCGGTGTAAGGTCGTATGAATGCATCGATGCCTGGCATGGTAACACGCAACAGTTCAACTATGGCATGCTACTCATTGAGGCACATTGATGCATGACTGTAAAGTTCAGGGCTGTTAAGCTGTTCTTGTTGGTTTTGCGCTGATCTCGATGACCCACTAATTATCATTGCCGGTTCCACTGTCACTGCATCCTGTTTGCCTGCCCCGACTATTGGCCCATTCAGTCATCTGTCGACTCGCCGTCCGCCGCGACGTGGCATCTGTCGCGTCGGGTCGAGCACACTGGCACCCCTCCGCCCGTGCCATAAAACAGTCCAGCATGCGTTTGTTCGTCGGGGTCGGGGACCCAGGGCCCGTCGTAGCGCGCGCACCCGAGCCACGACAGATGGCCGGGACCAGCGGCCGGCCGGGGGCCATCTGGCGACCCCGGGACATCTCCGGCGCGCGCGCCAGTGTCCCCTGCACGGCGACCGCGGCGCCCTCGGCTGGGTAATTAAGCGCAGCCCGTAATGAGCCCACCAGCGAGGCGGCTGCTGCCACACAATGCTCGCCCGGCGCCGCCGACCCTTACGAGACGATTGTCCGACGCCCGCGCGCGCCGCCGGCGGCCGGACCCCACTCGGCCGCCACTTCGTCCGGAGCCGGCGCGCCCGGCTCACCAGCTGTCGAGCGTAGGCGACTATTTGCACAGGGCGCGCCTTAAGTGCGCTCGTGCGCCCATTGTGCCGGCAGGAACTGGCCATTATGTGCTTGGTCGTTTTGTTTTCTTGCGTGCGGCATGTGGATATAGCTTCCTGCGTGGTTTTTAGTGGAGCAGTTTCTAGACGCCGGTGAAACGTTTTGCGAGTGAAACGCGGTCACCGAGGGAGAAATGATAATCATTATGATAGCAGTGGCCAGTCAGGGCCAACGCAGCCGTCATTGTGCTCCTAATGAGATGTCCGGGGACCATGGGGCCAGACAGCGAGGATTAATAACCAATGAAGGTCGGCAGGTGATTTGTGATGCGCATTGATATGCAGCTAGCAGCGCGCACCGCGCAGTTACGACATCCCGGCCTGTTCCTGACATCGTCTTGGTAAAAATTCGATATATACATTCGCATCAAAAACGTCCTGTTTGCGTTTACTTAAAAAATGACCAATTCGGCTGTTTGCTTCGGATCATGGCCGTCTTGAGGCAACTCATGGCCCATAAGATGCCAGTCCAGCGGCCCCGTCTCGTTCGGAGGAGGACGGGGCAAGCAAGTGGATGTCAGCCAAGAAATGCATCACTTATCCAGCGCGACTGCTGGCGGATCGGAGCGTAATAACCAGACTGCACGAGACTAGCTCATCATCTCCGGGCTCAGACATGTCCGACTAAGCAAGACAAACGACTAAGCAAGACAAATGGAGACCATTATATCCGGACGGCTGCTCTGCATTTGCCCTTCTAAGCAGCAGTGCAGGCTGGGGAGCTGGTCTCAATTCACGTGGATACTTGGGCACGTCAGTGGCAGGCTTGTACCTCTCAGCCCCAGTCGAGCGGAACCTACGACGACTTGACGCTTAGACTCAAGTGATAAGTTGAATTCAAGACAAATGTGTGATGCTCAGATGATTCACAACTCGCAGATGCAACGTTGGCTATATTTGTAGCGGTAGATCGTGCCCCGGGACAGTGTGTCAACATGCACACCGGGTAGGGCGATGATTCATGCCCGAGTGAGGAGAACGGTCAGGGCTCGGGGCGGTGCGTTTCCCCGTGGACACGCCGACTGGGTGGGACACGGCGGCGCCGGCCAGTCGCACGCAGGTCGTGTTGCGGGTATGAGTCTTGGAAGGGGTATAAGAGGTGCTGCTCGGGCGTGTAGGGGGTCTCTCCCTGTCGGCGTCGTGTGCGGCAGTTCACCGTTGTGTGCGAGGCAGTCCGGCCGGGAATTGTTTAATCATTGAATACAATGTTGCATCCTTCCTTAAGTAATAAGTGCATTAATCTCCTACGATAAAATGTGCATGCCACTTACACATCCCCTGCCGTAAGCAAATGATGTTATTCACATCACAAGCTCACGCGTTGCAGTTCCTGGCTTAAGGCTGGGCCTCAAAGAACTCACGGACCCTAGCGTCATCTGCTGCGAGAGCACTGCTCGGGTGTCACTGGCACCCACAATTACAGACACTCGGGTATCGCTGACACCCGAGCAGCGCGGTGATGTGCACGTGCCACGAGTCCCCTGTGCACGTGCTGCCCCGGCCCTCTCATGTTCCCCGCGGGCTGGCCGCCGGCCGCCGCCAATTAGAGCCCCGCGGGGGAGCCGCGCCGTCCGGCGGGGACACCGGAGTCGCCGTCACGTGACCGTGACGTCAGCGCCGCCCTCCCGCATCACCTGCCCGGCCGGGGCACGTTATCGGTGTTTGGCGATCGCGGACGGGCGGCCGCCACCTGCCGGCCTCAGGCGCCGACACCCGGTGCGGCGTCCATCTGCCCCACGAGCGAGGCCAGCCGGCGGCGCGGCTCCCGACCGACCGCCGACCGCAGACTCAGGAGCCGCGGTCGCCGCGCTGGTCACGCGGTCACCTGGGTCGCGCCCGGCGCCCGCCCGACCGCCGGACGCCGCCGCAACATTTCCGCCGTAGACGACGGCGGTGACGGCGACGGCGACGGCGGCAGTGGGGCTGGGGAGCCCGGCCTTTACGGATACCGCTTCCGGCACAACCGTCATCAATTACCGCCGGCATTCGGAGCGGGAAAATATCCTGTCTCGCGGACAACGCGTGCCGTTTCAGAACACTGTTTACATGGGGCATTGAAGCGTGACGTTCGCCGCGCGGGATGGCCGGCTTCACGCGCGCATCACCTGGGCCCAAACTAAGTGCCCCGGGGGAGGGAGGGCGGAGGGTGGGGGACGCCGTGTTCCGACCCTCGTGCGAGGTCGACCCGCGCTTATTGGTGCAGTTTTTGCCGCCGCGCGTGACACGCCTCTGATGCGCCGAGTCGGCCGCGTGGGCCGGAGTCGCGTGACGGACGCGAGGCTGACATAATTCACCGGGCAAAAAGCCGACGAGGGGCGCGAGCTCGACCTGCCATGGCTCCCGCCGTGCGCGGATGAGTTCGCGGTGCTGGCGAAACGCAAAAGTAGAAATGACGCGAGGCGGCCGTCGTTCCAGTCGCTGCAAACGACGGTGCGCCTGCGACATCCGCTACAGAGGGCGTTGGCTCACACGCGGGCCGCGCGACGGGCGGAGCGCGCGCGGCGCTCCGACGCGTCTCCGGGCCGCTCTCTCCGGGCAGATCCGGCCGGTTCCGCGAGTCGAGCGATCTGACGAGCGACGACGCGCCGGCAGCTGCCCGTCACCGGGTCGCGGCCGGCAGCTGCGGGATTAGCCGGCACGCCGCCGAATCTGACGCTGCATCTGCCGCACGGCCGTGCCGTCTCCCGGCAGGTGACGCGTTCGGACGCTTGCACGGCCCGGCACTCCGTGACCGCGCCCGCATCCCGGCAGGTGGGCGGCAGCTGACGGCGACGGCCCCGTGTCCGGGCATCTGTCGCCAGCGGACGGCGTGAGCGGCTACTTAGCGCCGGCGCGCCGCGGACAGACGGCAACACGGGTTGCATCTTACGCGCTGCGGCTGCGGCCGCCTCGGAGCGCGTCAGCTCAGTTGGGAGTGCGCAGAGGCTGAATATGGTGGAGCCACTTCGCAAGTGGCACGTCGCCGCTGTCGCGTGGGCGCACAACAGGGCTCTTCAAACACCCCGAAGTGTGCACAGCGGTCTAAATATAAACCACTTTAAACCAAATTCAGACCGGCCTGGCGGGCGTACACAGGAGCGGACCGTCATGTGACGTGAGGGCAGGCAATGCCCGTCGCTGCTTTCCCACGTCTTCTCGGTACACCAAGTGCGCCGTCACGGAGCCGCTCATGGCCGGCCCCGGTCCGGTGCGGACTGATAGCCTATCGCCTCCTTCCGTCGCGCTCGGGCATGTTCAGCTGTCACAGACATAACCCGCATGCGCCTGCCAAGCGAACCAGCAGGGATGGACGCGCGACGGACGCCTGCCTCGCCTGCGCAGCGATTCGACCGAGCCCGTGGAGAAGCCAGAGCTGTCGTACTCGACAACGCGGTGGGTTACAAAGGCTGTCGGGCTGCAGCTCCCGACACGCTGGCCTGAGGTCCAGTCCGGCGTGAGCGCCTGGCAAACGTAGCGGCGGGGCACGGCCGCGACGCCGTGTAGCCGACCTGCACGCCCCAGCGCCGGCACCTCCCCGCACGTACACGCCGGCGCGGGGACAGAACAATCGAGGCGGCCGTTTCCGGTGCGTCACTGCCGGTATTTACTCCGCGACGTAATTGCCCTCACACTTCTAATTACGCCCTGCGAGCTGCGACGTTGCAGCGGCGGTTGGCCGGAATCTCAAGGGTGAGGGCCATGTGGCGAGCCGTGGGTGTGACGGTTGGGCCACGGGACATCCGACCTCCCTCCCCTCCCTCCCACGATGACCGAGGCTGTGCGGGCCGTGCCTAGAGGTCAGAAGGTCAGGGTCGCTGTACAGGATTGACGTCCATGAGCTCCCTTCCCCGTGCTAATCTTCACTGCTCCTTCCGTCGCCATGGCTCCTTACCGCAAGCTCAGCCCTTCGTGCTTGTGCAGGCGGCGTTGTTGCCCTTGGCCTTCGGGATATTTTTAAGTCGTAAAATGATTTTGCGAATTAAAAAAGGCTCACCTTGCCGCCAACCCCCGTTCATTGAAATAATTACTGGCCTGAGCAGCTTGGGTAATGGTGGGAGAACTTCTAGCATAATTACTTTGTAAGACGATTCTAATTGCCATTTGCTGGCAGCGAAAGTCGCCGGTGAATGATCACCTTCTGGTACAATGCTACTGTTTCTTGTAAAGGTATTTAAAACGCGATAAATACGAATGACGAAGCACGTTTTGACTTACGTTCTGTTACGAACAAAGCAAATACACCGTCCAAAAACCTAAATAATTTGTACTTGTTTGGGGTACATAGAGGAGGCTTTGTCTGCATACTAAATCACCCTCAACTACGTAAAAAATAATTTATTTTCAAAATCCATGCTATGCACTACACGTTCAGTTTCTTTTCAAACCTAAAGTGAAAGACACTGAGCAAGTGTCCAGATTCGGAACATGTGCTTGCAATGCCCGCCGTTATTTACTAAAGGTGTCCCAGTAGTGTCAACGGCTTTAAGATGGCATGCCAGGACGGGCTAAATTTTATGTAGTAATGTGTCTCATCGTATCCCACCCCGGCCCCGTGAGAAATGTGACAATATGCACTGTAGATCGGCCAGTAGAAAAGTGGATCTGGCTAGTTCAGGACCCTACTCCGTCTCCATGACGCCTATCCCACACTAAGCAGCAGCTCCTCAGATGTCACGCTGTCCTGCGGGAGATAATGACTCCTCCAGCCACACCCGGTCCGCCGCAGAGACCGCGGTGGAGGACGCGGGAGCTCCAGTGGATCCAACGGTCCGCCCAGCCTGAGTCCAGCTGCTCCGGCCCGCGCGGCACCCACCTCGTCCAGCAGGTGGGCGTACGTGTTGTGACGGTCCTGCGACTTGGCCAGCAGCTCGGCCAGGTCGGCGCGCAGCTGCGTCAGCTGACTGCCGTCGGCACGGCGGTGCGCGCGCAGCGTCTGCACCGAGTCCTCCAGCGTGCGCACGTCACCTTCCAGCAGCGCACTTCGGGCCTCGCTGTTCTGCAGGACAGCGGCTCGGGTCAGCGGCTGGTGCGCGCGCGCCCGGCGTGCGGCTCCACGGTCAGAGACGCGTTGTCGGCAACGAACCAATCCGGACTTACCTGCATTGTCCGTCAAGTTAGCCACACGTACACCCTTGCAGATTGCGTGACATGTTCCGGCCCTTATTCCCTTTTATATTTAAAATTGCGTTATCAAATGGAGCGAGCTGTGAAAAAAGCATCCGTACATGGCAACATCGACTCCACTGCGATGCACATGGGGTTTTAAACTACAATAACAGCAAACTCTTGATTGCAAACAAACGTTCTTTAATGGTGTTCAAGCGGGAAATTATTTCAACTCTGCATTATCAGCCTGAACCTCCGTTGACGTTTTGCGGTGTGCACCATGCGATGACAATACCGACATAAGATGTGGAAATGTGCATTGTTAAAGTCACATAGCAAAAATACGTTTGCACTACATCTTAATTTACGTAACTCAGCATACAATCGGAATCATGGCGATCCGTCCTCCGGTCTCTGGTACCAGTTTTAGAGGATTAAATCCCATTCGTGGATTGTAGTATCCTCGCACGAGTGGTGAATAAAAGTTTATTCGATTTTACCAGACCATCAACGTTAATCCCAAAGTATCGAAGTCTCCAAACATTACATGCAAGCATAGCATCACGCCGATAGCTTAAGCACAAACTTGAGCCATTCATGAATTGAATCAGCATTAATATACACGCCACTTATCCTGTAATCAGTTAACGTCCGAAGTATGTCGAACGCTGAAGCACGTGTTACCGCTAGCTCGGGAAACGCCTAGCAGCATACTTGGTAGTCACCAACCCTCGTTGGTAGCAACACCCCAAAGATGCGGCGAAGGACCGCACTGACCTGCTGCAGCTGAAGCAGCCTCGTCACGTTGAAGCTCTCGGCGAGGTCGGCCACCTGGCCCTTCAACATTGTGACCATGTCCTTGAGCCACTCGACCACGGTGTGCTCGGAGCCGTTGTCGTCGGCGACCCTCGCTGCTGACGCCTCGCTCGCTTCCTTCAACCGGCGAATCTCCTGACTGTGAAGACACGAGCGAAGACGCCGTCAGCGCGCCAGACGCGGAGCACGGCGTCAGTCCGCCGCCATGGCCGCGGTAAGGCCGGACGAACTCGGAAGTGGCCAATCGAACATTGGTGGAGCCATGCGTCGATCAGCCAAGGGTTCACGCAGATTGTCGTCACCGCGGTAAAATACGCTCCGTTGCTGCATATGGACATTTCACGAATAAATATCTATTGTGTATGCTTGATGGAACACGACGCACAGGTAGTATCCACAAATGAGCCAAAAGGAACAAATGGAAAGGCTCAACGCAAAATCTTGGCAGGGGTTTCCGTAAGCCGTGGGGTTCAGTTTTAGATTTGCTTGCACCACGATTACGCAAAGTTATGCAAATTTATATGTTTACCACCACCTTGGAAAAACCCAAGGTCCGGACATGTTCGATGACTCAGAACTAAATGATTTAGCAATCCTTGAAGATTACATCCATCGAAGACACATTTATTCGTGAAAAGTGTCCCAGATACTGAAGTGGCAATCAAGATTACCTCGTGCGACCTAAAACAAATCCGACAAGGCTATCAAAGAAACATAAAACTAGTTCTAGCTGGGGTCTAGCCATGATTTGCCCAAGACATGTAAACTTATGGTTTTCACACGATTCGGGCAATTAAACCGCTCATTCATCACGCGTTATACGAATGCGCCAAAAGTCGGGCAGGCAGCATGATCACTGTGCGGTGATCATTTCATCGATTAGCCAATAACAAATGGTGGCTCAAACCGGCGGGTGGCATTGCATCATAGCAATCGAACTGGAAAAATCCTGCCGCATAGTGGCAAAGGTAATGTTATCAATGAAAATGTTGGCTGCTCCACTGGACAGTAACGCGCCGGGCTGGTGTAGCATGATCAGATGAAAGTGTTGGTCGATTATGATGGCAACATTTGGCATGAACAGCATTGAATAACCAAACAACGCCTTCAAATAATATGCAGCCAACATTATAGAAACATTAATAAAAAAGTAAAGCGGAACAACTCGGCGCGAACCAGACAAACAGAACATGTCACGCGAGTTATGCACATCAATGCGTTCGAAGTATGTGTCCCAATAAGTCAGCACGCGCACGCAGCCGGGTTCAACACATCTAAGCACACAATAACACACCAACGTAAGCAGCGCGGCACACAAAAACGTACGCCCAAGCACTCGCTTATAGCTAACCAGCTTGCTAGATGCACCAGACGAATGTATCCATACAACTGCTATGCTACAGTTCGCCCAAGCGTGTAAACCGAAGCAGCGCAATCTAGCCTTCATATGCTTAAATGTTAACTACCATAGGGTTTGAAAGAAACGCATAACCCTGCACCGCTTTGGGCACCACCTCCAGCATCACGGTCTTATTTTTCTCTTGCCGTCTCCGCATTTCGAAAAACTTGACCATTTTTTTTTTTGACGATATGCCGGACAGTTTTTTGGTTCTGAGACCGCCTTGCGAAGCTGACCCGTCGCATCAGGCGGCACCACGCGTAGCCTAGAGGAGTACGTTGGAGAGGTACGCATCCTGCGTACCTCTCCGACGCGCGGCTCCACGCCGGATCTGGCAGGCCATCATTCGGAACTAGCGTTGATAGTTGCAGGATGCTTGCACCGTTA
The DNA here is from genome assembly GCF_011947565.3 of Pollicipes pollicipes. Classification (NCBI taxonomy): domain Eukaryota; kingdom Metazoa; phylum Arthropoda; class Thecostraca; order Pollicipedomorpha; family Pollicipedidae; genus Pollicipes; species Pollicipes pollicipes. Next base: position 31,259,069 of record NW_023596746.1, read on the forward strand.
TTGCAAACATTCCGCACCCTGTCGCCGCCAGTCTATCGTCACCCTGTCTGGTATCGTGGAACACACGCTGGTGACAGATAACGCCAGGAAACTCGGACGAGGGCCGGCCAGATACGGACCGCGCTCCAACAGAGGAGGTGTGTCTGCCGTGTGCACGCGCAAGCCGACTGTACCTGTTGTCCGGAATCTTGTGTGTTCTGCAGCACCCGCTTACGGAAGAGTATAAGTCATTTAAGCGGCATTTCAACTCAAAACACCGCCCTTCTTTACATATGTTTTAAATTGCGGAGAATCATAGGAAAACGTATAGTCTAGCCTACGTTTTTCTTAGGTTCTTACTACGAAGCCATGTTCACACAGAATACATTGAAAGGAAGGGACGTGGGACGTTTAATAATGCATATGCGGCGATCCCGGCGTTCCATGTCCCGCCCGACGGCTACCGAAAATTCAACAATAGTTTTAGGAACAGGTTGTTTCGGGCAGACTCACACAAACCCAAATGATTTTCATGGTCATGACTTTGCAAGAAACACACTCGAAAGGCGCGACATTTTCTCAGTGCAGCCGCGGTATTATGTTCAACGACCGACAGCCCAGGGCCAGCGTCCAATCCGCTTAATCTGATTCCAGAACATATGTCATCAAACCTCTTGAATGCGACCATTCTGCGCGCCGAAACACGCCTCGAGAATTGTAAGTGTTATATGCCATTCACAAATGATGAAGGAATCCAGATGCATGCAATATGCCCGATCATCAGTCTCCGGTATAGTTATGCGGCTTTGGAAATTCAAATCAGTTACAAACAAGATAACGTATTTACGAGCACCACGATTTGTTCATACATCAATCGACTCGTTTAGTTAGCTGCTGACAGGCCTGATTTAGCACACGGAAGAAGCCTGCACGCCAGCGTAACATTTCATGAACAAGAAATATTTCTTCGCAAATCTGCGTACCGTCTGTAGACCTGATGAAATGTCTGCTCCTGGGCTTCAAACTCATTCTGTTCGTTAATTCACCTTTGGTGAGAGGCCCTTGGTTCAATTATCAGTTTTACTTATAAAAGTATAGTTCAATGGTCAGCAGGAGTAGCCTCCATGTTCGACTCCAATCCATTTAAGCCCATCAAAGACACCTTACAGCTGACACTGGCGTCATCTCTACTTGCCCCAACAGTAGTCGAACTTGGGCACCGGAGCACTCCCTCCCACTCCGACCCAAAAACCTCGGCCCCTATGCACCGGGCGGGCCAGCTCTCGCGCTCACCTGATTCCGTCAATCTCTGAGCGCATCTCCACCAGGCTGTCGCCGACCGTGGCCTGAGCGCGAATGTGGTCCGCTAGCTGCTGCAGCTCGGCCCTCATCTGCGTCAGGCCGTGCCGCAGCCGGTCAGGCTCGGCCTCGGCGCCGAGCCGCGTCTCCAGCCGCGACACCGTCTCCCGGTCCTGAAGCCGGCCCTTCTCCAGCGAGTCCACCCGCGCCGCCAGCGTCGCCAGCATCTGCCGCAGCTCCGGGTCGGCCGCCGCGCCGACCGCCGCCGCCGCCGCGCCGCCCGCCGCCGCCAGCGCCGCGCATAACCAGAGCAGCAGCGTCCGCACCATGTCTGCACCCGACCGTCGCGCGTCGCTTACTGAGCTCTCGCGCCGCGGCTGGCCGGCCGGCCGGACGGCGGCCGCCGCCTGGCAGATGGGCTCCGGAGGGGGCCTGCTGCACCCTCGACCGGTGAGTGGGGGAGGGCCGGGGTGGAGTCCGTGACAGCGAGGGAGGGCCGAGGGTGGTGTCCGCGAAACGGGCGATGGTGCTGGATGGCCGGCACGGGTGGTGGACGAAGAAAAGACAGATGTGGTTGTGCCGGAGAAAGGGAGCAGGACGTCGACCAAAGGAGAGGGATAGCCTGGGCGAAGTACGAGAATGAAGGCCAGGGCAACCTTAGATTGGGCGAAGACACAGTACTTGATCCATGACATGGTTTTAGGCCAAATATTCGCTTGAGAAATGTACATACGCGTAAAGCACGTATCTAATTTTTCGTAAACGAAGGTACGAGAGGCTTATATGGCGGAGGTACGTGTGCCAGAGTATATACACAAAGGCTCGGAGACAAATGGCCGTATGCTAGTAAGCGCATATGCAGTATATTCGTAAGGACAAAAGGTCATCGGGACAAAGGTTCAGAAAGAAGAGTTCGCAAGCTAAAGTACTGAGTTGTTGGAATACTTGTTCATACGCAAATGCTGACAACGTACAAAGTTTGCCTCATAAAGCGTACACAAAAGTTGGTAAGAACATGTGGTGTCACTAATAACTAACCAGAATAAGCCAACATGTCATTAATTATTGCGCAACTTCAAATGAAAAGCGAACTTTGACCTTCCAAAAACGTTACGGGGCCCAGTCATTTTGGAACAGATCTGCAAGTTTGTTCTGCAAAATACAGGTTCCATACATTGACCTCAACCAGCTCTCAACGTAAAGTTATGTATTCATGCTGTAGCGCTACCTTTCGACGCTTGTGTGGCCATGCTTTACGTCATGAGAGGCCAAACGACATACATTACATGCTATGTAGTGTTAGCAGATCAGACGGCACTGGACATATCAAACGACAGCATGCACCAATGCGAATTGAAATGTGCTACTTGAGGCGCCTGTGCGTCGCTATGTGAACGCTTTGACGAAAATGTGGTCACATTCGCAGTGGTAGCTCATCCGAAAGCCAATACCAAGTGTGTGGCTCTGCATGACAATTCACGGTACGGATCTGCATAGAAGCCTTTTAATGCACATGTTTGACAAACGAACTCTATCCTGGACAAACATCCGTGTGCGAACAATCAATAAATTTATGTTCCAATTTTTGCGAACTGACTTTTTTCAAGCAAACGTTATTCCTGACCAACATTTGTGCACGAGCAGTTGCGCTCTTTCCATAATGAACATGTACATGAAAATCTGCGTACGTACCTAAGCAAACGAGGTGTCTCCCTGACGAATATTTACGTACGAATAAATACAGGTGACCTATTCCATACAGAATTGTTTGCGCACAAATATTTACGATACCCGCCTGCCCCGAGAATTCCCCGGCGAGTATTTCCCGATGACCATTTCCCGCCGAACATTCTACCTTTCAAGATTCAATCCATGCAAAGTTTTGGCGTTACGAGTACTTTTTGTCCAACGCACCCAACCCTGACAAACTTTCCGCACACAAGCATGACTCTATGAGCATCAACCAAAGGGGCTTTTCTATGGAGCGTTTAACCTGTAAATGTGATTTAGACAAAGTTGAGCTGCCAAACGAAAGTAAGAGGCGGTGTAAGGGAGTGATAAGGACAAGGGGCCGTTTGAGGGCGGTTTCCTATGTGCCGCCCTCCTTCGCTTTAGCCGCCCATGCTTACTGCCATGTCTGTCGTGTGATGCACTGTCTATCATCCTTCTCACAGCGCAGAGCATTGCGATCTGTACAAAGCATCGCCCATTTGAGTTATACATACATTAGGGACCCCGCGAATGTATATTTTAGACCGGGACGTGTCAAGAACTTGAATTAACTTGGCCAATACATGTTTTTCTATGAATATTCAATACTCATTTAGAATCGATTAATGATGCAAATTACGCACGTTGTTTTGAACATGCGCGCTCGCAAATCTCAGACAAAAACCTCGACTCCAGGCGGTGCAGTCTCCGTAGACCGCGCGACGTCGGTTCCGTGGCTTACACTAAGCTGTGGCCAATGGGCGGACAAAAAGATGACGCATCGGAAAAAAGTGCCTTTGAAAGTTTTAAGACCTCGAATCGTGCACTTAGAAGGTAGTCCGGGCATATATTTCACCGGTGCGATTTTTAGAATGATGTTAAGAGCGGATTGGTATTTACAGCATTGCGATGTGGTGCTGGCTGGAATCTGGTGGTGGATCTGGAAGGGTGAAGGCAGAATCTCTATTTTTCGTGTGGCTGTCACTGTTTGGCCGCCCAGAGGGCAGCCTCGAAGTCGTAAACAAGGTATGTACAGCTTTTCTTTAATATATGAACTAATTAATTACGAATTAAGAGTTAATCTTGAGGGACATTCGGAAAAATTATTTCACGACGGTCGTTCTCGCGCGGAGTGCGTGGTGTTACTTGCAGTGGCCAACGCCGTTCGGTTTTAAAGAGATGCAACCCATCCATCGCTGTTCTCGCTTCCGAGACCTCGGGCGCGCAAGATCAAATCTTTTGATGTAATTTGCTTCACTAATCGAGTCTGCAAAAGGCATACGTTCTGAAGCCAATATGGGATGGTCTTGTTCGTTTTTTTAACTCATTTCGGCCCATTCTTTGCGACACTAATGAGACCCCTTATTTCTCTCCGGGCAGGGGCCTCTTGAGTAGAACACTAGGGGCGCATTATTGTTCCCGGTCAGGAGCTGAAGCGCCATTTCGTTCCACCGCGGGGCGCCTTCCTGCTGTCATTTTTGCGACATGGGGCGGCATCCCCTGGCCGATCCGGAGGCCCTTAGAGAGACATCATATTACATTGGTCCTTTCCCTACGTGGGGGGCCTTCTAAGCAGCACAGTTGGCCCCGGATCGACGCAGAAACCCTCACTGGCGCAACAACATCCCTGTTCACCGCAGGTGGTCCAATAATTGGCGCACATATTCCAGTTTAGCTTAACGGGCCCATACTGGAATTGCGTTGGAGGGCCCACCGTTCAGAACTGGTGGCCCTGACAGGCACAAGACCCTTCCATTGTCTCAACGTGAACGCTCAACATAAGTTATAATGTTCGCTTTCGTTATCAGAGGACCCCAACCAACGCGAGAGGTCCCCTGTCATTCGGAGTCCCGTTCATGTCCCTGTTGAGTAAATGAGCAACGGGGCCTGAAATAATACAGGAGCCCAACCATTGCTTTAAAAGGCCCAGACCAAAGCAAATCGCGAGCCCGACCCTGCCCCTGCTTGGGAAATGCGCCCCAAGAGCTCAGACCAACACGGCATCCGTCCCTCTCATCCCTGTCTTGCTTTATCCTGCAATCCTCGCGGCACCCCGCACACCCGGGGCAGGCTGCGTGCGTCAGCCAGGAGCGGGCCGAGAGGCCGGTGGGAAAGGAGACCTCGACCAGATACCCAGCGCGCATGCGCGGTTAAAGCTCGGTGGTTGGCCCCCCCCAGGGGCATGCTAGTCTGCTCCCCCGTTAACCATTTTCCTTCATCCCATATGCCATGAAATGATCATTTCTGGCCGAAAGGGCTCTAATCCAAAACAAAAAACAAAAACACCGATACTGAGCCGACTGTTCATTGCTGGCAACCTATGGCCGAAATAGAGAAACGCTCCGTCTCAGGGGTACTGAATCGGTACAAGAGACCCTCTAACTGACATTTCAGAGCATGGCCCTACGAACGGGGTCCTTAATGTGACCCTCTGACCCTCAGGCAGCCCTTCGGGCGCTTCAGTCTTCCAGTCAGGCCCTTCATATTTGGTCACGATGTGCCCTTTGCGTCCCCCCCCCCCTCGGACCTCCTCAAACAAACCCGTGACAGAATTGGGGCCGCTAGCCGACACATGACTCCCTGTTAGGCACTGTGGGCTCCTGACCGACACAGGGGCATCAGTCATTGTTTCGGGGAACCAGACCAAGGCAAGTCGTGGCGCCGGCCTTGCTCTTGCTTGGGAAATGGCTCCTCAGGGTTTCAGACTGACAGGGAACCAAATGTTCGGTGCTCGTGGTGTTTGGCCGACCGAGACAGCTTTCATTGCCTCAGGGGTCTCAAACGGTGCAAGAGGACCTCTGACTGATATTTTAGGCCAAGGCCACACGGGCCGTGATTCTACGTTATCTACAGCCAGTTGTTCAAGATGCCGTCCAATCGAGCCCTTAATCGTCAGTTCCGTTGGGCCGCCCGGGCTCCTCTTCGGGCCTCATCGAACACTGCCCTTATTCGGCTCGAGCCGCTTGCAAACCAGAACCCTACTGTTAGGTGCTGCGGGGCCCTGACAGATACAAGGGCCCCGATCAGTTTAAATTGCTGGCCTCGGCTTTATAGCTGATTGGGACGGGGCTCTCAGGCTCATGTCGATACGCAGCTGGCTGTGCGATACTTGTGATGTCCGATCGACATGTAGGCTCATATCGACTCAGGGGGTCCCCGATCGGCGCAATGGCTCCCTGACTGCCATTTGAAGCCCGTGTCCGCAGACTGGAGCCCCTGAATAAGACCCAACCAGCCCTTCGTGTACTTAAGCTCCAATCGGGCCCTTGGTTGCCGGTCTCGGTGAGCCCTCCAGGTTCACCAGGTCTCCTCGAGAGTGCCTCTGGCCTACTCGGAGCCCCTTGCCAACAAAGGTCCCCTGTTAGGCGCTGCGGGGCCCTGATAGACACTGGGCACCCGTCCCATGTAAATCGCTGGCGCGTGCTTGGTCCCTGCTTGGGGAATGGGCCCTCCGGCCCATGTTGACACGGAGCTGACTGTGTGTTATTGGTGGTGTCTGACCGGCATATAGGCACTTATCGACTCATGGGACCCATGATCAGCGCGCAGGGCCCTCTGGATGGCATTGAAGTGCACGGCCCTGGGGGCCGGATCCTGAATACGACGCTCGGCTGGCCTTTCGGGCCCCTCCGGGCCCTCAAATATGGCTCTCCTATTGGGCCTTTCATCGTGGGTCCTGAGGGGCACGGAAGGCCTTTCGAAACCTAGGGAGGACGGGCTCGTTTTGCCACCCCTGCCTGCCTGCGCCACTGCTCACGACCCAGCGGCGGTTAACGGAGTACAGCACGTGCAGGTCACGAGCGCCGAGAGGCCTGACCTGGCCGGATTACTGACAGACAGGAAGGGCAGACCTGGAAGGCAGCGGGAACAGGTCTGTGTAGTAACAGGCGGAAACAGTCAGACCTCCATGACAAGTTTGGACCAGACCGTGCTTAGCGCGGCAAGAGCAGGACACTACGGACCAGGGGCGGAACCGGACTGTACTGGGAGCAGAGACGGATATAATGGTACAGGAGAGATTAAAGAACAAGAAAGGACTAGGACCAGAGACAAGACAGCCGGCTCGGGACCAGCTCAGACGTGAATGGGCCAAAATAAACCGTACAGAATCGGACTGGGTCGGATCAGACTAAACTGGACCAAACCCGACCTAGCAGACCAAAGACAAGGGCGTAAGGTCACGTCCAGACTGGACTGGAACGGACCTGACTAGATTGAAAGGAACCGGACCGAACCAGACTAGACTGGACCAGAACCAGACCGTACTGAACCGGCCCAGACATGATGGCATGACGAGACTTGTCGCTTGGTGGGTTAAACCTGTCGACCGTCGCGACTCATTGATTAGGATAATCATGTATAATTGCTGATTTATTGGACTATATCACTGTTTTGCTTCAGAATCACCTTGGTTTGGGGAGCCACATCAGATTGGACACATTGATAAAATGTCATCAGCAGTTCTGCCCCTCCTAATGTCCGGCCGGAGGCGGCCGTACCCGGCCAGTCCTGCCGTTGTAGGCCGTTGCCGACCGCTGTAGAACATTCTACGAACGACAAAATAATTTGCCTGATATGGTAGCTTTGAATGTACTTTAATCTCCGCAGATGAGGCAGTTGAAAAATTTCCGTAGTAGTGGAGGGTGATGGCAGACGTTCTTACATCCATTTTTCATTGAGCTTTTAATCACTGGCGGAGGGAGGTGCCCGCATTGCTGTCGCGGAGTGAAACTGCCTGTGTTAAGGAAGGTATGCAATCTGCTAATGCTCGTACAGGAAGAGCATGTGTATGCTTTGTAAGGTGTCACGAAAATGCTAAATGAAGTGTGTAATTCAAGGTGTAATTGTGTGTGGGATTGTCCGAAAAGATGTTACGGTGACTCGACTCTTCCATGACTGTGCAGAGCTAATGATACTCACAGGTCATACACCAATGCAATTTGATAGTAAATACGTGACAGTCTTGGTCATACATGTGTTAGGAAATTGAGGGCAGTCCAGGACAAGTAGTGCAAAACAAAGTTGGCCATCAGTGGCCCTTTAATTCTTTGCTCCTCACACACTTACCCCACCCCCTACAGTGTGTGTATGAGGGCTTGAATCAAAGCAGGCTACCTTAGTGTTGATGTCACTGCAGTTTAAGTTCACATTATCACTGTTATGTTGTTACTTGGGTGCTGATGTCACAGCATAGCTGGCCCAAAAATTTTTTAAAGGTGCCCTTCTTGTAATCAACATTTTTTTTGTCAAAAGCCTTTCTGGCAACTACTTTTTCCTCAGAAGCGAGAACAAAATTGGATCTTGAGTGTTAAACTTCAGAACATTCTGGGAAAAAAGCTGTCTTAAATCAAGCAGCCACTGTGGCATGATAAGATAACATATTTGCTGTATATCACACCAAGCTTCTATTGTGCATGTTTGAGGTGGTTCATTCATAGCATTGTACCAGAGCATTAACTTAGTACATGTCCCAGAATGAATGCTAGCACAAAAGTTTTTGAAGCTCAAACCTATTCTTCAGGCATAATGTTTAAATTTTACTAATTTTCAGTAAAAGAGAAAGCTTTTATGCAGTATCCACAACTTTGTTCCATAGGTTATTGAACATGAAAGGCCATGATTTTTTAGTGTGTGTACCAATGGGTATGAATAAAATACAAAAATGAGAACAAAACTCTATACATAACTCATGTCAATATAAAGTAACCACTGATACAACACCAGCAAGCCATTTAATTGCCACAGAATGCCAATCAACCTGCCAGTGGTGTTCAGTGCTACACATTACAGTCCTCAATTCAACAAGATTCACTGTACTTTCATGCTCTATGATGTACAAACATGTTACAAGTAGATTTATTTAGAAGTTATCCTTTTATTTGTAATAACATCTTACTAGCAATTAAAGATACTACACTGTCATGAAGTGGGGATGGATCCATGATATGGCAGCCAATGCATTCAGTGATTAAATCAGTCAGCTATCAAATCAATTTTCAGTCATTCATATGCAATCATCCATAATTTAGGACTGTTTGGTCACCAGACAGGGGTCCTAATAAGACCAGGGACTGCCAGGCCTAGAAGCCGTCTATGATTACCAGTGATCATAAGGCAAGGTAGAGGAGGCAAGGTATTTTGAGAAACATAACATCAAGATTATAGAGTGCAAATTTTTAGAAGAAAACTCCCAAGATCTCAGAATCTAGAGAAGTGCCCAAAATGCTTGCCTTGAGTGGAATGCTTGTCTTCCTTTAGAAAATGGTTTTCAGTGAAGGTGGAGTTTAAGCTGGCTTACAGCAAAAGCTTGCATGGTATTTTGTTAAGCACCAGTACTCTTTGATGTGGATGCAAATAGTTAACAGATGTATAAATAGATATGGTACCTGGCCTGACAGTGGTGGACTATGCAAATGCTGTGGAATTTTAGCCTTTGCTTTATCACACAGCAAGCTGGTACCAATCCCAGAACCAGCCAAGCTTCTTTAGTTCTAGGTTCATACAGATGCATGCAGATTGGTGCCATCACTGATGCCTGCACCCATCTTATTGAAATTTTAAAATTCTAGAGATTATGGACATGCTGCAACATGCCACATTTCTAGCCTGTATGTGATTTGTTTGGGACCCATTTCCTTGGGTGGTAATATCACCAGATATTGGGGGATGCTGCCATGACTCAGCTCCCCAGCTCTGCTACCAATGAATGCAACTTACTTTTTAGAGAAGGGTTAGTTCTACACATGATGAATATTCCAGCTCCAAAGTGGTTTAAATTGGTAATGGAGCATGCTGACACCCTGTGGTCCAGCCACATACATCATCATACCACCACCTCATGCTTAGCAACCTCCACAAGCACCAAGACTATTTTTATGCGTTCTTCATCGCATAAGTCCTGAATAAATGTCAGATATGTTGAAGTTGAGTCTGTTTCTGGGCCTTCACACCACTGCTTCCCATCATATACCACTGAATTGCACACCATTGTGTGCCAGCCGCCGCTGGCCTCCGCTGATGCTGCGCTTGTTTCAGGTGGGAGACAGCCATGGGGAACGCGCAGAACCGCGAGCGCGGCCAGTCGGTCAGCTCTGCCTCGCCTGTCACGCGTACCGCCGTTCGCCGAGTCGGCCTTCAGGTGAGGGGGGCAGGGGTGGGGCCGGGTCTCAAGGGTCGCTGGGGGCACCGCCGTCAGCCGAGTCGGCCTTCAGGCTGGGGGGGGGGGGGCAGGGTGGGGCCCGCGTCTGAAGGGTCGCTGGGGGCAACCGCCGTCGCCGAGTCGGTCTTCAAGTGGGTGCAGGGGCGAGCCAGTCGTGGAGGGTCACTGGGGGCAACTGCCGTCGCCGAGTCAGCCTTCAGGTGAGCTTTGTGTACTCCGGGGCGCGGATGTTCAAGGTCACCAAAGAACTGTACTGAGGTGGATGGTATGTGCATGCATAGTTTGAGCAATACATGCTTCTTTTTTTTTTGCTTCCTATGAAATATAGCTCCGCCGTCTGTTACGGCTGAGCTTTGTTGGATATGATGGCCTCAGCATTTGCATGCTCAGTGTCTAGCTGGGACGCCGCGTCCACGTGACGCATTGGCGTGGCGAGCTGGCCGTTACCGGCTGCTGTAGGGCTGTGTGTGCGTGCGTGTGTGTGGGTTAGGGGGGGGGGGGGGGGGGGGGTGCGTGTGTGCGTGTGTGTTGACCAGGTCTGTCCCTGTCTGAGGACCTGCAGCGCTGCTTCTGGCAGATCATGCCCAGCCACCCCTCTAACTCCACCAATCGGACACGCGCCGCCGCTAACCCTCCCGTCCGCCGCCAGCTTCGACCAGCAGCAGCAGCGGCGGCGGCCGTCGCTGGCGCTGCATGACGAGGACCCGCTGATGCTGCCGCTGTCGCGGCGACGCGTCAGCGAGGGCGTCGAGGCGACGGCGCCGCCTAGTCAGCCGGCCGCGCTGCTCATGCACCAGAACTCAGCGCCGTGCGGCGTGCCCGGGCTGCCGGCCGAGCAGCCGGCCTCCGCGCCGCTGCTGCCCGTCGTCATCCAGTGGAAGAAGGGCGGCCAGGACGTGCAGCTGTGCGGCACGTTCACCGGCTGGAAGCCGATCCCGATGGCGCGCAGCGAGAGCAACATGAACTCGGAGCACATGAGCATCGTCAACCTGCCCGAGGGCCGGCACGAGTACAAGTTCCGCATCGACGGCGAGTGGGTGGTGGACGCCAGCGAGCCCACCACCGACGCGCCCGCCGGCGACAAGAACAACTACATCACCGTCAAGGGCTCCGACTTCGCCGCGTGCGAGGCGCTCAACCTGGAGACCGTGCAGACGGGCGACATGTCCGGCTCGCCGCCGGGGCGGTACGGCTGCGAGCCGCCGCCCACGCGCGCCGCGTCCTGGGACCACCGCTCGCCGGCGCAGCCGCCGGCGCTGCCTCCGCACCTGCTGCAGGTCATCCTCAACAAGGACACGCCTGTCTCCTGCGAGCCCACGCTGCTGCCGGCGCCCAATCACGTCATGCTCAACCACCTGTACGCGCTGAGCATCAAGGAAGGTGTGATGGTGCTCAGCGCCACGCACCGCTACCGCAAGAAGTACGTGACCACGCTGCTGTACAAGCCCATCTAGGGCGGGCCGGGGCAAGGCACCCCGCGCCCGCTCTGCTGGGGAGGGAAGCGGGGCTGTCGCTGGCGGGTAGCCCGTCGGATTGGTGCGGAGTACTGTGGGAGGTGCCGCGGCGTGATCCGAGAGAGGTAGGGAAGTCTGTGATGGCGGAGGTATACGCGTGCGGGCTGGACAACGTATGCTTTGCCAGAAGGCGATGGGGATATGACTTGGGAAGCAAAAGCTATCAGTATGGCAAGTAGCCACCGCTTAGGAACTAGTCACAGCATTTTTAGTCTTCAGATATGCTAAGATGAACGATATTTGTTGTCGGATTGTTTGTAATTTGTTAGTCTCGTCATCGCTGCCGTGTGCAGTATCCCTTGAATATCTGGTGCGATTTTCCGTTCGATAATGTCTCTCTCCACGCCCGGTAGGCGTCTAGGCCGTAAATTCGACAAATTCCACGTGAAAGATTTAGATGTACCGTTTGGAAGCCGCGTAAATTCCCGAAAAACCTATCTGTAGTTTTGTGCCCTTCGATGTACTGAGTTCATCGCCTTATTGCCTCCTGACAATCAGCCCTTGAGCGGGTACAGGGGCGGTTGAAAGCCTCGCTATCGACTCTGATGGTGCAATATTGCTGGCCAGTCGGCGCGTGCGTGACCTCGGCGTGGCGCGTCGCCGATGCCTTGGGTCGTTCGGTTCACGCCCGATGCTTTGCTCTCCGCTCGGAGGCAGCACCACGCGTTCAGTTCACGCCCGATGCTTTATCTCCGCTCCGGGGGCAGCACCACGCGTTCAGTTCACGGCGATGCTTTACTCTCCGTTCCGGAGGCAGCACCATGCGTTCAGTTCTCGCCCAGCTTTACTCTCCGCTCCGGGGACAGCACGACGCGTTGTTCTCGTCCGGTGCTTTTCTCGCTCGGGGGCCGCAGGGCAGCACGAGCGTTCAGTTCTCGTCCGATTGCTTTACTCTCCGCTCCGGAGACAGCACGACGCGTTCAGTTACGCGCGATGCTTTACTCTCCGCTCCGGGGCAGCACGACGCGACGGTGCTCGTGTAGGTGTAGGAGCGCCCAGCGGCGAGGGGTCTCGCCGACGCTGGAGCTGCCGGCGCTTTGAGCCAGCGCCCTTTTCGTCGTTCGCGCCTCGCTTGCCTGATCCTCTCCGCATCGTCATGTCCAGCACCTGTGCGTGGGCCAGGGTCTGGTCCGTGATCGGGTTTTGGTGGGCGTACAAACGGTTGGTCTCTCCCGCCGCTACTCAATAGCAGAGCGACATCAGGGGAATGGGCGCGCAGACTTGATGGCGTCGTGTCGTGATCTTAGCCATTACGCCAGACAAGTATTTATCTAGTTACGTCCGTGCGTACAGATTGCGATGTGTGAAATAAGTACTGCGAAATAAAAACGTTTTATACGTATCCGTGTTCAGCGGCGGGGAATCGTTGCATCGACTGGCGCGATCCAATGGCACCCATTAAGTTCAGTTATCTCAGTCGTGACGCCAATGCCACTTCGTGGTGAAATTTAAGTTGGTTCGGTGGTTCTGGGGCGGTACAGAGGCCCCCCCACCACCCGTCGCACTCAGCTCCATGGTGTGCGACACGCGCGCGAATGGCCCTGAAACGGACTGTATTCAACCGGTACGACGCGATCCGAACCACGCGGTTGAGGACCCTAAATGACGTGTTGGGAAGCCTCATGTCCAGTGTGGCGCGATTCCCAACTAGACGCGGATGGCTGTTGCATGTGCGCCCCTGGCCCCAGCCAGTCAGGAGACCGCATCACTGCCAGTTACGTTTGGTGTCCAGCGCGCCACTGGAAACGGGCTGTAGCAGCTTAACCTGCAGAGTACAGTCCGCGTGGGTCAAGCGGGAAGAGAACAGACAGGTGTTCGCATCGTTGGCACACTTTCCAACCATCTGTGGTGCACGCTATTGCATGACTAGAACGACCCCTGATGCGTGCTGCGCCACGCGAAGCGCCAACAAAAACCACCGCGGAAGCAATGCAGCATATATTCCACCGTTACATGTCAGCTGTCGAATAGTACAACAGTACGGAAGCCGTGTTGGCGGTCGACCCTGCAAGATTCGGTCCGTTGACGGGACCTTTTACTCCCCGGAGCGACATCCCCGGAGCACGAGCCGACGAAGGCAGCTCGGCCCAGAGCGGCGCCACACCGCCGACCGGGCGCCGAAGCGGGGCGGATAGCCACAGGAAGATTTTTTTGATCGATGGATACGTGACACACCAAGCACAGTGGGCGCGTAGGTTTTCATACATGTTACTGCAGCGCCGGCGCTTCTGCCAAGATGCACGGTTACTTGCACTCGGCGCGACATCTACAGACCACAGACATCGACGCCTGAAAAAGTTCTCCCACTTCTGCCCTCAGCCTATTCAGCCCTTGCGATTCGCGTGGGTTTGGGCAGATGGTGGTTCACTGGTGGGGAAAGGGGCCCACCTGGCACGCGGCACACCACATTCACGTAAAAGCAATCGGTGCATTATCAGGTATATAGCGCAACTTACCCGGTAGACATCTCTTTGGCGATATTTGTTCTCAGTTCTTTCGGAAAAAGTACAGCACTCGCCGTTTTAGGACTTAACAATAGCCTCGTCGCGTGAGGTAAAACTAACTTCGTTCATGAATCTAGCAATCATGCTACGACGACACCTTAAATAAATGTTTTTGTCGCTGGCATCGGCACAGCGCGGACCT
>NW_023596746.1:31273598-31307210 GCF_011947565.3 Pollicipes pollicipes
GCTTGCAATGCCCGCCGTTATTACTAAAGGTGTCCCAGTGTCAACGGCTGTTAAGATGGCAATGCCAGGACGGGCTAAAATTTTATGTAGTAATGTGTCTCATCGTATCCCACCCCGGCCCCGTAGAAAGTGACCATATTGCACCGTAGACCGGCCAGCAGGAAAAGTGGATCTGGCTAGTCCAGGACCCCACTCCGTCTCCATGACGCCTGTCCTACACTTGGCAGCAGCTCATCATCTCGCACTGTCCTGCGGGAGAAAAGACCCTCCAGCCACACCCGGTCCGCCGCAGAGACCGCGGTGGAGGACACGGGAGCTCCAGGATCCAAACGGTCCGCCCAGCCTGCAGTCCAGCGCCCGGCCCGCGCGGCAACCCACCTCGTCCAGCAGGGGCGTACGTGTTGTGACGGTCCTGCGACTTGGCCAGCAGCTCGGCCAGGTCGGCGCCGCTGCGTCAGCTGACTGCCGTCGGCGCGGCGGTGCGCGCGCAGCGTCTGCACCGAGTCCTCCAGCGTGCGCACGTCACCTTCCAGCAGCGCACTTCGGGCCTCGCTGTTCTGCAGGACAGCGGCTCGGGTCAGCGGCTGGTGCGCGCCGCCCGGCGTGCGGCTCCACGGTCAGAGACGCGTTGTCGGCAACGAACCAATCCGGACTTACCTGCATTGTCCGTCAAGTTAGCCACGTACACCCTTGCAGATTGCGTGACATGTTCCGGCCCTTATTCCCTTTTATATTTAAAATTGCGTTATCAAATGGAGCGAGCTGTGAAAAAAGCATCCGTACATGGCAACATCGACTCCACTGCGATGCACATGGGGTTTTAAACTACAATAACAGCAAACTCTTGATTGCAAACAAACGTTCTTTAATGGTGTTCAAGCGGGAAATTATTTCAACTCTGCATTATCAGCCTGAACCTCCGTTGACGTTTTGCGGTGTGCACCATGCGATGACAATACCGACATAAGATGTGGAAATGTGCATTGTTAAAGTCACATAGCAAAAATACGTTTGCACTACATCTTAATTTACGTAACTCAGCATACAATCGGAATCATGGCGATCCGTCCTCCGGTCTCTGGTACCAGTTTTAGAGGATTAAATCCCATTCGTGGATTGTAGTATCCTCGCACGAG
The DNA here is from genome assembly GCF_011947565.3 of Pollicipes pollicipes. NCBI lineage: Eukaryota > Metazoa > Arthropoda > Thecostraca > Pollicipedomorpha > Pollicipedidae > Pollicipes > Pollicipes pollicipes. The sequence continues at coordinate 31,274,735 of NW_023596746.1, forward strand.
TGGTGAATAAAAGTTTATTCGATTTTACCAGACCATCAACGTTAATCCCAAAGTATCGAAGTCTTCAAACATTACATGCAAGCATAGCATCACGCCGATAGCTTAAGCACAAACTTGAGCCATTCATGAATTGAATCAGCATTAATATACACGCCACTTATCCTGTAATCAGTTAACGTCCGAAGTATGTCGAACGCTGAAGCACGTGTTACCGCTAGCTCGGGAAACGCCTAGCAGCATACTTGGTAGTCACCAACCCTCGTTGGTAGCAACACCCCAAAGATGCGGCGAAGGACCGCACTGACCTGCTGCAGCTGAAGCAGCCTCGTCACGTTGAAGCTCTCGGCGAGGTCGGCCACCTGGCCCTTCAACATTGTGACCATGTCCTTGAGCCACTCGACCACGGTGTGCTCGGAGCCGTTGTCGTCGGCGACCCTCGCTGCTGACGCCTCGCTCGCTTCCTTCAACCGGCGAATCTCCTGACTGTGAAGACACGAGCGAAGACGCCGTCAGCGCGCCAGACGCGGAGCACGGCGTCAGTCCGCCGCCATGGCCGCGGTAAGGCCGGACGAACTCGGAAGTGGCCAATCGAACATTGGTGGAGCCATGCGTCGATCAGCCAAGGGTTCACGCAGATTGTCGTCACCGCGGTAAAATACGCTCCGTTGCTGCATATGGACATTTCACGAATAAATATCTATTGTGTATGCTTGATGGAACACGACGCACAGGTAGTATCCACAAATGAGCCAAAAGGAACAAATGGAAAGGCTCAACGCAAAATCTTGGCAGGGGTTTCCGTAAGCCGTGGGGTTCAGTTTTAGATTTGCTTGCACCACGATTACGCAAAGTTATGCAAATTTATATGTTTACCACCACCTTGGAAAAACCCAAGGTCCGGACATGTTCGATGACTCAGAACTAAATGATTTAGCAATCCTTGAAGATTACATCCATCGAAGACACATTTATTCGTGAAAAGTGTCCCAGATACTGAAGTGGCAATCAAGATTACCTCGTGCGACCTAAAACAAATCCGACAAGGCTATCAAAGAAACATAAAACTAGTTCTAGCTGGGGTCTAGCCATGATTTGCCCAAGACATGTAAACTTATGGTTTTCACACGATTCGGGCAATTAAACCGCTCATTCATCACGCGTTATACGAATGCGCCAAAAGTCGGGCAGGCAGCATGATCACTGTGCGGTGATCATTTCATCGATTAGCCAATAACAAATGGTGGCTCAAACCGGCGGGTGGCATTGCATCATAGCAATCGAACTGGAAAAATCCTGCCGCATAGTGGCAAAGGTAATGTTATCAATGAAAATGTTGGCTGCTCCACTGGACAGTAACGCGCCGGGCTGGTGTAGCATGATCAGATGAAAGTGTTGGTCGATTATGATGGCAACATTTGGCATGAACAGCATTGAATAACCAAACAACGCCTTCAAATAATATGCAGCCAACATTATAGAAACATTAATAAAAAAGTAAAGCGGAACAACTCGGCGCGAACCAGACAAACAGAACATGTCACGCGAGTTATGCACATCAATGCGTTCGAAGTATGTGTCCCAATAAGTCAGCACGCGCACGCAGCCGGGTTCAACACATCTAAGCACACAATAACACACCAACGTAAGCAGCGCGGCACACAAAAACGTACGCCCAAGCACTCGCTTATAGCTAACCAGCTTGCTAGATGCACCAGACGAATGTATCCATACAACTGCTATGCTACAGTTCGCCCAAGCGTGTAAACCGAAGCAGCGCAATCTAGCCTTCATATGCTTAAATGTTAACTACCATAGGGTTTGAAAGAAACGCATAACCCTGCACCGCTTTGGGCACCACCTCCAGCATCACGGTCTTATTTTTCTCTTGCCGTCTCCGCATTTCGAAAAACTTGACCATTTTTTTTTTTGACGATATGCCGGACAGTTTTTTGGTTCTGAGACCGCCTTGCGAAGCTGACCCGTCGCATCAGGCGGCACCACGCGTAGCCTAGAGGAGTACGTTGGAGAGGTACGCATCCTGCGTACCTCTCCGACGCGCGGCTCCACGCCGGATCTGGCAGGCCATCATTCGGAACTAGCGTTGATAGTTGCAGGATGCTTGCACCGTTATTGCAAACATTCCGCACCCTGTCGCCGCCAGTCTATCGTCACCCTGTCTGGTATCGTGGAACACACGCTGGTGACAGATAACGCCAGGAAACTCGGACGAGGGCCGGCCAGATACGGACCGCGCTCCAACAGAGGAGGTGTGTCTGCCGTGTGCACGCGCAAGCCGACTGTACCTGTTGTCCGGAATCTTGTGTGTTCTGCAGCACCCGCTTACGGAAGAGTATAAGTCATTTAAGCGGCATTTCAACTCAAAACACCGCCCTTCTTTACATATGTTTTAAATTGCGGAGAATCATAGGAAAACGTATAGTCTAGCCTACGTTTTTCTTAGGTTCTTACTACGAAGCCATGTTCACACAGAATACATTGAAAGGAAGGGACGTGGGACGTTTAATAATGCATATGCGGCGATCCCGGCGTTCCATGTCCCGCCCGACGGCTACCGAAAATTCAACAATAGTTTTAGGAACAGGTTGTTTCGGGCAGACTCACACAAACCCAAATGATTTTCATGGTCATGACTTTGCAAGAAACACACTCGAAAGGCGCGACATTTTCTCAGTGCAGCCGCGGTATACGTTCAACGACCGACAGCCCAGGGTCAGCGTCCAATCCGCTTAATCTGATTCCAGAACATATGTCATCAAACCTCTTGAATGCGACCATTCTGCGCGCCGAAACACGCCTCGAGAATTGTGAGTGCTATATGCCATTCACAAATGATGAAGGAATCCAGATGCATGCAATATGCCCGATCATCAGTCTCCGGTATAGTTATGCGGCTTTGGAAATTAAAATCAGTTACAAACAAGATAACGTATTTACGAGCACCACGATTTGTTCATACATCAATCGACTCGTTTAGTTAGCTGCTGACAGGCCTGATTTAGCACACGGAAGAAGCCTGCACGCCAGCGTAACATTCCATGAACAAGAAATATTTCTTCGCAAATCTGCGTACCGTCTGTAGACCTGATGAAATGTCTGCTCCTGGGCTTCAAACTCATTCTGTTCGTTAATTCACCTTTGGTGAGAGGCCCTTGGTTCAATTATCAGTTTTACTTATAAAAGTATAGTTCAATGGTCAGCAGGAGTAGCCTCCATGTTCGACTCCAATCCATTTAAGCCCATCAAAGACACCTTACAGCTGACACTGGCGTCATCTCTACTTGCCCCAACAGTAGTCGAACTTGGGCACCGGAGCACTCCCTCCCACTCCGACCCAAAAACCTCGGCCCCTATGCACCGGGCGGGCCAGCTCTCGCGCTCACCTGATTCCGTCAATCTCTGAGCGCATCTCCACCAGGCTGTCGCCGACCGTGGCCTGAGCGCGAATGTGGTCCGCTAGCTGCTGCAGCTCGGCCCTCATCTGCGTCAGGCCGTGCCGCAGCCGGTCAGGCTCGGCCTCGGCGCCGAGCCGCGTCTCCAGCCGCGACACCGTCTCCCGGTCCTGAAGCCGGCCCTTCTCCAGCGAGTCCACCCGCGCCGCCAGCGTCGCCAGCATCTGCCGCAGCTCCGGGTCGGCCGCCGCGCCGACCGCCGCCGCCGCCGCGCCGCCCGCCGCCGCCAGCGCCGCGCATAACCAGAGCAGCAGCGTCCGCACCATGTCTGCACCCGACCGTCGCGCGTCGCTTACTGAGCTCTCGCGCCGCGGCTGGCCGGCCGGCCGGACGGCGGCCGCCGCCTGGCAGATGGGCTCCGGAGGGGGCCTGCTGCACCCTCGACCGGTGAGTGGGGGAGGGCCGGGGTGGAGTCCGTGACAGCGAGGGAGGGCCGAGGGTGGTGTCCGCGAAACGGGCGATGGTGCTGGATGGCCGGCACGGGTGGTGGACGAAGAAAACAGATGTGGTTGTGCCGGAGAAAGGGAGCAGGACGTCGACCAAAGGAGAGGGATAGCCTGGGCGAAGTACGAGAATGAAGGCCAGGGCAACCTTAGATTGGGCGAAGACACAGTACTTGATCCATGACATGGTTTTAGGCCAAATATTCGCTTGAGAAATGTACATACGCGTAAAGCACGTATCTAATTTTTCGTAAACGAAGGTACGAGAGGCCTATATGGCGGAGGTACGTGTGCCAGAGTATATACACAAAGGCTCGGAGACAAATGGCCGTATGCTAGTAAGCGCATATGTAGTATGTTCGTAAGGACAAAAGGTCATCGGGACAAAGGTTCAGAAAGAGGAGTTCGCAAGCTAAAGTAATGAGTTGTTGGAATACTTGTTCATACGCAAATGCTGACAACCTACAAAGTTTGCCTCATAAAGCGTACACAAAAGTTGGTAAGAACATGTGGTGTCACTAATAACTAACCAGAATAAGCCAACATGTCATTAATTATTGCGCAACTTCAAATGAAAAGCGAACTTTGACCTTCCAAAAACGTTACGGGGCCCAGTCATTTTGGAACAGATCTGCAAGTTTGTTCTGCAAAATACAGGTTCCATACATTGACCTCAACCAGCTCTCAACGTAAAGTTATGTATTCATGCTGTAGCGCTACCTTTCGACGCTTGTGTGGCCATGCTTTACGTCATGAGAGGCCAAACGACATACATTACATGCTATGTAGTGTTAGCAGATCAGACGGCACTGGACATATCAAACGACAGCATGCACCAATGCGAATTGAAATGTGCTACTTGAGGCGCCTGTGCGTCGCTATGTGAACGCTTTGACGAAAATGTGGTCACATTCGCAGTGGTAGCTCATCCGAAAGCCAATACCAAGTGTGTGGCTCTGCATGACAATTCACGGTACGGATCTGCATAGAAGCCTTTTAATGCACATGTTTGACAAACGAACTCTATCCTGGACAAACATCCGTGTGCGAACAATCAATAAATTTATGTTCCAATTTTTGCGAACTGACTTTTTTCAAGCAAACGTTATTCCTGACCAACATTTGTGCACGAGCAGTTGCGCTCTTTCCATAATGAACATGTACATGAAAATCTGCGTACGTACCTAAGCAAACGAGGTGTCTCCCTGACGAATATTTACGTACGAATAAATACAGGTGACCTATTCCATACAGAATTGTTTGCGCACAAATATTTACGATACCCGCCTGCCCCGAGAATTCCCCGGCGAGTATTTCCCGATGACCATTTCCCGCCGAACATTCTACCTTTCAAGATTCAATCCATGCAAAGTTTTGGCGTTACGAGTACTTTTTGTCCAACGCACCCAACCCTGACAAACTTTCCGCACACAAACATGACTCTATGAGCATCAACCAAAGGGGCTTTTCTATGGAGCGTTTAACCTGTAAATGTGATTTAGACAAAGTTGAGCTGCCAAACGAAAGTAAGAGGCGGTGTAAGGGAGTGATAAGGACAAGGGGCCGTTTGAGGGCGGTTTCCTATGTGCCGCCCTCCTTCGCTTTAGCCGCCCATGCTTACTGCCATGTCTGTCGTGTGATGCACTGTCTATCATCCTTCTCACAGCGCAGAGCATTGCGATCTGTACAAAGCATCGCCCATTTGAGTTATACATACATTAGGGACCCCGCGAATGTATATTTTAGACCGGGACGTGTCAAGAACTTGAATTAACTTGGCCAATACATGTTTTTCTATGAATATTCAATACTCATTTAGAATCGATTAATGATGCAAATTACGCACGTTGTTTTGAACATGCGCGCTCGCAAATCTCAGACAAAAACCTCGACTCCAGGCGGTGCAGTCTCCGTAGACCGCGCGACGTCGGTTCCGTGGCTTACACTAAGCTGTGGCCAATGGGCGGACAAAAAGATGACGCATCGGAAAAAAGTGCCTTTGAAAGTTTTAAGACCTCGAATCGTGCACTTAGAAGGTAGTCCGGGCATATATTTCACCGGTGCGATTTTTAGAATGATGTTAAGAGCGGATTGGTATTTACAGCATTGCGATGTGGTGCTGGCTGGAATCTGGTGGTGGATCTGGAAGGGTGAAGGCAGAATCTCTATTTTTCGTGTGGCTGTCACTGTTGGGCCGCCCAGAGGACAGCCTCGAAGCCGTAAACAAGGTATGTACAGCTTTTTCTTTAATATATGAACTAATTAATTACGAATTAAGAATTAATCTTGAGGGACATTCGGAAAAATTATTTCACGACGGTCGTTCTCGCGCGGAGTGCGTGGTGTTACTTGCAGTGGCCAACGCCGTTCGGTTTTAAAGAGATGCAACCCATCCATCGCTGTTCTCGCTTCCGAGACCTCGGGCGCGCAAGATCAAATCTTTTGATGTAATTTGCTTCACTAATCGAGTCTGCAAAAGGCATACGTTCTGAAGCCAATATGGGATGGTCTTGTTCGTTTTTTTAACTCATTTCGGCCCATTCTTTGCGACACTAATGAGACCCCTTATTTCTCTCCGGGCAGGGGCCTCTTGAGTAGAACACTAGGGGCGCATTATTGTTCCCGGTCAGGAGCTGAAGCGCCATTTCGTTCCACCGCGGGGCGCCTTCCTGCTGTCATTTTTGCGACATGGGGCGGCATCCCCTGGCCGATCCGGAGGCCCTTAGAGAGACATCATATTACATTGGTCCTTTCCCTACGTGGGGGGCCTTCTAAGCAGCACAGTTGGCCCCGGATCGACGCAGAAACCCTCACTGGCGCAACAACATCCCTGTTCACCGCAGGTGGTCCAATAATTGGCGCACATATTCCAGTTTAGCTTAACGGGCCCATACTGGAATTGCGTTGGAGGGCCCACCGTTCAGAACTGGTGGCCCTGACAGGCACAAGACCCTTCCATTGTCTCAACGTGAACGCTCAACATAAGTTATAATGTTCGCTTTCGTTATCAGAGGACCCCAACCAACGCGAGAGGTCCCCTGTCATTCGGAGTCCCGTTCATGTCCCTGTTGAGTAAATGAGCAACGGGGCCTGAAATAATACAGGAGCCCAACCATTGCTTTAAAAGGCCCAGACCAAAGCAAATCGCGAGCCCGACCCTGCCCCTGCTTGGGAAATGCGCCCCAAGAGCTCAGACCAACACGGCATCCGTCCCTCTTATCCTCTGTCTTGCTTTATCCTGCATCCTCGTGGCACCTCGCACACTCGGGGCAGGCTGCGTGCGTCAGCCAGGAGCGGGCCGAGAGGCCGGTGGGAAAGAAGACCTCGACCAGATATCCAGCGCGCATGCGCGGTTAAAGCTCGGTTGTTGGCCCCCCCCAGGGGCATGCTAGTCTGCTCCCCCGTTAACCATTTTCCTTCATCCCATAGCCATGAAATGATCATTTCTGGTCGAAAGGGCTCTAATCCAAGACAAAAAACAAAAACACCGATACTGAGCCGACTGTTCATTGCTGGCAACCTATGGCCGAAATAGAGAAACGCTCCGTCTCAGGGGTACTGAATCGGTACAAGAGACCCTCTAACTGACATTTCAGAGCATGGCCCTACGAACGGGGGTCCTTAATGTGACCCTCTGACCCTCAGGCAGCTCTTCGGGCGCTTCAGTCTTCCAGTCAGGCCCTTCATATTTGGTCACGATGTGCCCTTTGCCGCCCCCCCCCCCCCCCTCGGACCTCCTCAAACAAACCCGTGACAGAATTGGGGCCGCTAGCCGACACATGACTCCCTGTTAGGCACTGTGGGCTCCTGACCGACACAGGGGCATCAGTCATTGTTTCGGGGAACCAGACCAAGGCAAGTCGTGGCGCCGGCCTTGCTCTTGCTTGGGAAATGGCTCCTCAGGGTTTAGACTGACAGGGAACCAAATGTTCGGTGCTCGTGGTGTTTGGCCGACCGAGACGCTTTCATTGCCTCAGGGGTCTCAAACGGTGCAAGAGGACCTCTGACTGATATTTTAGGCCAAGGCCACACGGGCCGTGATTCTACGTTATCTACAGCCAGTTGTTCAAGATGCCGTCCAATCGAGCCCTTAATCGTCAGTTCCGTTGGGCCGCCCGGGCTCCTCTTCGGGCCTCATCGAACACTGCCCTTATTCGGCTCGGGCCGCTTGCAAACCAGAACCCTACTGTTAGGTGCTGCGGGGCCCTGACAGATACAAGGGCCCCGATCAGTTTAAATTGCTGGCCTCGGCTTTATAGCTGATTGGGACGGGGCTCTCAGGCTCATGTCGATACGCAGCTGGCTGTGCGATACTGGTGATGTCCGATCGACATGTAGGCTCATATCGACTCAGGGGGTCCCCGATCGGCGCAAATGGCTCCCTGACTGCCATTTGAAAGCCCGTGTCCGCAGACTGGAGCCCCTGAATAAGACCCAACCAGCCCTTCGTGTACTTAAGCTCCAATCGGGCCCTTGGTTGCCGGTCTCGGTGAGCCCTCCAGGTTCACCAGGTCTCCTCGAGAGTGTCTCTGGCCTACTCGGAGCCCCTTGCCAACAAAGGTCCCCTGTTAGGCGCTGCGGGGCCCTGATAGACACTGGGCACCCGTCCCATGTAAATCGCTGGCGCGTGCTTGGTCCCTGCTTGGGGAATGGGCCCTCCGGCCCATGTTGACACGGAGCTGACTGTGTGTTATTGGTGGTGTCTGACCGGCATATAGGCACTTATCGACTCATGGGACCCATGATCAGCGCGCAGGGCCCTCTGGATGGCATTGAAGTGCACGGCCCTGGGGGCCGGATCCTGAATACGACGCTCGGCTGGCCTTTCGGGCCCCTCCGGGCCCTCAAATATGGCTCTCATATTGGGCCTTTCATCGTGGGTCCTGAGGGGCCCGGAAGGCCTTTCGAAACCTAGGGAGGACGGGCTCGTTTTGCCACCCCTGCCTGCCTGCGCCACTGCTCACGACCCAGCGGCGTGTTAACGGAGTACAGCACGTGCAGGTCACGAGCGCCGAGAGGCCTGACCTGGCCGGATTTACGACAGGACAGGAAGGGCAGACCTGGAAGGCGCGGGAACAGGTCTGTGTAGTAACAGGCGGAAACAGTCAGACCTCCATGACAAGTTTGGACCAGACCGTGCTTAGCGCGGCAAGGCAGGACACTACGGACCAGGGGCGGAACCGGACTGTACTGGGAGCAGAGACGGATATAATGGTACAGGAGAGATTAAAGAACAAGAAAGGACAGGACCAGAGACAAGACAGCCGGCTCAGGACCAGCTCAGACGTGAATGGGCCAAAATAAACCGTACAGAATCGGACTGGGTCGGATCAGACTAAACTGGACCAAACCCAGACCTAGCAGACCAAAGACAAGGGCGTAAGGTCACGTCCAGACTGGACTGGAACGGACCTGACTAGATTGAAAGGAACCGGACCGAACCAGACTAGACTGGACCAGAACCAGACCGTACTGAACCGGCCCAGACATGATGGGCATGACGAGACTTGTCGCTTGGTGGGTTAAACCTGTCGACGTCGCGACTCATTGATTAGGATAATCATGTTTAATTGCTGATTTATTGGACTATATCACTGTTGGCTTCAGAATCACCTTGGTTTGGGAGCCACATCAAGATTGGACACATTGATAAAATGTCATCAGCAGTTCTGCCCCTCCTAATGTCCGGCCGGAGGCGGCCGTACCCGGCCAGTCCTGCCGTTGTAGGCCGTTGCCGACCGCTGTAGAACATTCTACGAACGACAAAATAATTTGCCTGATATGGTAGCTTTGAAATGTACTTTAATCTCCGCAGATGAGGCAGTTGAAAAATTTCCGTAGTAGTGGGGGTGATGGCGGACGCTTCTTACATCCATTTTTCATTGAGCTTTTGATCACTGGCGGAGGAGGTGCCCGCATTGCTGTCGCGGAGTGAAACTGCTGTGTTGAGGAAGGTATGCAATCTGCTAATGCTCGTACAGGAAGAGCATGTGTATGCTTTGTAAGGTGTCACGAAAATGCTAAATGAAGTGTGTAATTCAAGGTGTAATTGTGTGTGGGATTGTCCGAAAAGATGTTGCGGTGACTCGACTCTTCCATGACTGTGCAGAGCTAATGATACTCACAGGTCATACACCAATGCAATTTGATAGTAAATACGTGACAGTCTTGGTCATACATGTGTTAGGAAATTGAGGGCAGTCCAGGACAAGTAGTGCAAAACAAAGTTGGCCATTCAGTGGCGCTTAATTCTTTGCTCCTCACACACTTACCCCACCCCCTACAGTGTGTGTATGAGGGCTTGAATCAAAGCAGGCTACCTTAGTGTTGATGTCACTGCAGTTTAAGTTTACATTTATCACTGTTATGTTGTTACTTGGGTGCTGATGTCACAGCATAGCTGGCCCAAAAATTTTAAAGGTGCCCTTCTTGTAATCAACATTTTTTTGTCAAAAGCCTTTCTGGCAACTACTTTTTCCTCAGAAGAGAGAACAAAAATTGGATCTTGAGTGTTAACTTCGGAACATTCTGGGAAAAAGCTGTCTTAAATCAAGCAGCCACTGTGGCATGATAAAGATAACATATTTGCTGTATATCACACCAAGCTTCTATTGTGCATGCTGGAGGTGGTTCGTTCATAGCATTGTACCAGAGCATTAACTTAGTACATGTCCCAGAATGAATGCTACACAAAAAGTTTTGAAGCTCAAACCTATTCTTCATGCATAATGTTTAAATTTTACTAATTTTCAGTAAAGAGAAAGCTTTTATGCAGTATCACAACTTTGTTCCATAGGTTGTTGAACATGAAATGCCATGATTTTTAGTGTGTACCAATGGGTATGAATAAAATGCAAAAATGAGAACAAAAACTCTATACATAACTCATGTCAATATAAAGTAACCACTGATACAACACCAGCAAGCCATTTAATTGCCACAGAATGCCAATCAACCTGCCAGTGGTGTTCAGTGCTACACATTACAGTCCTCAATTCAACAAGATTCACTGTACTTTCATGCTCTATGATGTACAAACATGCTATAAGTAGATTTATTTAGAAGTTATCCTTTTATTTGTAATAATATCTTACTAGCAATTAAAAATACTACACTGTCATGAAGTGGGGATGGATCCATGATATGGCAGCCAATGCATTCAGTGATTAAATCAGTCAGCTATCAAATCAGTTTTCAGTCATTCATATGCAATCATCCATAAATTAAGACTGGTCACCAGACAGGGGTCCTAATAAGACCAGGACTGCCAGGCCTAGAAGCCTTCTATGATTACCAGTGATCATAAGGCAAGGTAGGGAGGCAAGGTATTTTGAGAACATAACATCAAGATTATAGAGTGCAAATTTTTAGAAGAAAACCCCCAAGATCTCAGAATCTAGAGAAGTGCCCAAAATGCTTGCCTTGAGTGGAATGCTTGTCTTCCTTTAGAAAATGGTTTCCAGTGAAGGTTGAGTTTAAGCTGGCTTACAGCAAAAGCTTGCATGGTATTCTGTTAAGCACCAGTACTCTTTTGATGTGGATGCAAAATAGTTAACAGATGTATAAATAGATATGGTACCTGGCCTGACAGTGGTGGACTATGCAAATGCTGTGAAATTTTAGCCTTTGCTTTATCACACAGAAAGCTGGTACCAATCCCAGAACCAGCCAAGCTTCTTTAGTCCTAGGTTCATACAGATGCATGCAGATTGGTGCCATCATGATGCCTGCACCCATCTTATGGAAATTTTGCAATTCTTATGAGATTATGGACATGCTGCAACATGCCACATTTCTAGCCTGTATGTGATTTGTTTGGGACCCATTTCCTTGGGTGGTAATATCACCAGATATTGGGGGATGCTGCCAGTGACTCAGCTCCCCAGCTCTGCTACCAATGAATGCAACTTACTTTTTAGAGAAGGGTTAGTTCTACACATGATGAATATTCCAGCTCCAAAGTGGTCTAAATTGGTAATGGAGCATGCTGACACCCTGTGGTCCAGCCACATACATCATCATACCACCACCTCATGCTTAGCAACCTCCACAAGCACCAAGCACTATTTTTATGCGTTCTTCATCGCATAAGTCCTGAATAAATGTCAGATATGTTGAAGTTGAGTCTGTTTCTGGGCCTTCACACCACTGCTTCCCATCATATACCACTGAATTGCACACACCATTGTGTGCCAGCCGCCGCTGGCCTCCGCTGATGCTGCGCTTGTTTCAGGTGGGAGACAGCCATGGGGAACGCGCAGAACCGCGAGCGCGGCCAGTCGGTCAGCTCTGCCTCGCCTGTCACGCGTACCGCCGTCGCCGAGTCGGCCTTCAGGTGAGGGGGCAGGGGTGGGGCCGGTCTGAAGGGTCGCTGGGGGCACCGCCGTCGCCGAGTCGGCCTTCGGGTGGGGGGGGGGGGGGGCAGGGGTGGGGCCGGTCTGAAGGGTCGCTGGGGGCACCGCCGTCGCCGAGTCGGTCTTCAAGTGGGTGCAGGGGCGAGCCAGTCATGGAGGGTCACTGGGGGCACTGCCGTCGCCGAGTCAGCCTTCAGGTGAGCTTTGTGTGACTCCGGGCGCTGGATGTTCAAGGTCACCAAAAGAACTGTACTGAGGTGGAGGTATTGTGCATGCTAGTTTGAGCAATACCATTGCTTCTTTTTTTGCTTCCTATGAAAATATAGCTCTGCCGTCTGTTACGGCTGAGCTTTGTTGGATATGAGATCAGCATTTGCATTGCTCAGTGTCTAGCTGGGGACCGCCGCAGTCCACGTGACGCATTGGCGTGGCGAGCTGGCCGTTACCGGCGCTGTAGGCTGTGTGTGCGTGCGTGTGTGTGGGTAGGGGGGGGGGGGGTGCGTGTGTGTGCGTGTGTGTTTGACCAGGTCTGTCCCTGCCTGAGGCCTGCAGCGCTGCTTCTGGCAGATCATGCCCAGCCACCCCTCTAACTCCGCCAATCGGACACGCGCCGCCGCTAACCCTCCCGTCCGCCGCCAGCTTCGACCAGCAGCAGCAGCGGCGGCGGCCGTCGCTGGCGCTGCATGACGAGGACCCGCTGATGCTGCCGCTGTCGCGGCGACGCGTCAGCGAGGGCGTCGAGGCGACGGCGCCGCCTAGTCAGCCGGCCGCGCTGCTCATGCACCAGAACTCAGCGCCGTGCGGCGTGCCCGGGCTGCCGGCCGAGCAGCCGGCCTCCGCGCCGCTGCTGCCCGTCGTCATCCAGTGGAAGAAGGGCGGCCAGGACGTGCAGCTGTGCGGCACGTTCACCGGCTGGAAGCCGATCCCGATGGCGCGCAGCGAGAGCAACATGAACTCGGAGCACATGAGCATCGTCAACCTGCCCGAGGGCCGGCACGAGTACAAGTTCCGCATCGACGGCGAGTGGGTGGTGGACGCCAGCGAGCCCACCACCGACGCGCCCGCCGGCGACAAGAACAACTACATCACCGTCAAGGGCTCCGACTTCGCCGCGTGCGAGGCGCTCAACCTGGAGACCGTGCAGACGGGCGACATGTCCGGCTCGCCGCCGGGGCGGTACGGCTGCGAGCCGCCGCCCACGCGCGCCGCGTCCTGGGACCACCGCTCGCCGGCGCAGCCGCCGGCGCTGCCTCCGCACCTGCTGCAGGTCATCCTCAACAAGGACACGCCTGTCTCCTGCGAGCCCACGCTGCTGCCGGCGCCCAATCACGTCATGCTCAACCACCTGTACGCGCTGAGCATCAAGGAAGGTGTGATGGTGCTCAGCGCCACGCACCGCTACCGCAAGAAGTACGTGACCACGCTGCTGTACAAGCCCATCTAGGGCGGGCCGGGGCAAGGCACCCCGCGCCCGCTCTGCTGGGGGAGGGAAGCGGGGCTGTCGCTGGCGGGTAGCCCGTCGGATTGGTGCGGAGTACTGTGGGAGGTGCCGCGGCGTGATCCGGAGAGGTAGGGAAGTCTGTGATGGCGGAGGTATACGCGTGCGGGCTGGACAACGTATGCTTTGCCAGAAGGCGATGGGGATATGACTTGGGAAGCAAAAGCTATCAGTATGGCAAGTAGCCACCGCTTAGGAACTAGTCACAGCATTTTTAGTCTTCAGATATGCTCGTAAGATGAACGATATTTGTTGTCGGATTGTTTGTAATTTGTTAGTCTCGTCATCGCTGCCGTGTGCAGTATCCCTTGAATATCTGGTGCGATTTTCCGTTCGATAATGTCTCTCTCCACGCCCGGTAGGCGTCTAGGCCGTAAATTCGACAAATTCTACGTGAAAGATTTAGATGTACCGTTTGGAAGCCGCGTAAATTCCCGAAAAACCTAGCTGTAGTTTTGTGCCCTTCGATGTACTGAGTTCATCGCCCTTACTTGCCTCCTGACAATCAGCCCCTTGAGCGGGTACAGGGGCGGTTGAAAGCCTCGCTATCGACTCACTGATGGTGCAATATTGCTGGCCAGTCGGCGCGTGCGTGACCTCGGCGTGGCGCGTCGCCGATGCCTTGGGTCGTTCGGTTCACGCCCGATGCTTTGCTCTCCGCTCCGGAGGCAGCACCACGCGTTCAGTTCACGCCCGATGCTTTACTCTCCGCTCCTGGGGCAGCACCACGCGTTCAGTTCACGCGCGATGCTTTACTCTCCGTTCCGGAGGCAGCACCATGCGTTCAGTTCTCGCTCAATGCTTTACTCCCCGCTCCGGGGACAGCACGACGCGTTGTTCTCGTCCGGTGCTTTACTCTCCGCTCCGGGGGCAGCACGGCGCGTTCAGTTCTCGTCCGATGCTTTACTCTCCGCTCCGGAGACAGCACGACGCGTTCAGTTCACGCGCGATGCTTTACTCTCCGCTCCGGAGGCAGCACGACGCGACGGTGCTCGTGTAGGTGTAGCCGCGCCCAGCGGCGAGGGGTCTCGCCGACGCTGGAGCTGCCGGCGCTTTGAGCCACGCCCTTTCTCTGTTCGCGCCTCGCTTGCCTGTTCTCCTCTCCGCATTCGTCATGTCCAGCACCTGTGCGTGGGCCCAGTGTCTGGTCCGTGATCGGGTTTTGTGTGGGCGTACAAACGGTTGGTCTCTCCCGCCTATACTCAATCAGCGACATCAGGGGAACTGGGCGCAGACTTGATGGCGTCGTGTTCGTGATCTTAGCCTTACGCCATGACAAGTCATTTATCTAGTTTTACGTCCGTGCGTACATGCTATGCGTATGTGAAATAAGTACTGCGAAATAAAAACGTTTTACGTATTCCGTGTTCAGCGGCGGGAATCGTTGCATCGACTGGCGCGATCCCATGGCACCCATTAAGTTCAGTTTATCTCAGTCCTGACGCCAATGCCCACTTCGTGTGAAATTTTAAGTTGGTTCGGTGTTCTGTGCGGTGCGGTACAGATGCACCTCCCCCCCCCCCCCCGGTCGCACTCAGCTCCATGGTGTGCATCACACGCGCGAATGGCCCTGAAACGGCACTGTATTCAACCGGTACGACGCGATCCGAACCACGCGGTTTGAGGACCCTAAATGACCGTTGCTTGGCATGCCTCATGTCCAGTGTGGCGCGATTCCCAACTAGACGCGGATGGCTGTTGCATGTGCGCCCCTGGCCCCAGCCAGTCAGGAGACCGCATCACTGCCAGTTACGTTTGGTGTCCAGCGCGCCACTGGAAACGGGCTGTAGCAGCTTAACCTGCAGAGTACAGTCCGCGTGGGTCAAGCGGGAAGAGAACAGACAGGTGTTCGCATCGTTGGCACACTTTCCAACCATCTGTGGTGCACGCTATTGCATGACTAGAACGACCCCTGATGCGTGCTGCGCCACGCGAAGCGCCAACAAAAACCACCGCGGAAGCAATGCAGCATATATTCCACCGTTACATGTCAGCTGTCGAATAGTACAACAGTACGGAAGCCGTGTTGGCGGTCGACCCTGCAAGATTCGGTCCGTTGACGGGACCTTTTACTCCCCGGAGCGACATCCCCGGAGCACGAGCCGACGAAGGCAGCTCGGCCCAGAGCGGCGCCACACCGCCGACCGGGCGCCGAAGCGGGGCGGATAGCCACAGGAAGATTTTTTTGATCGATGGATACGTGACACACCAAGCACAGTGGGCGCGTAGGTTTTCATACATGTTACTGCAGCGCCGGCGCTTCTGCCAAGATGCACGGTTACTTGCACTCGGCGCGACATCTACAGACCACAGACATCGACGCCTGAAAAAGTTCTCCCACTTCTGCCCTCAGCCTATTCAGCCCTTGCGATTCGCGTGGGTTTGGGCAGATGGTGGTTCACTGGTGGGGAAAGGGGCCCACCTGGCACGCGGCACACCACATTCACGTAAAAGCAATCGGTGCATTATCAGGTATATAGCGCAACTTACCCGGTAGACATCTCTTTGGCGATATTTGTTCTCAGTTCTTTCGGAAAAAGTACAGCACTCGCCGTTTTAGGACTTAACAATAGCCTCGTCGCGTGAGGTAAAACTAACTTCGTTCATGAATCTAGCAATCATGCTACGACGACACCTTAAATAAATGTTTTTGTCGCTGGCATCGGCACAGCGCGGACCTCAACCCCCCTCCCTCTCGTTTTACATTTTGAACGCAACCTGCAGCAGTCCGACAGCGACGTGTCAGTTAACCCAAGCGAAAATAAGCCCAAATACCGATCAACTATGGGTCAGCCGGTGCGTTATCCCCGCTGAAGTACTAAGATGACCCGAAACACCCTGCCACGGCCAACCAAAATATGACCACATCTCTGAAAAGCTACATATATCTTACTACCACACATCTCCATCACCGCCATCTACGGGTGCTTCTACGACCTGGGTGAACACCAGTGACCACAAACGCTACCGCACGACTGACTGGAATGTAGGCGAAACCGCGCCAGGAAGCGTGCTAGAACCGGCTACATCGGGAGTCGTGCCGGACGAACTGTTCGCAAGAGCGATATTTGATCCAAGGCATCTGGTCTCTTCACTGTTACTGAGACAGTAAAGCTCACCAGGTTGTACGATCGACATTTGATCCAAGGCATCTGGTCTCTTTACTGTTACCGAGACAGTAAAGCTCATCACGTCGCACTCCATCTAAACTAACGCTGCCTTGCGCTCAGTTCCGAGGAAGTGACAAACATTATTTGGACAGCAGTCTCATATGAAGCAGATTTCCAGACTGAATTCACTGCTGACATTACCACTTACGTGAAAGCCCTCGAAAATTTCGGGTACACAGCACACAGCGCTTCAGGTTTGAAATAGCTAACAGGTAACCGGTTCACTCGAGGAAGACATGATGGCGACGCCAATGTCAGACGAAGCTACCACAACAACGTTATGATAAATATAAGACCAGCGGCCTGAAGTGAGAACTTCTCAATACACCACACAAACACACACGACAAAGGTATTAAAAATAACATCACAAAAGGACGGAGGGGAAAAGTCAGGAGATTGCATGTCCGCTATCACATGGTCATACGACATACACAGGCACGTTTCACCTAGTCACGCACCCACAGCAAGGGGAATGTTACGTAATAAGCGGTGCGCTTTATACACCGCACATCACCGCGTTGGCAGTTATCAGAGGACCTAAAATAAACAGTGCCAACGAATTAATACAACAGATGGCGCCAGCGATGCAGCTGCGGTAGAGCTGCAGTTGCCAGCGAAATACATGGCGCGACTGCTGCCAGATAACGCAATTATTACTACAAAAATATAAGTGAGACATAGTGAATCTTAGCTGCCCCGCCGCATTCCATCAGTTCAGTGGTGTAAAAACGGTATGTTGTTCGTCCCAGTAGGCCACCGTTGTTGGTCACCCATTAGCCTGTGGCTCTGAGGCCTCGTGACACTGCGCGTGCGCGCACCGAAATGGGGGGAGGGGGAGAGGATGCCGCACTCTATGCGTGTGCGTGTGTGTGTGTGTGTGTGTGTGTGTGTGTGTGTGTGTGTGTGTGTGTGTGTGTGTGTGTGTGTGTGTGTGTGTGTGTGTGTGCGTGTGTGTGTGTGTGTGCGTGCGTGCGTGCGTGCGTGCGTGCGTGCGTGCGTGCGTGCGTGCGTGCGTGCGTGCGTGTGTGTGTGTGGTTCCTGTCGTCACGGTAACTACAGTGCCAGTAGTAGTCTCTACAGTGCGCGAGCACCAGACCCGTCTTCTGTGGTCAGCGCGACTCCCATGTCAGCTCCAACCCCCAACAGGTTGAGCAGGCGATATGGTAACCAGGTCTTAGACCGCACGGGGCTCTACTCTGACGCAGCCGCCACCCGACATCTGCGGCCTTGCACCACACTGTCAGCCTACGCCACTGGACAGCGGCGACGCGCGGCGTCCGCGGGCGGCCCTCTCATAGCGGCGGAGCACGCCGTCGGCGGGAGCCCTCTCATAGCGGCGGAGCACGCCGTCGGCGGGAGCCCTCTCATAGCGGCGGAGCACGCCGTCGGCGGGAACCCTCTCATAGCGGCGGAGCACGCCGTCGGCGGGAGCCCTCTCATAGCGGCGGAGCACGCCGTCGGCGGGAGCCCTCTCATAGCGGCGGAGCACGCCGTCGGCCGGCGGCCCCCTCACGAGGCGCCGCTGATCATGGCGTCCGCCCAGCGCCGCGTGTCGTAGGCGGGCGGCCCCCTCACGAGGCGCCGCTGATCATGACGTCCGCCCAGCGTTGCGTGTCGTAGGCGGACGGCCCCCTCACGAGGCGCCGCTGATCATGACGTCCGCCCAGCGCTGCGTGTCGTAGGCGGGCGCGTCGCCGCCCAGGTCGGCCGGCAGGATCCGTCGGCTCACGTGCTCGTACAGCGCCGCCAGGTTGTTGCCATGCATGTAGATCTGAGGCGTGGGGCGAGGGCGGATGGGGAGGGGCGCAGTCAACGGCCGCTCCGGGCGAGCGACGGGCCGGGGGAACGAGCGTTACGAGGAGCCTAGTGGTCAGAACCAACGTCACAACGCGCGATCGAAACCAGACGTCGCGCGGGTAGTGAACAGTTCGACGAGCTGTGTCTGCAGCGCCGTGACACGGTTGTTATCCGGTGCCACAAGTCCAACACACTCTAGGGATTTTCACGGGGCACTCGCGCTGATTGGCAGTGCTTGAGAGCGGACTGGTCCACTCTGCTACGGTCTGCGTGGTCTCACCTTTTCCTTGACCTTCTCCTTGAGGAACGGCCTGATGACCGACATCATGGCTTCGACGTACCACGGCTGGTTGATGAAGTGGATGCCGCCGAACCGGGCCGGGTAACAGTCCTGGAGACACGCTAATCGGTAATCGAGATCATCACAGCTGAAAGCCAAGCTCACCAGGCGGGACACTGAGACTACATACGGTGGCCAACGGCCGCGCACCGCATCAGCTGTAAGTACGTGGTGACACGAACACAGCTTTCAGCATAGCAACATATAGCACTTCAGATACATTAATCCGTAACGACAGATAACGAAAGCCACGATCACATACACTGTACAGCTTTGACATCGCTTTAAACATATAGCGGTTACCAGCCGGCATGAAAAAGACATCCAATTTGACCCACAGCTTCCTATAGTCAAGCCCTATAAGACAACGCAGTAATCCGTACAGTGTTGGCGATGCCCACAACGTCCATGCGTGATTTTGCATTTGTTCAGCAGAACATTCATAAAGCACAATAAAAGGCACGCATTTTCTGGCCGCATATGCATGGTTCAACCACTTCCGCATAGCACGGTCCTTCTTCAATTGTGCCGCAGATCACAGTCTCAATCATGTCCCAAACCCTTATCTGTTACAAGAGATTACTTTCGTCAACATCGTGACCCCAGATCATCGCCAGCTCACCTCGCCTCACCTCACCTCGCCTCGCCTCGCCTCGCCTCGCCTCGCCTCGCCTCGCCTCGCCTCGCCTCGTCCCATCTCACCTGTAAGCCGCTGACCATCAGCCGCACGGTGCGCGGGTTGACAAACTTGCTCTGGCGCAGCGAGAACTGGCTGAAGTCGAGCACCATGACGAAGCCGCTGATTTGGCTCTCCGGCTCCTCGATCAGCCGGTCCAGCGTCAGCAGGATCGCCCGGTAGATGGCAGACAGCGGGTACCTGCCAGCCAGCCGGAATATCTGACCACGTGCCGGGACAGCAGACGGCTCCGCATAGAAAATTCGTCGCGCCCTTCTCCATCCGGCAAGATGGCGGACACATGTCAGGTTGTAATACCTGGACATTCCCAGGCTTTCTGTTCAAGGGAGCTTTTAATCCCCTTCCAAAAACCGCGTTACGCTACGGTAGCCTAAAATCAGTATACATACTCGTTCTAAACCCTCACACTCGCCCCCTACGCAAACGCGTTTCAGGACTCGAAAAGAGGACGTGGTTGGGGAACTCCGGATAAATTTACCAGGACGCTGAATCACTCGCCTAGCTTCTAGATAAGAGGCTCTGAGCCATGGCAACTCTACGAGTTTGCGCGATTCAGGTGACAATTTTGCGAGTTAAATAATGTTAAAAACTCGCTGGTTATAAGCCCTCGATAATCCAAGGCTAGCCCGCATGGCTTCTGATCCATCTATATTTCGACGAACGCAAAGTCGGTCAACATGCACGAAGCAGCGCCAGCGACCATACAACAGAAGTGAGCTTGCAGCCTGTGCAGCTCTGAACTCGCAAGCAACTGCCCCGCGACTCACAGGACGGCACCGGTCTTGACGTGTCGCCACCCTGCGCCACACCAGCCCTGGAGTGTCGTCACCACACACCGCACCAGCTCTTGAGTGTCACTACCACACACCGTACCGGCCCTGAAGTGTCGCTACCACACACCGCATCAGCCCTGGAGTGTCGCTACCACATACCGCACCCGCCCTGGAGTGTCTTTACGCCTCGCACCACATTCGTTTGTCAACTCTCGGTCTTATCCAAACCCGATCCGGACCCATCCGCCCTGTCCTGGTCTTACCTTTCCCCCGCCCCCTCCCCCCTTGTCTTGACCCTGATTTTCGCCTCGATCCTGATAACTGTCCTCGCTATAATCCCCCTCTAAACACCTGGCCCCATCCTGCCCCCGACCAGTGCCCCGGGTACAACCCGTGACCCGGGTCCCGACCCGGGTCCCGACGACGTGACCCGGGTCCCGACGTGACCTCCATCCTGATCCAGCCGCCGCAGCTCTCCCCGCCGCCTCACCTCTCCGGCTCCCAGCTGGCGGCGAAAACGAGCAGCACGCGCCGGCCGCGGCCGTCCCGCTCGGCCAGCACGCCCGGGAAGCCGTCGCGCAGCGCCGCCCGCACCGGCGGACTGTGCGCGTTGTACGAGCCGAACAGCAGCGGGTTGTCGCGCCGGTACGCGTAGAAGCCGGTCAGCAGCTCGAACGCCTCCTGCACGCGGAACTTGCGCGCGCGCAGGAAGCGCAGCAGGCAGTCGTCCGACGTGTCCAGGTACACTGGGCGTCGGGCACAGAGGCGGCGTGGGCCGGGGCGCTGGCGCCGCGGCGACGGCGGGAGGCCGGGGTACTCCGGCTTGGGGATGCGGGGCGGACAGAGGCGACTCGGTGCCCTATTCACGACGCGGTAAGGCCGCGATCGAGGCGGGAGGGCCGCCAGCTGTGGAGACTGGTCACGGGACGCTGAGGTCAAGCCAGCAGCGGCTCTTATCGGTGCCCAGAGGCCGACGCCAGCACGGTTTGTATGCGTCGCGAGTGGAAGCGAGAGGCGGCACTTTCTACCAAGCAGATATGGTCTTTGAAAGCACACCTAAGGCACGGACCACTCTCCCCACATCAGCGTCACATGACGGTGGACAGTGGTGAGCAGCGCAGTCCCAGCATCGGCGGGGCTCCCCGGGCTCCCCGCCCGCCACCTACCGACGTGCGGCTGCGTCTCGGTCAGCGCGCGCAGTTGGCGCACAGCCTCCTCTTGTGGGCAGGGCCCCGGCGAGCTGGGCCGCTCCGCGTCGGCCGCCGGGTCAGTCTGGCGCCACAGGTCGTCGTACTCGGCGTATTCGGACATGGCGCCGGCTCCCGGCTCCGTGCAGCTACAGCTGGGCCAACAGTAGGCTGGTGGGAGACATCAGTGGATGACCAGCCCTGGGACCTGCATTGCAGGCAGCCTGTGAAGATGGCAGTCAGGCATCTTATGAACAGAGGATGCTGTGATGTTTTAAAGTCACAAAGAACTTTTGACCTCCTGCTTCTTGATGATACCAAATGTTGGCATTCACTGGAGTGGGCTGACTACAGCAATTTTCTGGCATGATTTTCCTCAGAAAAAGACAAAAGCCATAAGTAATGATGAGGATGATGATGATGATGATTGCAGGCTAAAGTTTAATACAATATGCATAGGTAATGCCTCTTTTACACTTTTTGTGCAATGATTATGATATAGCAGCACTGCTGTAGCTGGCAGTACCACATGCCAATCTTCCCAGTATTCATGCCACAGCCAACATTTTTGTAAAAATATTGCATGGTGCCACATCATCACCTCACTGGGAGAAGCAGCACAGCTTTTCAAGCATTCAGTGCAGCATAGTTTTATGATGAACCCAACCCTCTGTAGCACTGGTAATCAGCCAATGTATGGCTGCTTGAGTCTTCTGCATCAAAATATATGTAGCATAAAGTCCCACAAATTGCTATCACCACATAAGCTTCAGTAGAAATGTCAATGAGGCCATGTAAGATGGAAACCCTATCAAGGCATAAGCAAACAGGTGGTGTTTAACTGGAGCTTGGATCATGCCGCATTCAGAGCACTGGAAGTTCTGTTCAGCAGCTGGTCCTGGGATCATTTCCATGTTAGCATGAGCAGTAGATATAGCCATGTGAGTATGGCTCTCAAGTTTGCCTGTCCTGTCTGGCACAATAGAAATGAATACAGCTTTCTCTGTCCTTTCATTTTGAACTATGTATAAAGCTGTCAACCCAATAAACATGTGAATTCCTGAGACATGCACCAGTTTTACGATGACACCTCTAAAATTTGCTGCCAGAGGATGGGAGAGGAAGAAATAGGCATGTGATGACATGATTGTTCATGCTACAGCTGTAGTAGTGATATATCCTATTCCTGCAGACATTGATTTCCTGTAAAGCACCAAAAGACAGAGCCTTAGAGGCCAGCCACCAATAACAGCTCAGATTTTTACCATTTTTTGACAGTCCCCACCTGGCTGCTCACTAGTTAATGACTATGCTAGGTGAGAGCCCCTCCCCCCCCCCCCATTCACACATACAATTGGTCATGGTAGTAATGTACCTGTTAAAACAGCACTTTGGAATGACTTGCGACCATGCCTGCGTTTAGAATCACATAACACAGGCACTACCCTTTGTTCCCTCTCCTCCCTCCATGCGCAAGACCAGGCCAGTTCCGCAACGTGTCGTGACTTTCAAAGCTGGACCCAAACAACCTGGACCCTGCAGACAGCTGGAAAAGCTGGGACAGACGAAAATCAAAACTCACTGAAGAGCAGCTGCCTCACGTAGATCGCAACGCATTGTATGATGCACCCAGGTATATCTTAAATGGCATAAAATCCAGTGAAACACTGGTACGTGTACGGGGGGCGTGATCAATGCCCGCCCTATTACTCCGCCTTCTCATTGCCAATCTCAGGCGAAAGTAAACACCAATAACTGTCTCGTGTGCGCAATATCTGAATAGCATATGCTGCTTTCCGGATATGGCAGCACAAAATTACTATATGAGTCAGAGAAAAACAAGGTCGACCTGAATTTGGGGGTTGCTAGTAACGTGTACTTTGATTTTCGACGTGAGAACCTCTAAATGGAAACAAAGGTCTAAGACAAGAGGACAGATTCGTAGACCATGTAAATAAATTGTCACATAGCACGTCCGAACTACCCTAAGGATACCAAAGTTCTTGTTGATTAGCGTTACACCGTGTACCGCTGCTTTACCCGGTGCGGTATATACCCATTACCAATTATCTGAGTTCAAACAAGCGGCAAACCCTCCAAGATTGAGCTAGCACATTGAACGCAACGACGACCTTTATCGCTTTAGGCCCGTTTCCATCTCTATGACCACTCGGCCGAACCCGGTTCGGTCGTGCAAAGTTGATCGTTCGCCCAGCTTCGTGGCCGCGCTAGGATAAACAATCCGCCAGCTGACGCGGGCGCGGCTGCTCCCCTCGCCTGCGCAGCGGCCGGGAGGGACGCCGGGCCGTCCGACGTCGCTCCGCTCGGTGCCGCTCCGCGTGTCGGCCTCACCCGTGGCCAGCTTAGCCTGTAGCTCCGCTGCTAGTGAGGTGGTGCGGCGGCGTACTGGTGACGGGCATCTCAGCAGCGCGGCCATGCTCGCGTCGGACAGTGGCCGGTGGCTGCTGCTAGTCATCGTGGTGGTGCTCGTGCCACGCGGCACCGCCCGCTCCCACGTGGCGCTGGTGACCACGGACCAGGAGGCCGAGCCGCTGGTGCTGCAGCTGGCGCAGCTGCTGGCGGAGGACCACCACGTGACGGCGGTGCTCTACAACAGCAGCGGCGTTGGCCCGACCGGCGCGGTCCGCGTGGTCCGCGTACCGGCGGCCGCTTCCGACCCGGCCAGCCGCATCAGCTGGCTCGACCGCTGGGAGCGCTACCCCCTGCTGGCGCCGGACGCCGTCGTGGCGTCGCGCGTGGCTGGCTGCGGCGCGCTGCGAGCCTCGAGCCTGCTGGCCGACTTTCGGCCGGATCTCGTCATCAGCACCCTGTACCTGGACGACGCCTGCCTGCTCGGCCTCCTGCCGGACGCGCCGGTCATCGGCCTGCTGCCGTCGCCGGTCGGCCTGCCCTGGGTCACGTACCAGCTGGGAGGTCACTATCCCGTCAGCCGGATACCTGTGCACGGTTACCCGCTCGGCGACGCCGACTTCTACGCCCGGCTCGGCAACGGCTGGCGCTGGTGGACGCTGCTGCGGCGCGTACAGCGGCTGTACCAGACGCCCGTGGCCAGCGGCGCCGGCGGCCACCTCGACCTCGAGAAGGCGTACGACCGCGTGGCCGCCGTCTACGTCAGCGGCGACGCCCGGCTGCCCGCCGAAGTGCCGGCCGACAGGCGGATCCGCTTCCTCGGCTGCATCGAGTGCGCCAACTTTGCGCCGCTGCCTAAGGTGGGTGAGGGCACTGTGTTTTGTGGGATTTTTACGCCACCCCTTCTCCAGTCCGGTTTTTGCTTCCGAGCGTAAGGCTCGCATGCAGGCGTGTGACCGGAGCCCTCAAAAGATCCCAGGATCCCACTAGCACAAGTCCATATGGGATCCCGGATCCACACTTGGGATTCCGGCACATGTCTGCTCACATGTGTCGCAGTTGCCATTGACGTCACACGTCGTGCTCACTGCACTCCTCATGTAACACATGGCGACCAGTGTACCGAGTCAAGCCCACTGAAACCATTACGAGCGTGTTGCCTGGCGTCCGCCAGAAGCTGATGTCGACGATCGGCGGGGGCAGCCTGCTGGTGATCCGGCTGCATCACCCGCACGTCACGCTGCCGGCCGCCTTCAAAGTCGCGCTGGCTCAGGGAGCCGCTAGTTCGTCGCTGACGCCGATAGATGTCAGCAACGCCACCAGTGCCGACGCCGACCGGGTCATACACAGCGGGGTCCCGGCGGCCGACGCGCTCGGTGAGGTCACCGACGGCACTGGAGGAGGTCACCAGTGATGGGTACTCTCGGCGATGTTTTGAGGTGATGGGTACTAGATACTCTCGGTGAAGTCACCGCGGGGGAGCGTTAGTGTCAGGCTCTCTCAGTGACGTCCTGAGATGCGCTAGAGGTCGCTGAGGGGGAGAATCGGTGGCAGACGCTCTGTGAAGCCCCGCGTCGCACCGGATGCCCCTGTACTGAATGATCGGTGACGCTCGTACCCAGGTTCAGGAGCGGTACCGAGGTCCCATTCCATGACCTTCCGTCGCCTCTGAGCCGGCAGCTCCGCCGAGCTAACCCCTACACTGCCTCTGAGTCAGCAGCTCCGCTGAGCTAACCCCTACGCCGCCTCTGAGCCAGCAGCTTCGCTGAGCTAACCCCTACGCCGCCTATGAGCCGGTAGCTCCGCCGAGCTAGCCCCTATGCCGCCTCTGAGCCGACAGCTCCGCCGAGCTAACCCCTAGGCCGCCTCTGAGCCGGCAGCTCCGCCGGGCTAACCTCTACGCCGCCTCTCCGGCAGCCCACTCCCGGGCGCGCGTGTTCATCAGCGAGTGCTCGGCCTCGTCGGTGCTGCTGGCCGTCCACTTCAGCGTGCCGCTCGTCTGCATCCCCTTCACGACCGGACACAAGATGGCTGCCGCCAACGCCGTCTCGCTCGGTCAGTCCCAGGCGGTGGGAGGGGGAGGGAAACGCCAAGTGGAGTGCGCGACGGGATAGGCGATGTTTTTAAGCAGGCAGGTGCGCGTTATTCCGCCAGAACCCAGTTAGCGACATCACCATTGCAGCGTGCACAATGGCATGTTTTTTTTTCAAAGTTCGGACCGGTGTTTAAGTTGAGCCGATAGATGGCCATGTCGCGTAAAACCTCCAGAATAGAGGCAAAGGGTTGTTTGAGCATGCTGGATCCCTTTGAGTGTTGAACTACGGAGTTGGATCGTCCCTCAATTCCTCACAGCCGACCCTCTCCTCCAGGTCTCGGTGTGGAGGTGGATCTTCCCTCCCTCTCATACAGCCGACCGTCTCCTCCAGGTCTCGGTGTGGAGGTGGACCTCCCCTCCCTCTCGTACAGCCGACCCTCTCCTCCAGGTCTCGGTGTGGAGGTGGATCTTCCCTCCCTCTCGTACAGCCGACCCTCTCCTCCAGGTCTCGGTGTGGAGGTGGACCTCCCCTCCCTCTCGTACAGCCGACCCTCTCCTCCAGGTCTCGGTGTGGAGGTGGACCTCCCCTCCCTCTCGTACAGCCGACCCTCTCCTCCAGGTCTCGGTGTGGAGGTGGACCTCCCCTCCCTCTCGTACAGCCGACCCTCTCCTCCAGGCTTCGGTGTGGAGGTGGATCTTCCCTCCCTCTCGTACAGCCGACCCTCCCTCCAGGTTTCGGTGTGGAGGTGGATCTTCCCTCCCTCTCGTACAGCCGACCGTCTCCTCCAGGTCTCGGTGTGGAGGTGGATCTTCCCTCCCTCTCGTACAGCCGACCGTCTCCTCCAGGTCTCGGTGTGGAGGTGGATCTTCCCTCCCTCTCGTACAGTCGGCCCTCTCCGCCACGCCTCAGGGTGAAAGTGAACCGTCCCTCCCTCCTTCCCTCCCTTACAGCCGATCCTCTTCGCCGGCCTCGGTGTAGAGGTGGGCCGTCCCCTCCCCTCTCGCAGCCGACCTCCTCCGTCAGACCTCAGTGTGGAGGTGGACCGCCCCCCCCCCCCCCTCACAGCCGACCCTCTCCTCCAGGCCTCAGTGTGGAGGTGGGACCGTCGCTCCCTCCCTTCCTCGCAGCCGACCTTACCCGCCAGGCCTCGGTGTAGAGGTGGGCCGTCCCTCTCCCCCCCCCCCCCCCCCTCACAGCCGACCCTCTCCGCCAGGCCTGCGTGGAGGTGGACCGTCGCTCCCTCCCTCCCTCGCAGCCGACCCTCTCCGCCAGGCCTCAGCGTGGAGGTGGACCGCCCCCCCCCCCCCTCACAGCCGACCCTCTCCTCCAGGTCTCGGCGTAGAGGTGGACCGTCGCTCTCTAACGCCCGAGTCGCTGCGGGCCGCCATCACCCTCCGTGACGACCAGCGCCGGCCTGCGGCGCGCCGTTCGCGTGCGCGCGGACGCCCTGCGCCACGACGCCATCTCGCCGGCCGCCCAGTTCTCGCACGACGTGCACCACCTGCTGATGTTCGGCGGCCGGCCGCGGCGGCGCCGCCCACTCGGCCTCGTCGAGTACTACTGCCTGGACGTGGTCGGCACCTGTCTGGTCAGTGGCGGACTGGGCGCCGCGCTGCTGATGCTGCTCTTCGGCTGGCTCTTCCGCGTGCTCTCCGGCCGCCAGGGCCGCGATGTCAAAGCCAAGGTGGAGTAGGCCGGCCGGCGCAGGCGCGGCAGACGCCGCGGTGCCGCCCAATTGTCCGCAGCGCGACTCGAGTGTGTCTTACTTTATCTGTGCAGCCGCGTCAGCCCTGCTTGGCCGCCGCTGTTCCTCAAATACACTGCTATACAAATGGTTTATTAATGCACATACACCTGAATGACACGATAAATAATGGCAATAGGCAGCGCGGCGTGGTCTCACATATCACATGGCGCCGGCTGCGCGCGCGCGCGCGCCAGCGCGGCAGGTCCGCCTACCGCCGCCAGTACTGGGCGAACTTGTGCAGCTGTTCGACGAGAGCGGCCATCACGGCCGTCACCGACACGTCGATCATGTTCTGCATGTAGCCGACCGCCTCCTCGTCCGAGAGGTCGAGCCTGCAAACAGGTGAGAGGGGAGCGGTCAGGCGGCGGGGCGCGGCCAGCGGCGACGGACGGACGGCGCCTGTGTCACCGGACAGACACAGGCGCTGGCCGCCGCTGGGTCAACCAGCACTGCATAGGGCCGAGCAGGTGGTGATCCCAGCGATGGGAGTTCGTTGAAGTCATGAAACATCAGTAAAGGTGGTGGTTTAAACCCAGCGAGCGAGGGCGGGGGTGGATCCCGCCCCCTCAGAGGTTTTCGCTGGGTTCTCCGAAACGGTTTGGAGCGGCTGCAGGAATTTTAGGACATTTTCTAGACATCTTACTTACGTACTGAGGCAAACTGTCACATTCAAGGCAAGCGCAGGGAGCGATTTCACGCCCCGGCATTGGGAGGGAGCTCCAGTGCAATTGGGCATCATCCGAGATGTTAATTTGCCATGGATTACGCGTTTCATACATCGTGTTGCGTTTACGCGACTGACTGATGTTTACGACAAATAGGACGGTGCAAAATGAGTACAATGATTGCAAGATGGCAAAGGCAGCATGTCGGAGACGATTTCAGGGCACGCCATAGTGACGTTATAATGTGTATTAGGGGTCGCTAATGCCGATATATCATAAATGCATTCAGCACTCACCTAGATCTACCCCCAGACCTAGAAATCAGCAGTCATTGGTCCGCGTTGGTTACGTCGAGGCCAGTTGACGAACGTGGCAACTGTGTCAGATTAAAAATGCCTTCACATTTTGAGGTTTTCGAGACCCCGTTGCCTAGTTCGACTTGTGTACGTAGGCCGAAAAAAATGCATCCCCGTCGATTTTTCACAAGCCGCCCAGTAGTTCCGAAAGACCTAAGAGGGGTGAGGGGGGAGATCGAGGTCCCCCCTCCCCACCCAGATTAGTGTCCACAGGGACACCGTCCGAAGCAGAGCTAACCTCAGCTTATTCGCCACACGCATTAATTCTAACTAAGTGATCTCATTATTATTGGATCACAAACATCTCGAATCACAATGGGCAGCGTCATGCTGACGTTTTTGCCGCCGCATGACGTGCTGCCTGTCGCCGGGCCGGGCCCATGGAGCGGCGCTTCTGATTGGCTGGCCGCCTGCGCCGGCCGGCGACGCGCGGTCTGCCCGGCGGTCAGCGACACCTGAGGCGGTGGCCAGGCGGTGGCCAGCCGGCGGCCGCCGCCTCATGGTAACACCACGGTTCGCCACAGGTGGTGCGCCAATCAGGTCAGCCATGTGGTCTCGGCGTCATTAGCTGCGCTGAATAGGTCATGCATATGATCTGTAGCAGCTACACCACACCGGGGCCGGGTCGGTGAACGGGGGCTCGCAACAGCTGTGGTATGGGTGTTATACGACCGCGCAGGACGACGCTCCCGGAGGCATCGATACTTGATTAAGCGCTCTGGACGTCCGAAGGCTCTAATATACCGGAACTGAGGTGAGGTTGTGCAAGCAATAAACATATTGTGGACTTAATGGTCAGTTTTTTTTTATTTAAACGTAGGCATATGGCAATGAATAGCGGTCCAGTGAATTTCAGGACGAGGCCCCGATGTAGGTAATCCGAGAAACAATCGCAGGGGCCCAATATCAGCTGGGATATAATTGTGGCATTACACGCCGTTCTGCACCACTTCAGGCTGTGACGAACACGATTAATTATTACGAATATGTTTGATGTTCATCGAATGTAGCGCCATGGGTCGTAATCAACTTGAATACGCCCTAAGCAAAAGCAACGTTTTCACCCCAGCAGGGAACTCGCGGCCTCCGTCACCAGGCGGACGTCAGACCCATGTCCACCCTGGCACACCTCGAGCGGTCGTGTTCAACGGGCCAGGCCCGGCGGACAGTCGGTCGCGGGCCTCATCCGAGCTTGTCTCGGTCCAGACGCGGCCGGGGCCCACCCTGGCAATGTCCCCACCACGGGCGGGGCCTTCATCAGTCGCGGGCCTCACCCTGAGCTTGTCCCGGCCCAGACGCGGCCCGGGGCCCACCCTGGCAATGTCCCCACCACAGGCGGGTCCTCATCAGTCGCGGTCGCTGGCGAGCTCGCACCTGACTGGGCCTGCGCGGCCGGCGGGCTGACCTGACTGGGCCTGCGACGGCCGGCGGGCTGACCTGACCGGGCCTGCGCCGCCGGCGGGCTCTGACCTGAACGGGCCTGCGCCGCCGGCGGGCTCTGACCTGATTGGGCCTGCGCCGCCGGCGGGCTCTGACCTGACCGGGTCTGCGCCGCTGGCGGTCTCTCACCTGAACTGTCCTGCACCTTGCGCACCGTCTTGTCCGGCTCCAGGGCGATGTCGGGGATGTTGGCGTCCACCATCAGCGAGAACAGGTGCAGGATGACATCCGCGTGCCTGGCGGCGGCGCAGCGCGCGGTCAGCGCGAGCGGCGGCGGCGGCCAGCCGCGCGGCACGACGCGTGATGTCGGCGCACGGGCCCCAGCCGCGGCGGCTCGGACCGGCACTCAGGCGTTCGCGTGACCGAATATCACACCAGATCACGTGAGCACGGGAGCGCGGACATCTCGGTTCGAGACCAAGTTACTCGGCCACACCGGCGGCGGCCGCTGGACGTGACGGGTGCAGGGGACGCAGAGCCACGGCTCCAAGTCGGCGGGGACCGTCGCGTCGTTGGACACCACGGTTGCCGTGCGACAAGGCCGCCTCGAGCGTGGGCAAAGCTGGGCCCAACTCTGCAATCACCGAAACATGTGGGCCCGTTCAACAGCTGCAGACCTCTACCCCATTGGCTAATGATGATGACATTTCGTGCTCAGGGGCGAGTCGATTGCGTGACTATTCAGCGCGCCCCCGAGCCCCTCTATCAGCGTTCCCAGCGCGGGCCCGGCCGTCACCTCCTGAGGTGGAGGAAGGCGGTGTAGCACTGCTTGCGGAACGTCTGGTAGTGCTCCGAGTTGACACCGCCCATCGCCTCCACCATCTCCTTGCTGAGCTTCATGGGCGGCGGCAGCGGCTTGGGGTCGCGGCCCAGGATATAGCCGAAGTCAACGTGGAACAGGTTGCCG
This sequence comes from Pollicipes pollicipes, assembly GCF_011947565.3. NCBI lineage: Eukaryota > Metazoa > Arthropoda > Thecostraca > Pollicipedomorpha > Pollicipedidae > Pollicipes > Pollicipes pollicipes. The sequence continues at coordinate 31,305,986 of NW_023596746.1, forward strand.
TCCTTGGTGAGCAGCAGGTTGTCCAGATGTCGGTCCCCGACGCCCAGCAGGTACGTGATGACGCAGTAGCCGGCTGGGGGAGGCGACACGGCGCGTCAGCGGGCGCGGCAGGGGCACAACGGGCCTGGCGCGTGGAACAGGCGAGGCACACAAGCCAGGCCAGCTGATGGATCTGTAGAGCTGAACCAGTCAATTTTTACGAGGCGTGCCTGACGGGGAAGTGTGTAGACCGGCGGCCTCTATGTACTCCATATGAGATGAGTTGAAACGCGCCACCGGTAAAAACGTCTGCACTGCGTGCAGTTGACACACCCTCACACTTCTGGCATCTGGCTACGTACGACACTTCGCACGACAACTAAGCCTCGCGCTCTAAGATCAACAAACACCCCAATACATCACCACCGACCCAGCGCGTCTGCAGAGGAACAAAAACTAAGTGGCATCTGGTGTCAGTGCTTGCACTGACCACCCTGTCACAGCCGCGCAAAGCTCCAGCTGGCCCGCTGCGGATTCTCCAGCGGTTCGCGCGGTGGCCGCCTGACACTGCCGCCCGGCGGTACGCACCGCAGCTGCGGATGTAGGTGTCCATGACGTCGGCGCTGACGCCGTACGGCCCCGCCTCCGACGGGTGGTGCTTGCGGAAGAAGTTGAGGATGCTGCCCTCGGTGCTGAGCACCTCGGCCACCGCCGAGGACTCTACGTACTGCACGAACCCTGCGGCGACCGCGGCGCCGGCGGTCAGCGGGTGACGTCAGACCACTGACGTCACACGTCAGCGGGTGACGTCTGACCGCCGACGTCACATGGCAGCGCACGGACAATCCGGCACTATGACAGTGAGCATTAATCTCCCACATGCTCCGTAACTGTACCGCAGCAATGCACTTGTAGAGGACTCCCGCCTGCTCCCACAAGATAGCTTTTTACAGGCAATGCGAAAATCTATCCGGTATCTATGATGCTGCCAGCTCAGGCCCTTGTGAGAGCAGTGACCAACGCGCTTCAGAAACAAAACAAAACAAAAAATACATCTGTGAATTCACCAGCGGCCAGAACTTCTGGTCGTTCCTTAATACGCCACCGTATAAATGCACTGCGGTCCATGCATAAGTTACACGGGCATCGTATGCTGACAATACCTGCGGCACCACCAACCCACGCCTCCCGGCCACAACCGACCACAGCGTGCCGCCACCCGTCTGCCTGAGTAGTCGCCCAGTCT
>NW_023596746.1:31308096-31331713 GCF_011947565.3 Pollicipes pollicipes
CGGTCGGTGACGCCCGAGCGCAGCGAGCGCGCCAGGTGATGGTGCTTCAGCTCCAGCAGGTTGTCCTGCAGCAGCGCCGGCCAGGTCAGCAGCGGCGCACGTGGGGCGGGTCGGGGTCGGGCGGACCTCCGCTGACACGTGGGGCAAGTCAGGTCGGGTCAGGTGAGGCCAGGTTGGTTCCGGTATAGCCCCGCAGGATGCGCAAGACAGGTCAGGGCAGGCCAGGCCTTGGCAGCATACGCAGCGCAAGCCAGGGCAGGGCACGGCAGGCCCCCGCGTGATGCACGGTCACACAGGCCAGGCCGGAGCAGGAGTCCGCTGGCCACAAAGTCACGTGTGGAGTCCACAGATGCACCCGACGGGCCAGACCGCGCCAGGAGTCAGCGGGATGCGAGGGCCGGCGACACAAGAGTGAGCAGACAACCGCTGACGGAGGAGGCCCCTGCCGAGGCAGCCACGCTGGCCACGCAGGCGGGAGCGACGGCGGCAGGCAGTGGTCACGGACGGCCTCTCGGACGGTCGGACGGTGGTCCCGCCATCAGCGATGGTGACCATCCCGTAAGGTGACGCCAGGAATCAGTGTCAGTTGAGCAGTGGGACACAAACGGTCGTCAGCATTCACGGGACACACCAATGCCATGACACGGAGGAGTGATGCGGCGGCGGCGGCGGCATCATGGCACAGTGTGCGAAGATGGCTCTCCAATGGGGAAAATCGCTCAGACCAGCTAGAAGATGAATGTCCAGTGGTGACACTGAGACGGAGTTCCCAGGCGTCCGAGAGACGAGGCCGGCGCGAACCAGCTTCAGACGAGACCGAACAGGACCGTGGTGCACAGGATTGCCCCTCCGCCTCGAGTCAGCTGGCCGGATCACAAGCGAGGCACCCACAGCCTCGTCGCTGTAAACAGACCGCCGACGAGTTTTCGGGCCGCGAAGAAGATCAACACCGTGCCTGCACAGACTGGCATCAGGGAGCGAGCACGCGCAGCGCAAAGGCGCTCCAGAGCCACGCCAAGTAGTCTGCTCGAGGAGTTGTCCGACTGGTGCGGACTGCACTCGACGGCAGCGCCTGAGCGCGAGGGGGGGGGGGGGGCGGCGAAGACACCTCCCACCGCAGCAATGCCCGCCAGCAGATCGGCGACGCTGACACACTGAGCCGACTCCCAGAACACCTGCAGAGCGGGACAGACGCGCCGACCGGCCAGAGGGCGGGCGGCGCGGCCGGCCCGGCGGCACCACAGACCTGCATGCTGAACTCAGCCTTCACACTCAGCCAGCGGCAGCTCCACGCCGGGCGCGTCGCCAACACGAACTCGCAAAACATGACTGTTCTGGCTTCGTGGGCTCGCGGCGTCGGCGGGCGGCTGCGGGCAGGCGGGGCGCGCACACGCGCTCGGTTCGGGCGTCGGTACGCTACTGCCCACCGTCCGGAGCCACGCCGCCTGCTGGCCTCGGCTGACCTCGGCCGCGCGTCAGCGCCGGCGGACGGGGTCAGGGTCAGGCGCGTACCTGCCGGCCGACCAGCGACCACCAGGGCGCGCCGCGCCGCCGTCTCCGGCCCCGCCGGCGAGGCCACCTTCATCATGGCTGGCGTCTGGTCGGCGCGCACGCGCACTGGATGGCCGAGCGGGCAGCACTGCGGCCGGTCGGCCGTCGGCGCGTCGCCGCCGAGGTCGAGGGGGCGCTGCCGGCGGCCGGGAGGGGGGGGGGGGAGTGGGCGCACGCGTCAACAGCGCGCTCCGCCTCCCGGGGGAGGGGAGCACGACGGGGCCATGGCTGTGCGCGGCCCGCAGAGACGGCGCTTGGGGGACCGGCACGGAGCAGCGCGCGTGGGTGGCCGACCACCTGATGACATGGACACGAGAGGAGGGCCGGAACGCCAGGCCGCGGGGGACACCACTCCACGAAGCGAGCGGATGATCCAGACAGCTAGGACCACGCACGGCGCATGTGACCGTGACAGCAACGGCAAAGCTAGGCTCCTGAGCATGTCCGGGTGAGGGAACATGGATGATATCGCATGCTCAAACACCCTTGCTGGCACTGTCTGTACTCGGTCGCATTGCTATCCTTCCTTTTCTCTTGTCTGCCTGTCCGCATAAGTTTATCCGGTGCAGGACGTGTGCTACGATCCGCAACTGAACGCCCACTGATGTCCACAGAGCAAAAATGTAGCGTGGTAACCTCAGTAGGTCGCCTCACAGTGAGTAGGCTGGGGTTTCGTCATGAGTATCTGGGGTGGATTTGCTCCATGCACTGAACCAGCTCGAGCAGCCCACAGCTTACATCTAGAAAAGCTACGAATCTGTGACACTGGCGGAGATCTTCTTCTCCCTCGTTGCACGGAGCAGACATATTTCAGTTCAGTCAACCTGCACGTGCCTTCTCTCCCGCAAGCACGAACGGAACAGCCCCGTGTTACCGAGGCCGCGGAGACCTCGACGTACGAAACCCATACCACAGACCTAATCAGCCACTCAAGCCCTATCACAGTGATAGACGTAAAAAGCTCGGGAGGCAGTGACATGCAGTATGTCGCACGTGGACGCGGTTTGGTCAGTATCGCAAACAATGACACGGATCGAAGCAGTGATAAGTGAGAAAATGCGCTTCAGTGGTCCTATTTCGTGCGACATTTACAATTACAGAGGACAGAACCAACAACCCACGGTACGTGTACTGAAGCACGACTTTCGCATGATCAAAACAACGCCACAAGACGCTTACTTTACAACTTTACCCGTAGTGTGGGATAATGCGAACAATAGTTAACCGTTACATACCGTCCTGGATTTCCTAATGACCAACGCATTCAGAGATACAGTAAAACGTCAGGAAACACCAACCTACGAAAAAGGCTGCAGTGAGCCAGTCATGCTAAGCAGAAATGGAGAATGATAGCAACTGCGAGGACCATCGCCGCCAAGTCCGTCAGGCCACGTTAGGCCACATCACACTCACCACGCTGCCTGATCGTGCGAACAGGGGATGCGTACTTAAAATATCACAGGACAGCGCTCTGATATTCTGTTGCACATCACACGGCCCATTCAACAACATGTGGCGCACCTACTCTCCAATACCCTGGCCATAAGGCGGCGCTACCTCGCACTGACCCGAAGCAAGCTGCCTGCAGCCGACCGGAGGGAGCTCGGGCGAGCTGACCGGGCGGCTAAGCTATGAGCTGAGCCCGGCTACCTGCCTGACAGCCGACGGGGTCCCGCCGGTCCAAGCCCGGCTATCTGTCTACCAGCCGACGGGGTCCCGCCGGTCCAAGCCTGGTTACCTGTCTGCCAGTCCGCGGGGTCCCGCCGGTCCCAGCCCGGCTACCTGTCTGCCAGTCCGCGGGGTCCCGCCGGTCCCAGCGCGGCGGCTGACTGGCAGCAGCGGATCAAAGCACTGCGACAGCTGGCCGGCGCCACCGCCGATGACGCTACGCCGGCGGGCACAAGCGCAGCGCGGTCCAGCTGGGCAGTCCCGCTGTGCGGAGCAGCACCTGGGCGGAGGGCCACCCTAGCCGTCTTCTTCCACACTGGAGCAACCACACACACACACGCTACGGAACTAGCACAACCGCAGGTGTCCACGCGCGGGACCGGACAACAAACTGGGCTGGCGGCTCGACATCTGCATCCCGCGCCCGAGGCGAGGCGAGATCCGGGGGGAGGGACGGCGGCCCGCACTGACCTGAGCACCGCAGGCCTCGACAGCGAGCTGGGCGGCGACCAGCCCGGTCGGTCGGAGCGCAGCCATGGACGGGCGCGGGCCGGCGCTCACGCGCTCACAGCTGGGCGCCGCCGCTCGGCCGCCGCCGGCCGTCGATCGATCGCACACTCACGCGGCTGCCATACGGCAACAAGTGTGCCGCGGAGGCCCCGAGGCGCCGCCCGCCGCCAAGACGGCCGCCGGGTCACCGCACCTCGGGCGCGCTCGGAAGGCCGGCCGCCGACAGGCTCGGAGACCGACGCGACTCGCAGGCGGCGCCCATTCGACTTCGCGGAGCGTTGGTGTTTTTCGGCTGGGGTTAAATGTGCGCGGCGACATACCCGCACCTGCCGGCTGTAACATGCGTACTCTCGTCCTTGCCCTATGTGACACGTTACGACAAGGACGCGGGCGCGGAACGGCAGGGCGCTAGCAGAGGCGTAATTAACCGTGGGTCCCGACGCCGCCGTCTCGCCGGTCGCCGCTGCGTCCGGTCTTATCTACGAACTCTTCAGAACGACAGTCAACACGCACCGAGTCCGTCCTCCAGTCATGACTCAAACATATGGATACGAAGCGCCCGAGCACAAACGAACTCCGACTCGTTCGCCGAAACGTCCATGCGAACGGACAGAACGCGCGCGTAGCCAGGCGGAGGTCCTCCGACGCGTGTGGGCCGGCCAGGACGACACGGAACGGCACCAGACGCGGCTCCGTGGCGGCTCTCCAAGGTCGCCCGACGGCCGGCGCCTCGCTTCGCGCCCGCTTCTCGCTTCCGCGTGCGCGGGACACGGTGCACGCGCCGGCCGCGCGCGTCCCCGAGGGCGGCGGACGTGACCTACATTACGTCCGGGTGCGGCCGGGGCCATATCCGCCCCCGCGCGGAGGACGAGGCGCGGGACGAGGCGCGACAGGCGACGGAAGCTATCGCACCGCGCGACAGCCGTCGCCGCCAGGCTCGACTTTTGCTCCGGCGACAGAGGCCGTTCAGATGCTGCGTGGTCTTCCGGACAAAGGCGTGCCATGCGACGCCTCTGGGGAAGTCGACGGACATGAGAAGTGAACGAAGCAGTGTCACCAGCGGTGCAGCATGTCGGCAAAGCGGCCTCTGAACACGCCGACGGGTTTGCCCAGATTTCGATTGATGCAGAGCGTCATCACACAAACGCGTCGCCAACGCGGATATCGACAGCAGCATCGGGCGGGTTCAGAGTGGCGGTGTCCGGCGGTTCCTTTTGTGAACAACGATCGGATGGAACGTCCCGTGAGGATTAGCCCGGCAAACTGGTGCTGCGTGTCGAACACGCAAACGTGGAACACCCGCTTGGAACAAGGTGGATTGGAGACAGGCCCGCGTCGCACATGGGAACATGACGTCAGGTTAGAACAATCGAGACAACAATCAAAAGTTGGCAATACATTTGCTCAAAGCCCAGCTTATGGGCCTCTCACCAAGCAGAGGTACGCAACTTCACACGGAGCGAGCCAGAAATATGGTCAAACATCTCATCAGAATCTTGTCCATTCGACCGTCCAAAGGTAGAAAGGCCTGAGCGCCATTCGGTAAAACAGCGCACAGGCCCTTTTCCATTTGCACGGCAGCATTCTACCAGACCGGGCTCAGCGCGACCTGAATCAAACGACACCCCCTTGCCCCACAGCGACAGCAGGTCTCCGGAGCCGGGCGTGGCATGCTCCGCGGGCGCGATCTCTCACCAGCTCCGCTTCGTGATCGTCGACGGTCACCAGGTCGGTCCAGGTGCGGTACTGCACCTCCATGTTGGCGCCCTGCTCGAAGTACACCATCGCGTACTGGAAACACACGCAGGTACCGCGTCAGCGACGCGACGTCAGGGCCATGCCGACGCATCGCACCGCAAGGGACGATTTGTGCGTTTCGTGAAATGGGCCTTAACCGAGCTTACAGAGCACGTCATTGTAAATGGCGACCGGATTACCCACGAGATGAAACCCGGCCGTACCGACGCCGCCAGTGCAACCTGCGGCATGTCATGAGTGTTTGGCAGAGCTCGGCATGTTGGAAGCTACGGGGCGCAACAGCCGCGACACAGCCGGTCACGGAGCGTCAGCGGGGCAGCCCTGGCGGCGCGCGGCAGCTGGGAGGGCCGCAGACTGACAGACGTCCGCCGGTCGGCCGCGGCAGGGGCGGCCAGCCCCCGGCGACCGGCCCTCGCGCCGCGTCACGCTGAGCTGAACGGTGCGTACCATCAGGATTCCCCGAGGGCCGGAGACTGATGGACGGGGCACGACCGTTGCGCCCGCCGCCCCCGTGGTCATGAGCGGGCCAAGAAGGTTCCGTTTCTCGTGCCAGCAGGAGCGGTACGGCGCATCGTGCTAAGATCCGCCGAGGACGACCTCGGCGAAATCGACCACCGGGTGGGCCCAAAACGAGAGACCGCTACGTCTCACCTCCTGTTTGTCGCACAGGATCTTGGGGAACTCGATCATGAGGTAGAGCGCCGACGAGGAGCGCTTCTCGCGCTCATTGATCAGCTCAATCTCGCGGAACGTCAGCCGGTCCAGCCAGTCCACCTGCTGCAGCTGGCCGTTCCGATGCCGCTTCGTCAGCTGGAACAGAGTGTTACAGTGACGTCAGCCGGTCCACCCAGTCCACCTGCTGCAGCTGGCCGTTCCGGTGCCGCTTCGTCAGCTGGAACAGAGTGTTACAGTGACGTCAGCCGGTCCACCCAGTCCACCTGCTGCAGCTGGCCGTTCCGGTGCCGCTTCGTCAGCTGGAACAGAGTGTTACAGTGACGTCAGCCGGCCCACCCAGTCCACCTGCTGCAGCTGGCCGTTCCGGTGCCGCTTCGTCAGCTGGAACAGAGTGTTACAGTGACGTCAGCCGGTCCAGACGGTCCACTTGCTGCAGCTGGCCGTTCCGGTGCCGTTTCGTCAGCTGGAACAGAGTGTTACAGTGACGTCAGCCGGTCCACCCAGTCCACCTGCTGCAGCTGGCCGTTCCGGTGCCGCTTCGTCAGCTGGAACAGAGTGTTACAGTGACGTCAGCCGGTCCCCCGGTCCACCTGCTGCAGCTGGCCGTTCCGGTGCCGCTTCGTCAGCTGGAACAGAGTGTTACATGACGTCAGCCGGTCCACCGGTCCACCTGCTGCAGCTGGCCGTTCCGGTGCCGCTTCGTCAGCTGGAACAGAGTGTTACAGTGACGTCAGCCGGTCCAGACGGTCCACCTGCTGTAGCTGGCCGTTCCGGTGCCGTTTCGTCAGCTGGAACAGAGTGTTACAGTGACGTCAGCCGGTCCGCCGGTCCCCTGCTGCAGCTGGCCGTTCCGGTGCCGCTTCGTCAGCTGGAACAGAGTGTTACATTGACGTCAGCCGGTCCCGCCGGTCCACCTGCTGCAGCTGGCCGTTCCGGTGCCGTTTCGTCAGCTGGAACAGAGTGTTACAGTGACGTCAGCCGGTCCCGCCGGTCCACCTGCTGCAGCTGGCCGTTCCGGTGCCGCTTCGTCAACTGGAACAGAGCGTTACAGTGACGTCAGCCGGTCCCGCCGGTCCACCTGCTGCAGCTGGCCGTTCCGGTGCCGCTTCGTCAACTGGAACAGAGCGTTACAGTGACGTCAGCCGGTCCCGCCGGTCCACCTGCTGCAGCTGGCCGTTCCGGTGCCGCTCCGTCAGCTGGAACAGAGTGTTACAGTGACGTCAGCCTGTCCCGCCGGTCCCCCTGCTGTAGCTGGCCGTTCCGGTGCCGCTCCGTCAGCTGGAACAGAGCGTTACAGTGACGTCAGCCGGTCCCGCCGGTCCACCTGCTGTAGCTGGCCGTTCAGGCGTCGCTCCAACCGAGGGAATACAGTTGACGGGTGGGACGTCAGGGAGACGGCCACTCCGCCCATGTCTGCAGGCTCATGACGCGAGTGGTATACGGCAGCACTGCGGTGCAGCATTCAAAGCATGGTAAACGAGACAGAGCCGTGACCCGAAGCCTCTGTTGCGCACGTGGCGATTCAATAGCTGTTTGGCACTGATTGGAGTTCCCAGCACGCATGTATGTATGCACCGACGTCGCGGAGTAATCCACTGCTGCAGCGGCTTCTAATCTCTGAGTCACGTATGAGGGAACAAAACACCCGGTCAGCATACAGCACAAGCGCACGTTTAGTCACGCGGCACACGTACATCTAACTCTAATGCGCATACGAATCAGAGATTTCCCACATGTTTCCGGTAGCGACATATCCCAGCGGTCCCATGTAGTGCATGGCGCTTAACTGCGCGCACGAGTGCTCGCTGTGTCACGAGCGCCGCCGCCAGTACGGTTGGGAGCACGTTTGAAAGTGCTGTGCTATGGCATGGAATCGCCGCCTCCCAGCCCCGTCCCCCGGCGGGACACGTAAAGCCGCCGGACCTGTGCAGTAATCCGTACTCCAACACAGCTACTTGCTCGGGAGATGGGTGCGAGCGTGTCTGGCTCATGATGTACCATAGTCTTGTGCGCTCGGCTCGGTGTGCAGAAGTCCGCTACTTCCTGCGCGGTCAGCCAGCCCCGTCTCTCTCGCAGGTCAGACACATGGTCGGACTCACCACGCCCAAAGACAATCCGAGAGCCGGAGTTCAAGGCTTTTTGAATTTTATCTATGTTTTTCTCGGTCCCGTTTCCATAAACCGAAACTCAGCACCTGACGCGCGCGGGACGAGAGCCGAGACCGGCGTGGCGATTGACGCTACCGGGGTGAGGTGCCGGACGCGGAGAGGCCGGTCAGGGCGCCCGCGCCGCAGCGACCGCCGTGTGACGCGTGGACGTCCCGTCACAAGGCTTATTCGAAATTGACACCCGTACTTTTAACTCGGTGCGGGGACTACGTCGCGGAGGGTGACCTGGAAATGTGGTACTTTGGGCAGATTTTGGCGGCTTTCGAAAACGATGCGATGCTTTCTTGTCGCGTCGACCTCTGGGGCGCTGGTGCAGAGCCACACGCCCAGAGAACAGGCAACGTTCTCCACGCGGGAAATGAGCGCTGGAAGATCGCTCCGTTTTCCGGCGATGAGCACTTGAGTACCATCAGCGCGCCGCACGACGTCACCCGTCATAGAAACAGCGCCAAGGCGCTTGCAAAAGTGCTGAGAAACGAGGGTCCCAAGCCCGACTCCAGGAGCACGGCCATTGTGTTCGCCAAAGGTTGTGAGGTCCCTGCGCCTGGTGCTGTGACGCACCGCGTATATCCCTGACGGTAAGACCCCAGCCAGGCGGCGTCGACGGTGCGCAGTCGGATTTTTCGCAACAGGAGGCCGTGGCCAATGACGTGAAAGCCTTTTGTCAAATGGATCGGGCGCAGAAGTGGTATCTCCCCGCTTTTGGTAGCGCTAGGATGCGGTCGGGGAAGGGTGCCAGAGCGGTCTCCATCGAGTGATGGGGTCGAAAGTCGTGCCTGGAAAGGGAAGATGAGATGGTCACAGGAGAAGTGGTTGTCAAGCTGCTTCTGCACCACCCGCTCTACCACTTTGCTGGTGGCGGGAATGATGGAGACAGTCCGGAAATTGGATGTGTTCGCAGTGTCACCGGGCTTACGGATAGGGTGAATACTGCACTGTTTCCAGGGTTCAGGGTCCCAGGGTCCCTCTCCCGAGGAGACACACAAATCTGAACCAAGCAAGGTGCGGTCGGTACAATAGCACACCGTTTCCCATAACTTCGGTGCTTTTTATTGCACGCCCTCTTTGTTCTCATTTGAGGCAATTAAGTGAAAACGATATTTTAATCGAACTGAACATAGTTTGCATATCGCCATTAAACGTCCTGGTCTGTACCGGATGATGATACTCGTTTTTCTTGGGACATCAATAAATTGGCATTTATTATAAACGCTCAAAACATCGCCTTAGAGCAGAAGCCATCATCCCACATATTTTACTACCTGATGTTGTGATATCCCCTCTTCTTCTCACCGCCCATCTGTCCATCCCCCCCCCCCCCCCCCCCCCCCCCCCCCACAAGCGAATAGGCAAAGGGCTGGTCTTACTTCAGGGCCAGTTTGGTTCTGGTGGCACATAAAATCGAAAACTTGCCAAACAATAATTGCACAATTACGTCTATCTATATTACGCACATCAACACCATGGTACGTGAGGCCCCGTTCTGTTTTCCTCGCCTCAAGGCCGGATCGCGCTGACTGCTCCACGAGACTCCTGGCATTCCATTCTGCGGAGCAGAGCGCCCACACAGCCGTCCAGATCCGCCAAAAAACAGCATCTACAAAACAGCCCTGACGGGAACCATTTTACGGAAACTGACCGGGGCTTGAACACACGACCGTGACAGAAGCCAGACAGACCGCTCACATGTCGCGGGAGCCAAACACTCCAGGCACTCCAAGGTCACGTCGCTGACCAACAGGGGCGACCCTGCACCGAGCACCCATCCCCCGAGGGTGGGTCCCCTCTCTAGGACGCCCAGCGCGACCTCGCCACCGGCTCCGGGGGGCGCGGCGCGGCGCCGCCCCTGGGCTAAAGGGCGAGACAGAGGCGCGGGACGAGCAGTGCGAGCCCGGCGGCCGGCGCAAGACCGACGGTCCATGGAGTCCGCCCATGTCCCTATCCGGCCAGACCCCGGCGGACGCCTCTGTCCGCAGCGGAACGCGGAAGCGGGACCGGTCAGGCGAGCGCGTACCGACGCTACAGGCCGGAAGGTGCTCACGTGGAGCCGGGGAGCACAGTTCAAGGCGAGGTGCGAGCAGGTTCGGTGCCGCAAGCCGGTCCGGAGCCTTGCGCCCGGACCGGTCCGGAGTCCTGCGCCAGGACCGGTCCGGAGTCCTGCGCCGGGACCAGCCCGGAGCCCTGCGTCCGGACCGCTCCGGAGTCCTGCGCCCGGACCGGTCCGGAGTCGTGCGCAAGGACCGGTCCGGAGTCCTGCGTCCGGACCGGTCCGGAGTCCTGCGCCAGGACCGGCCCGGAGCCCTGCATCCCGAGTCATGCGTCCGGACCGTTCCGGAGTCCTGCATCCGGGGCCGGTCCGTTTTGATCTGTCCGCCCCACGCATGGTGGGGCAGACGGTGCACAGCGACCGGCCGAGGAAGGGTGGGGCACATAAACAATGGGACCCACCAGCACTGATCAGATCGCAGTTCCAAGCCATGCGAGCACAAGCCGATGCCGATACCATGCAATATGTACGTCGTCGTTCCCTGACAATGCGGGAGGTAATAATGGCATCATGAGGCCGCTGGACAAACTTAGGCATGGATGCACTATTATGTACTGCGGAGCACAGCAAGGCAGCATTCCAGATAGCAGGGTGGAATTGGCGGATAGTGTTGAAGCAGCACTTTTGCGGAAACCGTACCCGGCGTAAAGAAATACATTATTTAAAGAGTAGGCCAGACCGCGCACAAAAGGTCTTTGAGCATAGTTTTGATCAACGTTAGTGAGATAACTCGCATCATTTTCTTAGCATGGCCAGATTAATTAAACTTCTTCTGGTTACCATTAACGTTCGTCTGTTTCTTTATACTTAACTTGGCGACACATGCCGACAGTTACCCGAAATTCATGGCACCGAATCAAGGATAGCTTAAAGTAAGTCATGGCATAGAATAAAAGCTCCGGCACCGCTAGATCAAGTAAAGATGACATCAAAGAAGTGACCGAAGGCGCAGCTTTTCCGTTCGAGGGTCTGTCCGTGCTTCTAGACGCACTCGTAATCGCGTCATCTGAGATCTGATTCCACAGCAGTGTACGCAAAAACACTGGTGCTTTTATAGCAGCTGTGACCGCATAATCGGTTGACTTGAGAGCAGTGTTCGCCCTGGCCTGAAGGGCCAAATTTTTCACGATATGGCACGTGGCAAGTAAAAAAGTTCATGTTGCAAACAAGCGAAAGTTACGACATCCATGCTAGATATTCATTGAAAAGGTCCAACGAGCATCAAGTGGCGGGTCACACAAAAAAGAGCGAAAAATCTAAGCATAAACAGAAAAAAATTACCAATGGAAAGAATCCAGCATGAAACCTTGTTTCCCACACGGATTACATCCTGATCTATAAATTAAGCCTCACTTCAATGTTCGTCCTTCACTGGCTGATCGACTAGTTCCTCACGTCTCCTTTACAATTTGGAGAACCGTGATGGCATTATATAGTGACAAAAAAGCCACGGACCAAAAGCACCCTCTACACTGACGTCGTTCACCTGATCCACGTGACAGCCCAGCCAAAACATGTGTGTCACCTTACCACTACAGCGTGCACGCCTGGGACATCCAGGCCGGCTACACGCCATTGCCGAACCCATCCCAAGTCCGACCTTAACTAGTGCGGCGTCTCCGACAGTCACTCACCTTGCTCAGCCTCTCCATCTGATCGGTGGCGTCCTTCTTAGGCGAGCCGACGGTACCAGCGGCGGGGGCGGGGGAGGGGGCGGGGTCAGCGAGGGCGGCCCCCTCGCCGCCGCCACCCTCAGACTCCACCGGCGCCAGCTTCAGGTCGTGCAGCCCCTGCGGCGGTCGGGGTACAGGTCAGGTCAGAAGGCGGTCACGGACGTGAGAAGATCTCGGGTCAGCCATGACCTGCGGTGACTACAGGCGGGCGCAGGTCGGTAATGAGGTCGTGCCGTCAAAGACGCCGGGCTCAGCACTATTCAGCTCCGCCTACTAGTTGATGCGAACGCATGGGATTCTTCCAGGTGCCTCCCTAATTACCTCTTTACATAGAAATGACGGAGCACGCGACACCATCTCGAAGCTTGAGCGGAGACTCAATAAAGAGCACTCGTCATCGGAGGAACTCTACATTGTCCCTCAAACAATGAGGAGGTCAACCATGACCATTAAAGGGAGCGTGTAGCCTTTATGTGCATTTCACTTATTATTAGATCAGACGAGCTAGATTTGATTGGTAATCCCAGTTAATCCCAGGTAATCCCTAGAAAGTCTTCCAAGTGACTCAGAATTTCGATTTCGAGTAGCCGCTCTTGCAGGAAAAATCTCACTGAACTCCTTGCTTACCACCATGAAAGTAATACCTTTCAGATGCCTTATTTTCTCCGGCGTTTGCGTTTGTTTGATTGAATTACACATATTTGTCAAAATGTTTCTGCAATAAATCCTACAAAAGCTTGAAATACTCTACTTAGAAAATATGCAAAAATGAGGCTATTATCCCGCGAAACCAACGAAACGTTATACTATGGCTTTCACCTCTCCCCTTGGCGCTTGGCACAGTGGCTCTTTTCGAAGCGCACTTTGGCTTTGGGAAAGAAGTAGTAGATAGTCTTAAGTGGCGGACTGGTTCATATTTCAATAAATGCGCTTCTCGGTAACTGGCCTTTGCCGCCCGCTGTGCTAATCACAGACGTACCTTTGCACTGAGGTCACTCATCCACTAAAGGTGGCACTTTTTAGCCCGCAGGCCCGCAATGTGCGGGTTAAAACAGCCCAAAAGTGGCACCTCTGACAACAAAGCTGACAACGGCCCTCAGCAGATCCCGTCGTCGTCATGGCGACGGCAGTCGCGACAACAACAGTTGTGGTTTCGGGCTACACTCTGGGGCTAGCGCCGGCGGCTGACCTGGTTGAAGCAGCCCTCCGCGGTGAAGATCGGGATGCTGGTGGAGCCGACGACGGCGGCCGACTGCGGCCGGCTGGGCTCGAACACGGTGAAGCGCAGTGAGGCGTCCTCGGGCAGGTCGCAGTAGCGCACGGGCAGCGTCAGCCACTCGTTCCAGCTGGGCAGCACGAACGGCCAGTGTCACGTCAATGCATGGTCAGTGTCACGCAGGTGCACGGCCCGTGTCACGCTGATCCACGGCCAGTGTCACGCCGATGCATGGTCAACGTCACGCCGATCCACGGCCAGTGTCACGCCGATGCCACGGCCTGCGTCACGCCGGTACACGACCAGTGCCGCGCCGATGCACGACCAGTGTCGCGTCGATGCACGGCCAGTGTCACGCTGGTGCACGGCACACGCCGCATGGAGAACGCGTGGGAGAGTGCACAGAAGGCACAAGGCACTCGTGTCAGCCTGGTCACAGCGTCGGTCGGTGAACCGATCGGTGCCACATCCTCACGCAGGCGCCACACACAGTTCCAGTGCGCACCACGCGTTAACAGACCCGTGAAGTGCTGCGTCTCGCTTCAGCTGGTCGTCTTCACAGACGGAGGGGCAATACGATTTACCGTCGATGGATCACGCCCAGCAGGTGACAACAGCGTTACACAAGCATGGCATGTCTCAAATTCCAGAGATGCATTGTGTAACTCTGCACACTTTTCAGCATTCTCCCCCATATTTGCATACCTTGCCCTGGCAGTGATGTTTAAGCATGATGGGTCCCACGGCCTTGTTGTCGCTGACACAGACCTCATCGAGCCCTTCATTTAAAAACCAACAGAAAACCTAACAGTTCGTCGAGCAGCAAATGCTCACGGCCCAGAGACGACGACCAAGCAGCCTTCCCCGTCCACTCACTTCCATCGGGTGGTGAAGGCCTTGTAAGAGGTGGTGACGGGCAGCGCGAGCTCGCCGTCAGCGCCGCGCACCTGCACCTCGACGTACATGTCGGAGCACTGCTGCTGCCACCTGCCGGAGAACTCCAGCATCGGGTCGAGCAGCAGGTCCTCGAAGTCGGGCCGTCGCCGCTCGCCCTCCAGCGTCCCGCTGCCGGCGGCGCAAGGGTCACGCAGGTGTCACGGGTCACGCGGGGCCAGTGCATGTGTGAAGGGAAGGTCAGCACGAGCGGCGACAGGAACTAGCCGCTGCAGGCGGCTGGCGCAGCAGGTGGGGAGAGTTAAGACGCAGCGCTGTCAAAAAGGCTGCCAGCGTTGAACACAGTACTCCGCCACAGCGCATTGGCTACACATGGCTAACCGGTTTATGCATTTGAAGGCACGACGAGCGATCCGAGTATGACACCACCGTAACAGTTATCTTAGGGAGCTACACTTCTTTGCACCGTCAATGATTTCGAGAACACCGTAAAATAAAAGAATAGCTTATTTACGGGAGCTGTCGCACGGCGTATGGTTATACACCAAGGGCTGCACCCAACACAGGCGGCTAAACGAAAAGTGTATGACGACCCACAAGGACCATTAGTTTAGAATGTTACTCACCACTAACATCCAACACGACGGGCATTGTACAAGCCTCACGAACATGCCGGGTTTCAGATTAATATGTCCAGACACCTTATACACGGTTCCGTTCTGAGCTGCCCGAGACACGGGCGGCTAAACAGAAACATTGCGATGACCGGGTCCGAGCATAAAGATAGCAAGATATCTGCCAGCGGGCACTGGTGTTCATCTTATCAGCATGTTTTCCAATCCGAGTTCCAAGATGACGTATGCGCGTTAAGCTACGGACGAGGATTACAGATGTATAGTGTTAGTAAAATAAAATAGAAATGTATATTTTGACAAAATCTGAGAATGACCACACATTTATGATCTTTGCCTGAGGATGAACAAAAAACATGCTATCGCAGATAGTTCTGGTTCGAGCAACATTGCTAAGGGAATGCCCCTGTTAACATTTTATGCCCTGATACTCGGTGCGGGTTATCGAAACATATCGGATTAGCCGCGTGGCTTCAGGTAACCTTTAGCGGTACTGTATCGGAAGCAAGGACGTGAGAACCTGAATGCCTGGGATTTTTTTTTTGGGGGGGGGGATGTACAATGTTTGTGGTAAGTAATTTTCTGACCTAATACACAGTAAGTGTTACTGCAACTCTCCGGCACAGCCTGCAGTGTTTCGTGCGGCCCTTCCTCAAGACAGTGGATCAGGTGCTGAGATGTGGGAGCTTGGAACATTATTTGCAGTGGCAGTGCTTGCACAGTTCTGGGTGTTCTGGATTCATGTGTCTCTTTTTTGGAATTTTTGCTTCACCTTGTTCACTTTTGGCCAAAGCACAGCTTGAAACATTAAGTATTGGCAAATACACCTGACAATATTTAACCAATGCCTTTCAGCATCTTGGAAGTTCATGACTGAGAGCATACTTGCTCTGAAGATCTTACACTGCTCATGGGAACAAAAGGTCATTAATAAAAAGGCCTGAAATGTGTGAGGTGCTAACATGTACATCATGCATAATGTTGGGGGCATTCAAGGTCAGGGTAGCATTAGGGGAAGTTCTGAACATTGTCAAAGGTAAGGTAGTTGAACTCTTATAGTACACTGATAACAACATGTGTACAGATTGCTACATGGTCATGCATTTCAATGTCATCACAGGTCAAGGGTCAGGGTCAACTGATAACTCACATCTTGACTTGTAAGTTTGCATCTAAGTCACAACTGTACACATAATAAAACTTGTCATCATATTCCTGTGATCCCATACTGCTGGCTGAGTTTGTATGCCAATTCTTGCTGAGTGTATATGCTAATTCTTGCTGTCTTCCACAGTGTGCTTCAGCTCATTGCAGGTGACTGTGATCTACCAATCATTTGTTCAGCCCTCATTCAACAGTAGATAACCTGAAACAGCACATCAGCAATGGTGTGATCAATAAATTGACTTGGAAAGCGGGTTCCTTGTGGTATCACATTTCATGTTTTCATATTAGCCACCATTTTGAAATCCCACCAGCTATTTAGGAAATTGCAGTACTACAGTCACTCTGCTTTCTTCTTTTCAGCAGCAATGTCTTGCTGACTAATTTTTTGACCGACTGACTTTATTTTTGACTAAACTGACTACTAACTACTAAACTAACTGACTAAGCTGACTAAAATTAATTGCTCTTGCTAACTTTTACTCAGCAATATCAGTATGTTCCTGTCCTGTTAGTGTTAGCAGGAATAGAGTGTCAGTAGGGTTACAAGGGTGATGATGATGCTTAAGGCAGTAAGGTACACCAACTGTCCTGGTCACTGGTTGAAAGGAGTTATAGGGATAAGATAGAAGTTGGTACATGAGTAGGAATAGGATTACAGGCTTATAAAAATGAGCATTTAGAATATAACTGTGACCAGACAGAAAGAACAGCAGTTTACTATGGAAAAGCTGTTTTGTGATGTCAAAAATGATCAAGGCATTAAAAGCACATGAACCAGAAGAATGCACTCACACAACCTGATAGTGTAGTTCAGATGTGAAATGCCTAATCCAGCAATAATCCAACCACACCCATATTCACCCACATTTTCTGCCTAAATTTGAAAAGTTGTATGCCTTCACTATTTTTGCTAATTTGTTTTAAACTTACATAGACACCAAGGAAGAATACAGTAGCTCAGTTCAAGCCATGAAAAAGCTAAGACTAATGACCAGTGCATGTTCATCATACCAATTAGCATGGTAGACAAAAATATGGTAGCAGACTACAACCTTCAAAATTTAGATGCTGATGCATGCAATTAGTCATAAGTTTGTACAAATGCACACACATTATGCTAGACCTTTCTAAAAACTAATTGTATTTCTACCAGTTTTAGGATAAATGAAAAATCATGATTCAATCTAGCATTCTTTCTTGCCCAACAAATCACACAGTATTGGAACATTATGACTCTGATGACTTTACACTGGTTGTAATATTATGGAGTGAGCAATGTCATATGGTAAGAAGGTACCATGAACACTCTGTGTTGCACCAAATACACATACTGCCTCTGAGCATGCCCATGACAAGCCTATAACAAGTACAATTACTATAATGTAAGGAGTAATGTCTAACCAACATATGCAAGGCCATATAAATTAGAGCAGGATGTTCTTACTTTTTAAATGCATATAGGTGTCAAACAAGGCAATCCTACTGATAGCAATGCACATCACTTGGAAGCTGATCTAACTGCTCCAAACTACAAATTCATCCACTGCACTGGACACCTCTGCAACATCTGCACACTGAACTTTGTGTATACATACACCAAACTCAGGCCAGGCCACCTTGCACTGGGTTTCAACTTATTTTGCAGCAAACATGTCTTAAAAATATTTACTGCAAATTACTGTCCTTCATTTTTAGAAACATTTGCTCCTTCTGCGCCACCATTGATGGCAAGCATGCATAAAATCCTGGGCCCTCGAATTAATTATGCCCATCGCTGAATTTTTTGTTGTGATGTCGCTGCTGCGACGGACAAGTTCTGAGCCACGAGTATTGTGTTAAGTCTGGGGATACAGCACACCGCATAGTTCATAGGCTTCCAAACTCACATAAAACGTTTAGGAGAAGCACATCACCTATGAGGAATACCTCAACAATACGATTTTCCAAGCTCGGGATTAGTTACACACATCGACACCCACCCCACCCGACACCACCAATCGCAACACAACAACCACACCAGACAATCCCGTGGCGTATCAAGGTTGAACCCAAGGATAAGCCTACTACTGGCTGTTCGTTACCTATTTGGTAAGAAAGGGAGCTTCCATATCCCAAAATCCTTGATATGCGAAGCAGAACCACAATGCTATTTGGCATCAAGCAATGCGTATAAATTTTGTTATACCTCATGCCCGATGGCTATATTTATTTTATGAAAGATGTATTAACAGATTATGGCAATTAACCACCGTTACTGAAAGCAAGACCATGTAAAATGTTAATTTTACTACGCCCTCAAAATGTTTCAAATATTTTTTCGCAGAACGCTGCTAAATACTGCTAGTTGTAGTTGACAATAAAAACGCACCAAAGTCAATCACTGAGTGAAGCTGCCAGGAAATGTTAGTTTAGGACGTCTTGGGTGCTGCATTCTGCGGGAATTACAGAGGAGTTCGTGCGTGGGTGTGGCGCTGCGTGGGAATTTGCGGGTTGTCGGATTCCGCTAGACTATACAGAAAGGCCTCCGGACATGCTCTTCTGCCCGAAAAGGTTGCCAGCGTAGGACGTAGGTGGGTGTATTCTAAAGACGGGGTAGATTTCCTCACGTCTCAGTTGCGGGCTTAAGGTGTGGTGAACGCAAGTGTCTGCTGTTCGAATGTATTTTGTTAAAATTTTCCAAAATGTGTTGTAAAGGTAGCTCTGGGATGAGGAATTTGTAACATATATGTGTTAAAGGGACTATGTTTTCAGCAGGCACAGTGAAGCTCCACTGCCAAAAAAAGCATGTTATGCTGACAAAATGTCTGGCATTGATGCAACATTGTAGCAAAGATCCCAGAGCATGTCTATCACGTACTTGAATGCTTTCAGGTTGGTGCCTGGTCACCACTAATGCCAGTGCATAGAGACCCAATATTCAGTAAATTATTATGTGAAGGCTATTGCAGGCAATCACATT
The DNA here is from genome assembly GCF_011947565.3 of Pollicipes pollicipes. NCBI lineage: Eukaryota > Metazoa > Arthropoda > Thecostraca > Pollicipedomorpha > Pollicipedidae > Pollicipes > Pollicipes pollicipes. The sequence goes on from NW_023596746.1 coordinate 31,327,015, forward strand.
GTCCAAACCATTTTCATTTAAAAAATTATCTGAGAATTCAGCACAACTTGGCCTGGCCTGAGTCCCTGGCCTGAGATTGGGGCATGGCAGCACAAGTTTTAGTGTGCTGATGCTATGTATATATCTAGTAGATTTGTTTGCAGCCTGGTAGCCAATGGGGGCTGATAATATGTTAGTTGTCCCCTATTTCATCAGGATTAAGTGCATTTTATTGCTGCATTTCTGGAACACCAGTCATGAGGGATAGTTGAGAAGGTGTGTACAATATGCTGCTGATGTAATTGTTGATGCCAGTGCAAATCAATGTTGGTAGTGCACTGATATACTAGATGCTTTATCTCTTAGTATTTGGGGCATATGTAGTTGTCTGATAACACATAGGCACTGGGAATGCAACTGAGACTATGTCTTAAACAAACCCTATCCCAAATAAGATAAATAAATGCTATCAAAACCTATGCCCATAATAAAACCTGTCCTGTTCATAATACAAAGATACTGTGAATAGGGATGAGACTATCCTAAAAATGCATATCTCCATAGCAAATTTTGATAGACTCCTCCCATATGACAAATCCTGGCTCCCACCATGGTACTTTTGATATAGTGGAGAACTTCCATCATAACAATCAATATTTTCTGGCCATATGTGAGATGCAGTATCATTGCATGACCTAACCTTGCCTTACCTTATGGTGATCAGGAATTATAAAAGGCCACAAGGCCTGCAGGTCCTGGTCTTGTCAGGCCCCCGGTCTGGTGATCTAACAGTCTCAAATTGTGGATAGATTTAGTGTGAGATGTCATACATGATGTCAGCTTAGTGCATATCAAGCTTAGACTCAACTGGTCAGCTGAGGTTGATGACAGTATCAGGTATGGAAGAGCATTCCAATCATTGACAGCCCACATGCTGAAGCGAGTTATGACGGATGAGAGTCTTAGCTCGAGGTCTTCTGAGCTTCCATTAGTGTCCTCTTGTGACCTCTGAGTTGTGTCTTGTCAGGAGCTCCTCTTCCGACAGCAACATACCTCCGTGAAACTGCTGGTACACTGTTACCATGTCTCCTCTGCAACGATGGCAGTACAGCGAGGGCAACTGAAACAGTCTGAGCCTCTCAGGGCATGGCTGGCGCCTCACTTCATACACAAGCCGGGTAGCTCGTCGCTGAATCCGCTCCAGTCGCTTCTAGTCCAGTTTGCCGAACGGGCCCCAGATGACGCTGTCATACTCATAAGTACGGACGTACTAATATATTATAGAGCGATGGCAACGTGCGAGCATCGATGTTGGCTAAAAAACCGTCCAACGACCGCCAGCATCTGGTTGGCCTCGGAGGTCGCTTCCGCTGTCTGCACGTGAAACTTGAGCCGGTAAACCACGAAGATCCCGAGGTCCTTCTCAGTGGACTCGGTCACGATTTCGGCGCCCTCCAAGAAGTAGGTCAGCCTCGGCTTGCAGTTCCCGATGCACATTATTGTGCACTTTGCTGCACTAAAGTGAAGCGGCCACTCCTTTGACCACTTAGCCAGGGCATCGAGATCAACCTGCAGAGATGAGGTAGTCAGGGGCCTCGGGACACGACAGCAGACCTTGGTGTCATCCGTGAACATCTTGACCACGCGTCACGCTTGTTCTGGCAGATCGTTCACGAAAATTATGAACAGCGTTGGTCCAAGCACTGATCCTTGCGGGATGCCGCTGACGACGTCGGTCCAGTCCGACCTCTAGCCCTGGGCCCGCACTCTCGCCATCCGGTTGGTAAGAAAAGCCCTGATCCAGCGTAGCAAATTACCTCTAAACACCATAAGCATGCAGCTTGGAGAGCAGACGGTTATGAGGCCGGAATCAATGCTTTGCTGAAGTCCAGGTACGCCACGTCCACTGGCCCTCCATCCTCTACTGCAGCGCTCCAATCTTCCATGACCTCCAATAGCTGGGTGATACAGGACCGCTTAGGGAGAAACCCATGCTGGGCTGCATGTAGAAGTCCAGACTCCGAAGAAGTGATGAAGTAAGGCATCATGGTCGAAAGTTTTGAGTATCTTGGGAGGGCAATGGGACAGTGAGGCTTACTGGACGGTAGCTCGATGGAGATTGCCGGTTACCCTTTCTCTAAAATCGGGACTACCTCGCCAAGCTTCTCCACTCCCTTGGGGAGCTTTCTGGATGTCACAGATTTTTCGGAAAAGCATGCTGAGGGGTGCTGCCAGGACATCTACAAGACTTACGAAGAAGCCTTGGGTGGACATCGTCCGGCCCAGGGCGGCTCGAGGTCTTCAGAGCAGCCAATTTCTTTGCCACTGCCTGGTTAAGATGTCCACGTCATCCAGAAAGGTCCAGTAAAGTTGCGCGGCAACACAGGCATGGCACTAGTACCTTCGTCGTGAAAACACGCGAAGAATTTACAGAGGACATTGGTCTTCCTTTCGTTACTGCTGGTCAACACTCTATCATGGTCAAGACGGTGTTCTACCCTGCATCTTACGCTAGTCTTGAGTTTTGCATACTTTCCAAGGCCTTGGGGCTTCTTTTGAGGTCCGCTACTAATTTCATCTCATACTCTTTCCGAAGGTTTCTGGTCAACTTCCGTATGGTCATTGCGACACCGCTTAAGCCTGGCATGGTCTAGAACATCCTGGGTCCGCGTGTGCGTACGCCCTAGTCTTTCCTTAGCCTTCTTTAGCTGACTGGCCGTTGGGTTCAAGTACAAGTTCTTCTTAGGATTAGCCCTTTTCTGGATGGAGCAAAACCTCAGTAGCCCTGGCGATTCTCTCCTTGAAGAAGTAAGTTGTATGACTGCTCTTGTTTCAACGTGCATTTTCCGGCAATTTAGAATTTTTCTATAAAGAGAAGAAGCATATTGGCTATTCTAAGGATTGATATAATCCAATATTCTGAGGGAAGAAAATTCATACCCACAATGCAATGACCAGAGGTGCATGATGCATACCTATCAGTCTGCAGGGTATCTCCTTGTTTGCACCAGATTAGGGTCAATGATTTAATGACGCAGATTTGATATATTTATGCTCACTGAACCAATGGGTAGTAAGCAAAGACCAGAGAATAGAGATGCACACATAAGAGGGGCTAGTCCTGTTCTTCAAACTACAGGTTAGTAACTATCCTCAGGTGTTTTGAAAATGTGCACCTCTTCTCACTTATCTGGATATGCCATTGTATGTTCTCCCTTGGCTGCCAGGAGTTGGTTACAGTATCAAGATAACTCACCCCCACACAGAGCAGTGACTGGTATTTTTGTGAGTGGGCTTGCAGAAGATGGTGTAGATAGCTTTTACACAGCTTTCAAATATACTTTTTCCTTTCAGACACTTACACCAAACTTTAAGACATTTTTATACCAAAAATTTGTGTTTTCCACATCAAGCTCTTCTGAGGAGCAAGTGGGAAGCCCCACATGAAGGCCATTTGACATTGGCTTTGGCATGTTAAACAGGTGCAATGTCCTGCACAGTACCATGCACAAATTTGGGGAGCCTTTTCTGTGCTACAAATTTTGTGCAAAATAACCTCTTTAGTTCACCTACTTGCAAGAAATAAAATGCTGAACAGGCTCTCCCTGAGAATATGGCCAGATCCAGTTTGTATGCCCGCTCTCCAACCCCACAGCGTTTGGGAGGAGCGGCCATCCCAGTTACGCCCTGTCACATCCTGTGCAACTTGGTGGCATAGAGTGTCCTCTGGAGACACAGAGTCATGCCCATGCACCAGCAGCATACAGTAGTCTGACACCACCCCTCACCCTGAGTCATGCCCGTGCACCAGCAGCATACGGCCATCCTACACCACCCCTCGCCCTGAGTCATGCCCGTGCACCAGCAGCATACGGCCATCCGACACCATCCCTCGCCCTGAGTCATGCCCGTGCACCAGCAGCATACGGCCATCCGACACCACCCCTCGCCCTGAGTCATGCCCGTGCACCAGCGGCATACTGCCATCCGACACCATCCCTCGCCCTGAGTCATGCCCATGCACCAGCAGCATACGGCCATCTGACACCATCCCTCGCCCTGAGTCATGTCCGTGCACCAGCAGCATACTGCCATCCGACACCACCCCTCACTCTAAGTCATGTCCGTGCACCAGCAGCATACTGCCATCCGACACCACCCCTCGCCCTGAGTCACGCCCGTGCACCAGCAGCATACAGCTACCCGACACCACTCCTCGCCCTAACTGGCTGTCCTCACCACACCACGCGATGGCTGTGAGCGTCAGCTGATCAGGCTACCACGCCGCCTCCTCGCTGACGACGCGTCGTCCCTCCCGCAGGCGCCTCCGCCAGCATGGCGTCGACCGTGATCACCCCGGCGACCGAGGCTCCGTCTGAGCCTACCGCCACCGGGTCGCCCGCGCCCGGCCCGACCGAGCAGCACGGCCGAGAATGTGCGATCGCTGGTCCAGGTGGAGGGCCGCGCGCCCCAGGAACCTGCTCGTCTTCAACGTGCTCGTGGACAACAAGAACCCATCGTCTGGTGCGAAAGGCCGCAGTGCTGCCCGTTTGTAGTATGCTGAGTTGTCTTCCTGCGTTGGCTATTGGTCGGAAGATTTTTGGCGCGTAAACGTAATCATTTCAATGAATAATTATTTAAGATTTCAGGGCGCTGGTTGCGGTACGAGTGTAATGTTGATGGTCGTCCAGGGTCGGCAACACCTGACCTCGGCCTGCCA
>NW_023596746.1:31332713-31437634 GCF_011947565.3 Pollicipes pollicipes
TTTCTTTTTTTTTTGCTTCCTATGAAAATATAGCTCCGCCGTCTGTTACGGCTGAGCTTGTTGGATATGAGATCAGCATTTGCATTGCTCAGTGTCTAGCTGGGGACCGCCGCAGTCCACGTGACGCATTGGCGTGGCGAGCTGGCCGTTACCGGCGCTGTAGGCTGTGGTGTGCGTTGTGTGGGTGGGGGGGGGGGGGTGCGTGTGTGTGGTGTGTGTTTGACCAGGTCTGTCCCTGTCTGAGGCCTGCAGCGCTGCTTCTGGCAGATCATGCCCAGCCACCCCTCTAACTCCACCAATCGGACACGCGCCGCCGCTAACCCTCCCGACCGCCGCCAGCTTCGACCAGCAGCAGCAGCGGCGGCGGCCGTCGCTGGCGCTGCATGACGAGGACCCGCTGATGCTGCCGCTGTCGCGGCGACGCGTCAGCGAGGGCGTCGAGGCGACGGCGCCGCCTAGTCAGCCGGCCGCGCTGCTCATGCACCAGAACTCAGCGCCGTGCGGCGTGCCCGGGCTGCCGGCCGAGCAGCCGGCCTCCGCGCCGCTGCTGCCCGTCGTCATCCATGGAAGAAGGGCGGCCAGGACGTGCAGCTGTGCGGCACGTTCACCGGCTGGAAGCCGATCCCGATGGCGCGCAGCGAGAGCAACATGAACTCGGAGCACATGAGCATCGTCAACCTGCCCGAGGGCCGGCACGAGTACAAGTTCCGCATCGACGGCGAGTGGGTGGTGTGGACGCCAGCGAGCCCACCACCGACGCGCCCGCCGGCGACAAGAACAACTACATCACCGTCAAGGGCTCCGACTTCGCCGCGTGCGAGGCGCTCAACCTGGAGACCGTGCAGACGGGCGACATGTCCGGCTCGCCGCCGGGGCGGTACGGCTGCGAGCCGCCGCCCACGCGCGCCGCGTCCTGGGACCACCGCTCGCCGGCGCAGCCGCCGGCGCTGCCTCCGCACCTGCTGCAGGTCATCCTCAACAAGGACACGCCTGTCTCCTGCGAGCCCACGCTGCTGCCGGCGCCCAATCACGTCATGCTCAACCACCTGTACGCGCTGACATCAAGGAAGGTGTGATGGTGCTCAGCGCCACGCACCGCTACCGCAAGAAGTACGTGACCACGCTGCTGTACAAGCCCATCTAGGCGGGCCGGGGCAAGGCACCCCGCGCCCGCTCTGCTGAGGGAGGGAAGGGGGCTGTCGCTGGCGGGTAGCCCGTCGGATTGGTGCGGAGTACTGTGGGAGGTGCCGCGGCGTGATCCGAAGAGGTAGGGAAGTCTGTGATGGCGGAGGTATACGCGTGCGGGCTGGACAACGTATGCTTTGCCAGAAGGCGATGGGGATATGACTTGGGAAGCAAAAGCTATCAGTATGGCAAGTAGCCACCGCTTAGGAACTAGTCACAGCATTTTTAGTCTTCAGATATGCTCTAAGATGAAACGATATTTGTTGTCGGATTGTTTGTAATTTGTTAGTCTCGTCATCGCTGCCGTGTGCAGTATCCCTTGAATATCTGGTGCGATTTTCCGTTCGATAATGTCTCTCTCCACGCCCGGTAGGCGTCTAGGCCGTAAATTCGACCAAATTCCCACGTGAAAGATTTAGATGTACCGTTTGGAAGCCGCGTAAATTCCCGAAAAACCTATCTGTAGTTTTGTGCCCTTCGATGTACTGAGTTCATCGCCCCTTACTTGCCTCCTGACAATCAGCCCCTTGAGCGGGTTACAGGGGCGGTTGAAAGCCTCGCTATCGACTCACTGATGGTGCAATATTGCTGGCCAGTCGGCGCGTGCGTGACCTCGGCGTGGCGCGTCGCCGATGCCTTGGGTCGTTCGGTTCACGCCCGATGCTTTGCTCTCCGCTCCGGAGGCAGCACCACGCGTTCAGTTCACGCCCGATGCTCTACTCTCCGTTCCGGAGGCAGCACCATGCGTTCAGTTCTCGCCCAATGCTTTACTCCCCGCTCCGGGGACAGCACGACGCGTTGTTCTCGTCCCATGCTTTACTCTCCGCTCCGGGGGCAGCACGACGCGTTCAGTTCTCGTCCGATGCTTTACTCTCCGCTCCAGAGACAGCACGACGCGTTCAGTTCACGCGCGATGCTTTACTCTCCGCTCCGGAGGCAGCACGATGCGACGGTACTCGTGTAGGTATAGCCGCGCCCAGCGGCGAGGGGTCTCGCCGACGCTGGAGCTGCCGGCGCTTTGAGCCGCGCCCTTTCTCTGTTCGCGCCTCGCTTGCCTGTTCTCCTCTCCGCATTCGTCATGTCCAGCACCTGTGCGTGGGCCCAGTGTCTGGTCCGTGATCGGGTTTTGTGTGGGCGTACAAACGGTTGGTCTCTCCCGCCCTATACTCAATCAGCGACATCAGGGGAACTGGGCGCAGACTTGATGGCGTCGTGTTCGTGATCTTAGCCTTACGCCATGACAAGTCATTTATCTAGTTTTACGTCCGTGCGTACATGCTATGCGTATGTGAAATAAGTACTGCGAAATAAAAACGTTTTACGTATTCCGTGTTCAGCGGCGGGAATCGTTGCATCGACTGGCGCGATCCCATGGCACCCATTAAGTTCAGTTTATTTCAGTCCTGACGCCAATGCCCACTTCGTGTGAAATTTTAAGTTGGTTCGGTGTTCCGTGCGGTGCGGTACAGGAGCACCTCCCCCCCCCCCCCCCCCCCCGGTCGCACTCAGCTCCATGGTGTGCATCACACGCGCGAATGGCCCTGAAACGGCACTGTATTCAACCGGTACGACGCGATCCGAACCACGCGGTTTGAGGACCCTAAATGACCGTTGCTTGGCATGCCTCATGTCCAGTGTGGCGCGATTCCCAACTAGACGCGGATGGCTGTTGCATGTGCGCCCCTGGCCCCAGCCAGTCAGGAGACCGCATCACTGCCAGTTACGTTTGGTGTCCAGCGCGCCACTGGAAACAGGGGCTGTAGCAGCTTAACCTGCAGAGCACAGTCCGCGTGGGTCAAGCGGGAAGAGAACAGACAGGTGTTCGCATCGTTGGCACACTTTCCAACCATCTGTGGTGCACGCTATTGCATGACTAGAACGACCCCTGATGCGTGCTGCGCCACGCGAAGCGCCAACAAAAACCACCGCGGAAGCAATGCAGCATATATTCCACCGTTACATGTCAGCTGTCGAATAGTACAACAGTACGGAAGCCGTGTTGGCGGTCGACCCTGCAAGATTCGGTCCGTTGACGGGACCTTTTGCTCCCCGGAGCGACATCCCCGGAGCACGAGCCGACGAAGGCAGCTCGGCCCAGAGCGGCGCCACACCGCCGACCGGGCGCCGAAGCGGGGCGGATAGCCACAGGAAGATTTTTTTGATCGATGGATACGTGACACACCAAGCACGGTGGGCGCGTAGGTTTTCATACATGTTACTGCAGCGCCGGCGCTTCTGCCAAGATGCACGGTTACTTGCACTCGGCGCGACATCTACAGACCACAGACATCGACGCCTGAAAAGTTCTCCCACTTCTGCCTCAGCCTATTCAGCCCTTGCGATTCGCGTGGGTTTGGGCAGATGGTGGTTCACTGGTGGGGAAAGGGGCCCATCTGGCACGCGGCACGACACCACATTCACGTAAAAGCAATCGGTGCATTATCAGGTATATAGCGCAACTTACCCGGTAGACATCTCTTTGGCGATATTGTTCTCAGTTCTTTCGGAAAAAGTACAGCACTCGCCGTTTTAGGACTTAACAATAGCCTCGTCGCGTGAGGTAAAACCAACTTCGTTTCATGAATCTAGCAATCATGCTACGACGACACCTTAAATAAATGTTTTGTCGCTGGCATCGGCACAGCGCGAACCTCAACCCCCCCTCCCTCCTCGTTTTACATTTTGAACGCAACCTGCAGCAGTCCGACAGCGACGTGTCAGTTAACCCAAGCGAAAATAAGCCCAAATACCGATCAACTATGGGTCAGCCGGTGCGTTATTCCCCGCTGAAGTACTAAGATGACCCGAACACCCCCTGCCACGGCCAACCAAAATATGACCACATCTCTGAAAAGCTACATATATCTTACTACCACACATCTCCATCACCGCTATCTACGGGTGCTTCTACGACCTGGGTGAACACCAGTGACCACAAACGCTACCGCACGACTGACTGGAATGTAGGCGAAAACTGCGCCAGGAAGCGTGCTAGAACCGGCTACATCGGGAGTCGTGCCGGACGAACTGTTCGCAAGAGCGATATTTGATCCAAGGCATCTGGTCTCTTTACTGTTACTGAGACAGTAAAGCTCACCAGGTTGTACGATCGACATTTGATCCAAGGCATCTGGTCTCTTTGCTGTTACCGAGACAGTAAAGCTCATCACGTCGCACTCCATCTAAACTAACGCTGCCTTGAGCTCAGTTCCGAGGAAGTGACAAACATTATTTGGACAGCAGGCTCATATAAAGCAGATTTCCAGACTGAATTCACCGCTGACATTACCACTTACGTGAAAGCCCTCGAAAATTTCGGGTACACAGCACACAGCGCTTCAGGTTTGAAATAGCTAACAGGTAACCGGTTCACTCGAGGAAGACATGATGGCGACGCCAATGTCAGACGAAGCTACCACAACAATGTTATGGTAAATATAAGACCAGCGGCCTGAAGTGAGAACTTCTCAATACACCACACAAACACACACGACAAAGGTATTAAAAATAACATCACAAAAGGACGGAGGGGAAAAGTCAGGAGATTGCATGTCCACTATCACATGGTCATACGACATACACAGGCACGTTTCACCTAGTCACGCACCCACAGCAAGGGGAATGTTACGTAATAAGCGGTGCGCTTTATACACCGCACATCACCGCGTTGGCAGTTATCAGAGGACCTAAAATAAACAGTGCCAACGAATTAATACAACAGATGGCGCCAGCGATGCAGCTGCGGTAGAGCTGCAGTTGCCAGCGAAATACATGGCGCGACTGCTGCCAGATAACGCAATTATTACTACAAAATATAAGTGAGACATAGTGGATCTTAGCTGCCCCCGCCGCATTCCATCAGTTCAGTGGTGTAAAAAACGGTATGTTGTTCGTCCCAGTAGGCCACCGTTGTTGGTCACCCATTAGCCTGTGGCTCTGAGGCCTCGTGACACTGCGCGTGCGCGCACCGAAATGGGGGGAGGGGGAGAGGATGCCGCACTCTATGTGTGTGTGTGTGTGTGTGTGTGTGTGTGTGTGTGTGTGTGTGTGTGTGTGTGTGTGTGTTGTGTGTGTGTGTGTGTGTGTGTGTGTGTGTGTGTGTGTGCGTGCGTGCGTGCGTGCGTGCGTGCGTGCGTGCGTGCGTGCGTGCGTGCGTGCGTGCGTGCGTGCGTGTGTGCGTGCGTGCGTGCGTGCGTGCGTGCGTGCGTGCGTGCGTGCGTGTGTGTGGTTCCTGTCGTCACGGTAACTACAGTGCCAGTAGTAGTCTCTACAGTGCGCGAGCACCAGACCCGTCTTCTGTGGTCAGCGCGACTCCCATGTCAGCTCCAACCCCCAACAGGTTGAGCAGGCGATATGGTAACCAGGTCTTAGACCGCACGGGGCTCTACTCTGACGCAGCCGCCACCCGACATCTGCGGCTTGCACCACACCGTCAGCCTACGTCACTGGACAGCGGCGGCGCGCGGCGTCCGCGGGCGGCCCTTTCACAGCGGCGGAGCACGCCGTCGGCGGGAGCCCTCTCATAGCGGCGGAGCACGCCGTCGGCGGGAGCCCTCTCATAGCGGCGGAGCACGCCGTCGGCCGGCGGCCCCCTCACGAGGCGCCGCTGACCATGACGTTCGCCCATCGCTGCGTGTCATAGGTGGGCGGCCCTCTCACGAGGCGCCGCTGATCATGACGTCCGCCCAGCGTTGCGTGTCGTAGGCGGGCGGCCCCCTCACGAGGCGCCGCTGATCATGACGTCCGCCCAGCGCTGCGTGTCGTAGGCGGACGGCCCCCTCACGAGGCGCCGCTGATCATGACGTCCGCCCAGCGCTGCGTGTCGTAGGCGGGCGCGTCGCCGCCCAGGTCGGCCGGCAGGATCCGTCGGCTCACGTGCTCGTACAGCGCCGCCAGGTTGTTGCCATGCATGTAGATCTGAGGCGTGGGGCGAGGGCGGATGGGGAGGGCGCAGTCAACGGCCGCTCCGGGCGAGCGACGGGACGGGGGGACGAACGTTGCGAGGAGCCTAGTGGTCAGAACCAACGTCACAACGCGCGATCGAAACCAGACGTCGCGCGGGTAGTGAACAGTTCGACGAGCTGTGTCTGCAGCGCCGTGACACGGTTCTTATCTGGTGCCACAAGTCCAACACACTCTAGGGATTTTCACGGGGCACTCGCGCTGATTGGCAGTGCTTGAGAGCGGACTGGTTCACTCTGCTACGGTCTGCGTGGTCTCACCTTTTCCTTGACCTTCTCCTTGAGGAACGGCCTGATGACCGACATCATGGCTTCCACGTACCACGGCTGGTTGATGAAGTGGATGCCGCCGAACCGGGCCGGGTAACAGTCCTGGAGACACGCTAATCGGTAATCGAGATCATCACAGCTGAAAGCCAAGCTCACCGGGCGGGACACTGAGACTACATACGGTGGCCAACGGCCGCGCACCGCATCAGCTGTAAGTACGTGGTGACACGAACACAGCTTTCAGTATAGCAACAAATAGCACTTCAGATACATTAATCCGTAACGACAGGTGACGAAAGCCACGATCGTATACATTGTACAGCTTTGACATCGCTTTAAATATATAGCGGTTACCAGCCGGTATGAAAAAGACATCCAATTTGACCCACAGCTTCCTATAGTCAAGCCCTATAAGACAACGCAGTAATGAGGTCATTCCGTACAGTGTTGGTGGTGCCAACAACGTCCATGCGTGGCTTTGTATTTGTTCAGCAGAACATTCATTTAGCACAATAAAAGGCACGCATTTTCTGGCCGTATATGCATGGTTCAACCACTTCCGCATAGCACGGTCGTTCTTCAGTTGTGCCGCAGATCACAGTCTCAATCGTGTCCCAAACCCTTATCCGTTACAAGAGATTACTTTCGTCAACATCGTGACCCCAGATCATCGCCAGCTCACCTCACCTCACCTCACCTCACCTCACCTCACCTCGCCTCGCCTCGCCTCGCCTCGCCTCGTCCCATCTCACCTGTAAGCCGCTGACCATCAGCCGCACGGTGCGCGGGTTGACAAACTTGCTCTGGCGCAGCGAAAACTGGCTGAAGTCGAGCACCATGACGAAGCCGCTGATTTGGCTCTCCGGCTCCTCGATCAGCCGGTCCAGCGTCAGCAGGATCGCCCGGTAGATGGCAGACAGCGGGTACCTGCCAGCCAGCCGGAATACCTGACCACGTGCCGGGACAGCAGAGGGCTCCGCATAGAAAATTCGTCGCGCCCTTCCCCATCCGGCAAGATGGCGGACACATGTCAGGTTGTAATACCTGGACATTCCCAGGCTTTCTGTTCAAGGGAGCTCTTAATCCCCTTCCAAAAACCGCGTTACGCTACGGTAGCCTAAAATCAGTATACATACTCGTTCTAAACCCTCACACTCGCCCCCTACGCAAACGCGTTTCAGGACGAAAAGAGGACGGGGTTGGGGAACTCCGGATAAATTTACCAGGACGCTGAATCACTCGCCCGGCTTCTAAATAAAAGGCTCTGAGCCATGGCAACTCTACGAGTTTGCGCGATTCAGGTGACAATTTTGTGATTTAAATATTGTTAAAAACTCGCTGGTTATAAGCCCTCGATGAACCAAGGCTAGCCCGCATGGCTTCTGATCCATCTATATTTCGACGAACGCAAAGGCGGTCAACACGCACGAAGCAGCGCCAGCGACCATACAACAGAAGTGAGCTTGCAGCCTGTGCAGCTCTGAACTCGCAAGCAACTGCCCCGCGACTCACAGGACGGCACCGGTCTTGACGTGTCACCACCCTGCGCCACACCAGCCCTGGAGTGTCGTCACCACACACCGCACCAGCCCTTGAGTGTCACTACCACACACCGTACCGGCCCTGAAGTGTCACTACCACGCACCGAGCCAGCCCTGGGGCGTCGCTACCACACACCGCACCGGCATTGGAGTGTCCCTACCACACATCGCGCCAGCCCTGGAGTGTCGCTTCCATACACCACACCCGCCCTGGAGTGTCGCTACCGTACACCGCACAGGCTCTGAAAAGTCACTGCCACACACACACACCGCAACGGCCCTGGGGTGTCGCTACCACACACCACACCAGCCCTGGACTGTCGCTAACACAAAGAGTATCGGCCCTGGAGTGTCGCTACCATGGACCGCACAGGCCCTGGAGTGTCACTGCCACACACCACAACGGCCCTGCGGTGTCGCCACCACACACCGCACCAGATCTTGAGTGTCACAACCACACACCGTACCGGCCCTGAAGTGTCGCTACCACACACCGCACCAGCCCTGGAGTGTCGCTACCCCATACCGCACCCGCCCTGGAGTGCCTTTACGCCTCGCACCACATTCGTTCGTCAACTCTCGGTCTTATCCAAACCCGATCCGGACCCATCCGCCCTGTCCTGGTCTTACCTTTCCCCCGCCCCCTCCCCCCTTGTCTTGACCCTGATTTTCGCCTCGATCCTGATAACTGTCCTCGCTATAATCCCCCTCTAAACACCTGGCCCCATCCTGCCCCCGACCAGTGCCCCGGGTACAACCCGTGACCCGGGTCCCGACCCGGGTCCCGACGACGTGACCCGGGTCCCGACGTGACCTCCATCCTGATCCAGCCGCCGCAGCTCTCCCCGCCACCTCACCTCTCCGGCTCCCAGCTGGCGGCGAAAACGAGCAGCACGCGCCGGCCGCGGCCGTCCCGCTCGGCCAGCACGCCCGGGAAGCCGTCGCGCAGCGCCGCCCGCACCGGCGGACTGTGCGCGTTGTACGAGCCGAACAGCAGCGGGTTGTCGCGCCGGTACGCGTAGAAGCCGGTCAGCAGCTCGAACGCCTCCTGCACGCGGAACTTGCGCGCGCGCAGGAAGCGCAGCAGGCAGTCGTCCGACGTGTCCAGGTACACTGGGCGTCGGGCACAGAGGCGGCGTGGGCCGGGGCGCTGGCGCCGCGGCGACGGCGGGAGGCCGGGGTACTCCGGCTTGGGGATGCGGGGCGGACAGACGCAACTCAGTGCCCTATTCACGACGCGGTAAGGCCGCGACCGAGGCGGGAGGGCCGCCAGCTGTGGAGACTGGTCACGGGACGCTGAGGTCAAGCCAGCAGCGGCTCTTATCGGTGCCCAGAGGCCGACGCCAGCACGGTTTGTATGCGTCGCGAGTGGAAGCGAGAGGCGGCACTTTCTACCAAGCAGATATGGTCTTTGAAAGCACACCTAAGGCACGGACCACTCTCCCCACATCAGCGTCACATGACGGTGGACAGTGGTGAGCAGCGCAGTCCCAGCATCGGCGGGGCTCCCCGGGCTCCCGCCCGCCACCTACCGACGTGCGGCTGCGTCTCGGTCAGCGCGCGCAGCTGGCGCACAGCCTCCTCCTGCGGGCAGGGCCCCGGCGAGCTGGACCGCTCCGCGTCGGCCGCCGGGTCAGTCTGGCGCCACAGGTCGTCGTACTCGGCGTATTCGGACATGGCGCCGGCTCCCGGCTCCGTGCAGCTACAGCTGGGCCAACAGTAGGCTGGTGGGAGACATCAGTGGATGACCAGCCCTGGGACCTGCATTGCAGGCAGCCTGTGAAGATGGCAGTCAGGTGTCTTATGAACAGAGGATGCTGTGATGTTTTAAAGTCACAATGAACTTTTGACCTCCTGCTTCTTGATGATACCAAATGTTGGCATTCACTGGAGTGGGCTGACTAAAGCAATTTTCTGGCTTGATTTTCCTCAGAAAAAGACAAAAGCCATAAGTAATGATGAGGATGATGATGATGATGATTGCAGACTAAAGTTTAATACAATATGCATAGGTAATGCCCCTTTTACACCTTTCTTCCAATGATAATGATATAGCAGCACTGCTGTAGCTGGCAGTACCACATGCCAATCTTCCCAGTATTCATGCCACAGCCAACATTTTTGTAAAAATATTGCATGGTGCCACATCATCACCTCACTGGGAGAAGCAGCACAGCTTTTCAAGCATTCAGTGCAGCATAGTTTTATGATGAACCCAACCCTCTGTAGCACTGGTAATCAGACAATGTATGGCTGCTTGAGTCTTCTGCATCAAAATATATGCAGCATAAAGTCCCACAAATTGCTATCACCACATAAGCTTCAGTAGAAATGTCAATGAGACCATGTAAGATGGAAACCCTATCAAGGCATAAGCAAACAGGTGGTGTTTAACTGGAGCTTGGATCATGCTGCATTCAGAGCACTGGAAGTTCTGTTCAGCAGCTGGTCCTGGGATCATTTCCATGTTAGCATGAGCAGTAGATATAGCCATGTGAGTATGGCTCTCAAGTTTGCCTGTCCTGTCTGGCACAATAGAAATGAATACAGCTTTCTCTGTCCTTTCATTTTGAACTATGTATAAAGCTGTCAACCCAATAAACATGTGAATTCCTAAGACATGCACCAGTTTTAGGATGACACCTCTAAAATTTGCTGCCAGAGGATGGGAGAGGAAGAAATAGGCATGTGCTGACATGATTGTTCATGCTACAGCTGTAGTAGTGATATATCCTATTCCTGCAGACATTGATTTCCTGTAAAGCACCAAAAGACAGAGCCTTAGAGGCCAGCCACCAATAACAGCTCAGATTTTTACCATTTTTTGACAGTCCCCACCTGGCTGCTCACTAGTTAATGACTATGCTAGGTGAGAGCCCCTCCCCCCCCCCCCCCCATTCACACATACAATTGGTCATGGTAGTAAAGTACCTGTTAAAACAACACTTTGGAATGACTTGCGACCATGCCTGCGTTAAGAATCACACAACACAGGCGCTACCCTTTGTTCCCTCTCCTCCCTCCATGCGCAAGACCAGGCCAGTTCCGCAACGTGTCGTGACTTTCAAAGCTGGACCCAAACAACCAGGACCCTGCAGACAGCTGGAAAAGCTGGGACAGACGAAAATCAAAACTCACTGAAGAGCAGCTGCCTCACATAGATCGCAACGCATTGTATGATGCACCCAGGTATATCTTAAATGACATAAAATCCAGTGAAACACTGGTACGTGTACGGGGGGCGTGATCAATGCCCGCCCTATTAGTCCGCCTTCTCATTGCCAATCTTAGGCGAAAGTAAACACCAATAACTGTCTCGTGTGCGCAATATCTGAATAGCATATGCTGCTTTCCGGATATGGCAGCACAAAATTACAATATGAGTCAGAGAAAAACAAGGTCGACCTGAATTTGGGGGTTGCTAGTAACGTGTACTTTGATTTTCGACGTGAGAACCTCTAAATGGAAACAAAGGTCTAAGACAAGAGGACAGATTCGTAGACCATGTAAATAAATTGTCACATAGCACGTCCGAACTACCCTAAGGATACCAAAGTTCTTGTTGATTAGCGTTACGCCGTGTACCGCTGCTTTACCCGGTGCGGTATATACCCATTACCAATTATCTGAGTTCAAACAAGCGGCAAACCCTCCAAGATTGAGCTAGCACATTGAACGCAACGACGACCTTTATCGCTTTAGGCCCGTTTCCATCTCTATGACCACTCGGCCGAACCCGGTTCGGTCGTGCAAAGTTGATCGTTCGCCCAGCTTCGTGGCCGCGCTAGGATAAACAATCCGCCAGCTGACGCGGGCGCGGCTGCTCCCCTCGCCTGCGCAGCGGCCGGGAGGGACGCCGGGCCGTCCGACGTCGCTCCGCTCGGTGCCGCTCCGCGTGTCGGCCTCACCCGTGGCCAGCTTAGCCTGTAGCTCCGCTGCTAGTGAGGTGGTGCGGCGGCGTACTGGTGACGGGCATCTCAGCAGCGCGGCCATGCTCGCGTCGGACAGTGGCCGGTGGCTGCTGCTAGTCATCGTGGTGGTGCTCGTGCCACGCGGCACCGCCCGCTCCCACGTGGCGCTGGTGACCACGGACCAGGAGGCCGAGCCGCTGGTGCTGCAGCTGGCGCAGCTGCTGGCGGAGGACCACCACGTGACGGCGGTGCTCTACAACAGCAGCGGCGTTGGCCCGACCGGCGCGGTCCGCGTGGTCCGCGTACCGGCGGCCGCTTCCGACCCGGCCAGCCGCATCAGCTGGCTCGACCGCTGGGAGCGCTACCCCCTGCTGGCGCCGGACGCCGTCGTGGCGTCGCGCGTGGCTGGCTGCGGCGCGCTGCGAGCCTCGAGCCTGCTGGCCGACTTTCGGCCGGATCTCGTCATCAGCACCCTGTACCTGGACGACGCCTGCCTGCTCGGCCTCCTGCCGGACGCGCCGGTCATCGGCCTGCTGCCGTCGCCGGTCGGCCTGCCCTGGGTCACGTACCAGCTGGGAGGTCACTATCCCGTCAGCCGGATACCTGTGCACGGTTACCCGCTCGGCGACGCCGACTTCTACGCCCGGCTCGGCAACGGCTGGCGCTGGTGGACGCTGCTGCGGCGCGTACAGCGGCTGTACCAGACGCCCGTGGCCAGCGGCGCCGGCGGCCACCTCGACCTCGAGAAGGCGTACGACCGCGTGGCCGCCGTCTACGTCAGCGGCGACGCCCGGCTGCCCGCCGAAGTGCCGGCCGACAGGCGGATCCGCTTCCTCGGCTGCATCGAGTGCGCCAACTTTGCGCCGCTGCCTAAGGTGGGTGAGGGCACTGTGTTTTGTGGGATTTTTACGCCACTCCTTCTCCAGTCCGGTTTTTGCCTCCGAGCGTAAGGCTCGCATGCAGGCGTGTGACCGGAGCCCTCAAAAGATCCCAGGATCCCACTACCACAAGGCCATATGGAATCCTGGATCCACACTTGGGGTTCCGGCACATGTCTGCTCAGTTGCCATTGTGTCACATGTTGCAGTTGCAGTTGTGTGTCGGTTGCAGCTGGTAGGTGTCACATGTGTGTCGCAGTTGCCATTGACGTCACATGTCGTGCTCACTGCACTCCTCATGTAACACATGGCGACCAGTGTACCGAGTCAAGCCCACTGAAACCATTACGAGCGTGTTGCCTGGCGTCCGCCAGAAGCTGATGTCGACGATCGGCGGGGGCAGCCTGCTGGTGATCCGGCTGCATCACCCGCACGTCACGCTGCCGGCCGCCTTCAAAGTCGCGCTGGCTCAGGGAGCCGCTAGTTCGTCGCTGACGCCGATAGATGTCAGCAACGCCACCAGTGCCGACGCCGACCGGGTCATACACAGCGGGGTCCCGGCGGCCGACGCGCTCGGTGAGGTCACCGACGGCACTGGAGGAGGTCACCAGTGATGGGTACTCTCGGCGATGTTTTGAGGTGATGGGTACTAGATACTCTCGGTGAAGTCACCGCGGGGGAGCGTTAGTGTCAGGCTCTCTCAGTGACGTCCTGAGATGCGCTAGAGGTCGCTGAGAGGGAGAATCGGTGGCAGACGCTCTGTGAAGCCCCGCGTCGCACCGGATGCCCCTGTACTGAATGATCGGTGACGCTCGTACCCAGGTTCAGGAGTGGTACCGAGGTCCCATTCCATGACCTTCCGTCGCCTCTGAGCCGGCAGCTCCGCCGAGCTAACCCCTACACCGCCTCTGAGTCAGCAGCTCCGCTGAGCTAACCCCTACGCCGCCTCTGAGCCAGCAGCTTCGCTGAGCTAACCCCTACGCCGCCTATGAGCCGGTAGCTCCGCCGAGCTAGCCCCTATGCCGCCTCTGAGCCGACAGCTCCGCCGAGCTAACCCCTACGCCGCCTCTGAGCCGGCAGCTCCGCCGGGCTAACCCCTACGCCGCCTCTCCGGCAGCCCACTCCCGGGCGCGCGTGTTCATCAGCGAGTGCTCGGCCTCGTCGGTGCTGCTGGCCGTCCACTTCAGCGTGCCGCTCGTCTGCATCCCCTTCACGGCCGGACACAAGATGGCTGCCGCCAACGCCGTCTCGCTCGGTCAGTCCCAGGCGGTGGGAGGGGGAGGGAAACGCCAAGTGGAGTGCGCGACGGGATAGGCGATGTTTTTAAGCAGGCAGGTGCGCGTTATTCCGCCAGAACCCAGTTAGCGACATCACCACTGCAGCGTGCACAATGGCATGTTTTTTCAAAGTTCGGACCGGTGTTTAAGTTGAGCCGATAGGTGGCCATGTCGCGTAAAACCTCCAGAATAGAGGCAAAGGGTTGTTTGAGCATGCTGGATCTCTTTGAGTGTTGAACTACGGAGTTGGATCGTCCCTCAATTCCTCACAGCCGACCCTCTCCTCCAGGTCTCGGTGTGGAGGTGGACCGTCCCTCCCTCTCGTACAGCCGACCCTCTCCTCCAGGTCTCGGTGAGGAGGTGGACCGTCCCTCCCTCTCGTACAGCCGACCCTCTCCTCCAGGTCTCGTGTGGAGGTGGATCTTCCCTCCCTCTCGTACAGCCGACCCCTCCTCCAGGTCTCGGTGTGGAGGTGGATCTTCCCTCCCTCTCGTACAGCCGACCCTCTCCTCCAGGTCTCGGTGTGGAGGTGGACCGCCTCCCTCTCGTACAGTCGGCCCTCTCCTCCAGGTCTCGGTGTGGAGGTGGATCTTCCCTCCCTCTCGTACAGCCGACCTCTCCTCCAGGTCTCGGTGTGGAGGTGGACCGTCCCTCCCTCTCTTACAGTCGACCCTCTCCTCCAGGTCTCGGTGTGGAGGTGGATCTTCCCTCCCTCTCGTACAGCCGACCCTCTCCTCCAGGTCTCGGTGTGGAGGTGGACCGTCCCTCCCTCTCGTACAGCCGACCCTCTCCTCCAGGTCTCGGTGTGGAGGTGGATCTTCCCTCCCTCTCGTACAGCCGACCCTCTCCTCCAGGTCTCGGTGAGGAGGTGGACCGTCCCTCCCTCTCGTACAGCCGACCCTCTCCTCCAGGTCTCGGTGTGGAGGTGGATCTCCCTCCCTCTCGTACAGCCGACCCTCTCCTCCAGGTCTCGGTGAGGAGGTGGACCGTCCCTCCCTCTCGTACAGCCGACCCTCTCCTCCAGGTCTCGGTGTGGAGGTGGATCTTCCCTCCCTCTCGTACAGCCGACCCTCTCCTCCAGGATTCGGTGTGGAGGTGGACCGTCCCTCCCTCTACAGCCGACCCTCTCCTCCAGGTCTCGGTGTGGAGGTGGATCTTCCCTCCCTCTCGTACAGCCGACCCTCTCCTCCAGGATTCGGTGTGGAGGTGGACCGTCCCTCCCTCTCTTACAGTCGGCCCTCTCCGCCACGCCTCAGGGTGAAAGTGAACCGTCCCTCCCTCCTTCCCTCCCTTACAGCCGATCCTCTTCGCCGGCCTCGGTGTAGAGGTGGGCCGTCCCTCCCCTCTCGCAGCCGACCTCTCCGTCAGACCTCAGTGTGGAGGTGGACCGCCCCCCCCCCCCTCACAGCCGACCCTCTCCTCCAGGCCTCAGTGTGGAGGTGGACCGTCGCTCCCTCCCTTCCTCGCAGCCGAAATTACCCGCCAGGCCTCGGTGTAGAGGTGGGCCGTCCTCTCCCCCCCCCCCCCCTCACAGCCGACCCTCTCCGCCAGGCCTGCGTGGAGGTGGACCGTCGCTCCCTCCCTCCCTCGCAGCCGACCCTCTCCGCCAGGCCTCAGCGTGGAGGTGGACCGCCCCCCCCCCCCCCTCACAGCCGACCCTCTCCTCCAGGTCTCGGCGTAGAGGTGGACCGTCGCTCTCTAACGCCCGAGTCGCTGCGGGCCGCCATCACCTCCGTGACGACCAGCGCCGGCCTGCGGCGCGCCGTTCGCGTGCGCGCGGACGCCCTGCGCCACGACGCCATCTCGCCGGCCGCCCAGTTCTCGCACGACGTGCACCACCTGCTGATGTTCGGCGGCCGGCCGCGGCGGCGCCGCCCACTCGGCCTCGTCGAGTACTACTGCCTGGACGTGGTCGGCACCTGTCTGGTCAGTGGCGGACTGGGCGCCGCGCTGCTGATGCTGCTCTTCGGCTGGCTCTTCCGCGTGCTCTCCGGCCGCCAGGGCCGCGATGTCAAGGCCAAGGTGGAGTAGGCCGGCCGGCGCAGGCGCGGCAGACGCCGCGGTGCCGCCCAATTGTCCGCAGCGCGACTCGAGTGTGTCTTACTTTATCTGTGCAGCCGCGTCAGCCCTGCTTGGCCGCCGCTGTTCCTCAAATACACCGCTATACAAATGGTTTATTAATGCACATACACCTGAATGACACGATAAATAATGGCAATAGGCAGCGCGGCGTGGTCTCACATATCACATGGCGCCGGCTGCGCGCGCGCGCGCGCCAGCGCGGCAGGTCCGCCTACCGCCGCCAGTACTGGGCGAACTTGTGCAGCTGTTCGACGAGAGCGGCCATCACGGCCGTCACCGACACGTCGATCATGTTCTGCATGTAGCCGACCGCCTCCTCGTCCGAGAGGTCGAGCCTGCAAACAGGTGAGAGGCGAGCGGTCAGGCGGCGGGGCGCGGCCAGCGGCGACGGACGGACGGCGCCTGTGTCACCGGACAGACACAGGCGCTGGCCGCCGCTGGGTCAACCAGCACTGCATAGGGCCGAGCAGGTGGTGATCCCAGCGATGGGAGTTCGTTGAAGTCATGAAACATCAGTAAAGGTGGTGGTTTAACCCAGCGAGCGAGGGCGGGGGTGGATCCCGCCCCCTCAGAGGTTTTCGCTGGGTTCTCCGAAACGGTTTGGAGCGGCTGCAGGAATTTTAGGACATTTTCTAGACATCTTACTTACGTACTGAGGCAAACTGTCACATTCAAGGCAAGCGCAGGGAGCGATTTCACGCCCCGGCATTGGGAGGGAGCTCCAGTGCAATTGGGCATCATCCGAGATGTTAATTTGCCATGGATTACGCGTTTCATACATCGTGTTGCGTTTACGCGACTGACTGATGTTTACGACGAATAGGACGGTGCAAAATGAGTACAATGATTGCAAGATGGCAAAGGCAGCATGTCGGAGACGATTTCAGGGCACGCCATAGTGACGTTATAATGTGTATTAGGGGTCGCTAATGCCGATATATCATAAATGCATTCAGCACTCACCTAGATCTACCCCTAGACCTAGAAATCAGCAGTCATTGGTCCGCGTTGGTTACGTCGAGGCCAGTTGACGAACGTGGCAACTGTGTCAGATTAAAAATGCCTTCACATTTTGAGGTTTTCGAGACCCTGTTGCCTAGTTCGACTTGTGTACGTAGGCCGAAAAAAATGCATCCCCGTCGATTTTTCACAAGCCGCCCAGTAGTTCCGAAAGACCTAAGAGGGGTGAGGGGGGAGATCGAGGTCCCCCTCCCCACCCAGATTAGTGTCCACAGGGAGACCGTCCGAAGCAGAGCTAACCTCAGCTTATTTCGCCACACGCATTAATTCTAACTAAGTGATCTCATTATTATTGGATCACAAACATCTCGAATCACAATGGGCAGCGTCATGCTGACGTTTTTGCCGCCGCATGACGTGCTGCCTGTCGCCGGGCCGGGCCCATGGAGCGGCGCTTCTGATTGGCTGGCCGCCTGCGCCGGCCGGCGACGCGCGGTCTGCCCGGCGGTCAGCGACACCTGAGGCGGTGGCCAGGCGGTGGCCAGCCGGCGGCCGCCGCCTCATGGTAACACCACGGTTCGCCACAGGTGGTGCGCCAATCAGGTCAGCCATGTGGTCTCGGCGTCATTAGCTGCGCTGAATAGGTCATGCATATGATCTGTAGCAGCTACACCACACCGGGGCCGGGTCGGTGAACGGGGGCTCGCAACAGCTGTGGTATGGGTGTTATACGACCGCGCAGGCGACGCTCCCGGAGGCATCGATACTTGATTAAGCGCTCTGGACGTCCGAAGGCTCTAATATACCGGAACTGAGGTGAGGTTGTGCAAGCAATAAACATATTGTGGACTTAATGGTCAGTTTTTTTTTATTTAAACGTAGGCATATGGCAATGAATAGCGGTCCAGTGAATTTCAGGACGAGGCCCCGATGTAGGTAATCCGAGAAACAATCGCAGGGGCCCAATATCAGCTGGGATATAATTGTGGCATTATACGCCGTTCTGCACCACTTCAGGCTGTGACGAACACGATTAATTATTACGAACATGTTTGATGTTCATCGAATGTAGCGCCATGGGTCGTAATCAACTTGAATACGCCCTAAGCAAAAGCAACGTTTTCACCCCAGCAGGGAACTCGCGCCTCCGTCACCAGGCGGACGTCAGACCCATGTCCACCCTGGCACACCTCGAGCGGTCGTGTTCAACGGGCCAGGCCCGGCGGACGTCGGTCGCGGGCCTCATCCGAGCTTGTCTCGGTCCAGACGCGGCCGGGGCCCACCCTGGCAATGTCCCCACCACGGGCGGGGCCTCATCAGTCGCGGGCCTCACCCGAGCTTGTCCCGGCCCAGACGCGGCCGGGGCCCACCCTGGCAATGTCCCCACCACAGGCGGGTCCTCATCAGTCGCGGTCGCTGGCGAGCTCGCACCTGACTGGGCCTGCGCGGCCGGCGGGCTGACCTGACTGGGCCTGCGCGGCCGGCGGGCTGACCTGACCGGGCCTGCGCCGCCGGCGGGCTCTGACCTGACCGGGCCTGCGCCGCCGGCGGGCTCTGACCTGATTGGGCCTGCGCCGCCGGCGGGCTCTGACCTGACCGGGTCTGCGCCGCTGGCGGTCTCTCACCTGAACTTGTCCTGCACCTTGCGCACCGTCTTGTCCGGCTCCAGGGCGATGTCGGGGATGTTGGCGTCCACCATCAGCGAGAACAGGTGCAGGATGACGTCCGCGTGCCTGGCGGCGGCGCAGCGCGCGGTCAGCGCGAGCGGCGGCGGCGGCCAGCCGCGCGGCACGACGCGTGATGTCGGCGCACGGGCCCCAGCCGCGGCGGCTCGGACCGGCACTCAGGCGTTTGCGCGACCGAATATCACATCAGATCACGTGAGCACGGGAGCGCGGACATCTCGGTTCGAGACCAAGTTACTCGGCCACACCGGCGGCGGCCGTTGGACGTGACGGGTGCAGGGGACGCACAGCCACGGCTCCAAGTCAGCGGGGACCGTCGCGTCGTTGGACACCACGGTTGCCGTGCGACAAGGCCGCCTCGAGCGTGGGCAAAGCTGGGCCCAACTCTGCAATCACCGAAACATGTGGGCCCGTTCAACAGCTGCAGACCTCTACCCCATTGGCTAATGATTATGACATTTCGTGCTCAGGGGCGCGTCGATTGCGTGACTATTCAGCGCGCCCCCGAGCCCCTCTATCAGCGTTCCCAGCGCGGGCCCGGCCGTCACCTCCTGAGGTGGAGGAAGGCGGTGTAGCACTGCTTGCGGAACGTCTGGTAGTGCTCCGAGTTGACACCGCCCATCGCCTCCACCATCTCCTTGCTGAGCTTCATGGGCGGCGGCAGCGGCTTGGGGTCGCGGCCCAGGATGTAGCCGAAGTCAACGTGGAACAGGTTGCCGTCCTTGGTGAGCAGCAGGTTGTCCAGATGTCGGTCCCCGACGCCCAGCAGGTACGTGATGACGCAGTAGCCGGCTGGGGGAGGCGACACGGCGCCGTCAGCGGGCGCGGCAGGGGCACACGGGCCTGGCGCGTGGAACAGCGAGGCACACAAGCCAGGCCAGCTGATGGATCTGTAGAGCTGAACCAGTCAATTTTTACGAGGCGTGCCTGACGGGGAAGTGTGTAGACCGGCGGCCTCTATGTACTCCATATGAGATGAGTTGAAACGCGCCACCGGTAAAAACGTCTGCACTGCGTGCAGTTGACACACCCCTCACACTTCTGGCATCTGGCTTACGTACGACACTTCGCACGACAACTAAGCCTCGCGCTCTAAGATCAACAAACACCCCAATACATCACCACCGACCCAGCGCGTCTGCAGAGGAACAAAAACTAAGTGGCATCTGGTGTCAGTGCTTGCACTGACCACCCTGTCACAGCCGCGCAAAGCTCCAGCTGGCCCGCTGCGGATTCTCCAGCGGTCGCGCGGTGGCCGCCTGACACTGCCGCCCGGCGGTACGCACCGCAGCTGCGGATGTAGGTGTCCATGACGTCGGCGCTGACGCCGTACGGCCCCGCCTCCGACGGGTGGTGCTTGCGGAAGAAGTTGAGGATGCTGCCCTCGGTGCTGAGCACCTCGGCCACTGCCGAGGACTCGACGTACTGCACGAACCCTGCGGCGACCGCGGCGCCGGCGGTCAGCGGGTGACGTCAGACCACTGACGTCACACGTCAGCGGGTGACGTCTGACCGCCGACGTCACACGGCAGCGCACGGACAATCCGGCACTATGACAGTGAACATTAATCATCACATGCTCCGTAGCTGTACCGCAGCAATGCACGTGTATAGGACTCCCGCCTGCTCTCACAAGATGGTTTTTTTTACAGACAATGCGAAAATCTATCCAGTATCTATGATGTTGCCAGCTCAGGCCCTTGTGAGAGCAGTGACCAACGAGCTTCAGAAACAAAACAAAACAAAAAATACATCTGTGAATTCACCAGCGGCCAGAACTTCTGGTCGTTCCTTAATACGCCACCGTATAAATGCACTGCGGTCCATGCATAAGTTACACGGGCATCGTATGCTGACAATACCTGCGGCACCACCAACCCCCGCCTCCCGGCCACAACCGACCACAGCGTGCCGCCACCCGTCTGCCTGAGTAGTCGCCCAGTCTGGTCCACTGCGTCCCCACTCACCGCCGCTTGCTCGGCAGGGCGGAGCCCGGGAGTCTGGCTTACCGTGCTTGCTGCTGGTGGCGAGCACCCTGTACGGGGTGAGCTTGAGGTCCAGGTTCTCGCGACGCAGCAGCTTGTCCATGAGCATGATGATCTGCAGGATCAGCTGATCCTGGCGCAGATCGTCGCCGTACTTGAAGATGGTGACGAACTCGTCGCCGGTGTCGGTGAGGAAGGTCAGCCGCGCCGGCATCAGGGCCGACTTGAACAGGGTCGCCCTGCGACGGCGCAGCTGGGGTCAGGGGAGGCCCCGCTCCTGAGGGTCAGCAAGGTCCCTCCCCTCGCCCTTCAGCCTCAGCAAACAAGCAGCAAACTACTGCTGGTATTTCGATTGACTCAGAAGCTGCCCATACACTGGTGCACAGCGTACCAACAGCCACTCGTCGCCGCCGCTGCTAGTTGCAGGCGCCATCCGGCACCGCACACCCAGCAGAGGGCATCCCGCACACAGCCGAGCCGGTGTCTGCCGCCACAGGTCGGCGCACCAAGCCGACCGGCCGCCGGCGCCGCCGCTGCCGGGGCCTGCGCCGCTCACTTGTCCGGGACGACGCCGCAGATGCGGACCTCCGGGTCCAGCGGCAGCGGCAGCGGCTCGAACGTGGCGAAGTTGAACTTGAAAGCGTCCGGGTCGGCCAGCAACGCCTGCATCTTCTCGATCTGCCGGGTGGGGGAGGGGGATGAGAGGTGGGAGGGGGCAGCGCCCGGCCGCCGGCTCGCGGCCCGCGGCCCGCCACTGGGCGGATCACGACGGCCGACCCCTGGACACCGTCAGCGATTAAATGACCGGCGCATGCCATCTCTCCCAGGAGCGGAGATGGTGAAACACCACCGCACGAAACAAAACAGCAGCGAACCCCAGGGACGACATGGAATACTTGGGATGAACTTATATCTCGGAGCATAACCCGAGGAAATCCGACATCAACAGATTCAGGGAAAAGAAGAAACAATGCAATGTAAAACCATCGAAGAATTGGCATTTTGTGGTTATTACATACCTTCTTACGCCTGTTTCCGCTTTCTTTAGCTACGGTCTTAAAAAGCTTGACCAGCTTGCCGATGAAGTGCTGCTGTCGAAGGAGAACTGACTTCTTCGCCCTATAAATCCAAATGTTTACGTTAAAACAGACCTACTGTCCAAACAGTGTGGTTCACGAAACCCTGCACCAGGCAGCGACATCAGCAAAGATCGCGGCAAATGCCGTCAAACAGGCCCATGTCCAGCACCAGCGCCAGCCGCGGCCAGCATGAAGCGCCGGACCGCTTCAGACAGCTACAAGCCTGACTGACCATCTCCGCCATCCTGGCGGCCGCACGGCAGCTGACTGCCCGCGCACCGGGCGGACACGGCCTCCAGCGCCGCCGCATGACGTCAGCGGCGACAGTCGACAGCGGTCACCGCGCGGTGAGCGGACTCAGGGGCCGCACGCCATCCCAGCCGCGCCGCCGGCCGCGGCCGCGTGCGCAGCTCCCGAGCGGCGACGGGCGGGCGGGCGGGCGCGCCGCCGGCGCCGCGTCCCCACCTGCAGTCGGCGCCGCCGCGGGTCAGCGCCTGCGTGAAGCGCTTCATCACGGCCAGGTACCGCTTGCGCACGCGGATGTCCTGCTTGGCCGGGTCGTCCAGCTCGTCGCACTCGATCAGCATGTACCTGCCGGCGCGGCGCGCGGCTCGGCATAAGATGTCACGGGTCACGTCTCGGGACGCGTCACTGCCCCTGTCTGCCCAGTCAGGTGTGCAGCAATGCGAAGACAAGTGTGACAAGTATACGCGGGATTAAAACGGGCTATGTCAATCACGAGAGCTGTACGCTGCCGACCGCCGCACTGTGCCTCTGAGCGCAGGGCGACATGTTGAACTGAGGCGCCAATTGGTAGGTCTGAAGCCGACGACCTTTGCACACATGAGGGGTTGACGTGTTTCGGTGAGCCAGTATCAGTAGCCGCCCAAGACAAGCCGGCACAATCTGCCCACAATTGACGCCGACCAAACGTCGGAATAACCGCACGTCGCAGTGATAACGCTATCGTTCACGATTGGGTTACCTGGCACGGCCACGAGCGAAACAGAGCATCTACGCTCAGACCGACGATTCATACGCAGGTGTCGCGTGATTACAACACGTAACCGGCCGGGCAGCGCACGTGTACGCGTCGGCACAGGCGCGGCGTCAGTGCCAGCGGCGTTGGCCCGGGACAGTGGCCAGGGCAGCGCACACGACAGCATGAATGCCCATCAGATCACAGGATCATGGGTCACCACTACCGCAACCAAAGTCGTGTGCGCCTACAGTCGACCCCGCGCATGAACACACGCGCAGGCAAAGGCGCGTGAGCCAAGCGCGCACTCTCACACGCGCAATATATTCTTCTATGCGCCAATAACACCAGAGTGCGTAGCGGCCACATCAAAACAAAAGCAACAAATCGGCGTCATTATCAGCCCGTCTTTCTGTTGGCACGTCACCACTACATCGGCAGGTCCTGTGTCATCCGGAACAGCGGCGTCCTCGACCACGGGTGCTCAGAGCACGAGGGGCCGCGTGGACGACACTGATGCCTGGGCCGGGGCCGACCTGCGAGCCGGGGCAGCGCAGCCCCGTGTCGCCAGCCACTCCCCGCCAGCGAGCGGCCGGCTCCCGCCGCGGCCGCTGCTCCCCCGCCACTCTCCCCGCCCCGCTCACCAGTAGAAGTAGTTGGCGACCACGGCGTTCCGGCAGGCGCGGCTGATCAGGAAGGAGGAGAGGTCCGTGGGCGGCGGCGGCGGCGCATCTGGCGCCAGCTCCCGCTCGGCCGGCGGCGATGGCGGCGGCGGAGGCGGCGGAGGCGACGGCGGCGGCGCGCTCTCCCGGGCCGGCGCGCGCTCAGACTCGTCGCTGGGCGCCGGTGACTCGCTCTTGCCGCTGCGGGCCGGAGGCCGCGGTCAGACGCGGGTGACAGCCGGAGGGCGGACGGCGAGGGGATGGACAGCACTGACGTGGCGCCGGTGCTGCAGACTGGTCCACACGGCGGAAACGGCGTCGTAGGGGGAGGAGGTTACTGTCTAGCAACGTGGGCTTCATGGATCGGAAGTGACAGTTAGTCAATGTCGCGGGGTGCACTACGTCCCCACCAGCTCATACCGCAGAACCCAGAAAACAACGCAGACACGCGGAGGTCACTGCGGTCCGACGGTAAGAGCGGCAGAGCGTTACCGCGCCCTTGGTTACATAACATCATCTCGGTTCACTGGTCCTGGCCACAGGCCGACGACAGAAAACGGCACCGTTCTCAGCACGCCACTTTGTTTACAGCTCACTATCACATCGACTCCGTTCACCGATACTCTGCTGGATAAAAATAAATCATTCCGCCTCCTTCCGCAGCCCACAAATCGGGCGTATAATGACGCTGGCAGCCAGCGTGCCCTTACACGACAACACCAAGCCCGCAAAGGCAGCAAGACCGATCGATGACTGAAATAAAGACCTCGCAACTGCGGTCAGTTACGCACGTGAGTCACCGCTTTCGCCGCATGTGGTTCGAGTCCAAACGACTCGCCCGCCACTGTGCGTATGTGTGAAGCCACGACAAAAAGCGTCCCCGACCAGCGCTCGGCGGCGCATGCGGCGGGCGCCGAGTCCCCAGGTGGTGCCGGCGCGACCTCAGTTAGCGTCACAGGGGACTGGGAAAGGGGAGGGACGGAGGGAGGGGGAGGGGGCGTTGTGTTCACATTGTCGGCCGCGCTCAGCTGGCCTTCTGACAACTGGATAAACACGCCCACACGCCGCCGGTCCCGAAGAGAGCGCTGCTGGCGTCGCGTTTCCGGCGCGAAATCAACACCGGAACGGCGACGGGCACCTGTGACAGCACGGGACCTCGACACCCGCGTCTGGTGCTGCAGCGCGCCCTGCCCTGCCGGACCGGGCCGGTCGGCCTAAGCACACCCTCCGACTCGGTGGCGGCGGGGCCGGGCAGTCGGGCGCCGCCAGACGCCCTGGATCGCGGCGCCGTGTACCCGGAGCCGGTCGGTGCGGGACGACATGGTCTCGCCTCCCCCCCCCCCCCCCGTCCCTGCCGCCGTTGTCGGCGCTAATCCAGTCTGAAGGTCCCAGCTGGTGTACAACTCGGCGCTGTCGCTGTGCTCTCGCCGGCGGCGGCCGGGCGTCACCGGCTCTTCCGCGGCCGAGCTGGCGTCCGGCGCACACGCACCTGTCGTCGACCGACGTCGAGGCCAGGCTGGTGATGATCAGCGAGGAGCGCCGCGAATGAGCCGGAGACACGTCCAGCCCGGCGTAGATCGTCTCCTCGATCTCGTACCGCAGCGCCTGCACCAGCTGCAGCAGGTACATCAGCAGCTCCTGCCGGCGACGGCGGCGCGCGCGTCAGCCGACGCTCGCCGCGCGACGTCAGGACGGCGCCACGCCGCGGCCCGCGAGCGCCCGCAGAGCCGCCGCACCGCGCGGCCCGGAGAGGCGGCGGGCGCGCCACACCGCCTGGCGTGGACCGCCGGCGGCGCCGGTCGGCAGGCCGGCCGCGCGACACGCGCCTGACCAGTGCCATAGCCCGCGACAGCACGCTCAGACGGCCGACGGCTGTGGTCGGTGCCGGGCCGGCAGACGCAGCTCGCAGCTGCCGCCGCGCCCTTCAGCGTTGCCAGACCACAACAAACTTACGGTAAAATACGCTGGCACCGGCGCGAGCGGTGGCGCGGCGTGCACCGGCGCCGCGTCACCGCGCGCCGTCGCCTCACCTCGTCTGGTGCCTGCCGGAGCCGCGTGATGGCGTAGGCGCGCACGGCCGGGTGGCTGAAGGCGGGTCCTAGCAGCTCCAGCGCCTGGTTCGGGTCGATCGGCGCCCAGCGCGCCATCAGCTCCAGCGCCTGCTGAGACTCAGAGTTCTGCTCCCAGTTGACGCACTTGAGGAACTTGGACAGCGCCTGCCGGCCGGCGAGGGCGGTTAGCAGGACAGAGGGCGGGGGGAAGGGGGGGGGGGGGCGCGCGGGGCGAGTCAAGGGTCTGGTCAACGCGGCCGAGGGGGAGAGAAACACGGGACGAGACGGGGTCTGGACAGATGGGATATGTCACGGCGGGTGGGGGCGCGCCCAATACCGCGGGCGTTGGGATCGCGGCCGGGTGACGACGTGGGAAGAATCACCCCGTCACCGGCCACATCCACGGCTGTCGACACCGCGGCTATCGCCTGACACGGACACCAGGCCGCCTGTTCGGACACCAGGCCACCTGACACGGACACCAGGCCGCCTGTTCGACTCCGCCTCCACCGACGGGCCGCCGAGGTCGACAGCACCGCTGTTGTTCCTTTCTATTAAGCCATTTCCACCCACCAATGCCGCGCCTTCAGGCAAACCTCAGTGCGGTACGGCCGGTGGCCGAGAGAACGGCACGGGTCGCTGGTCACGTGTGCTGTTCGTGCGGCAGTAAGCGCCCCACTCGCATGCCAATCGATGATGATCTTGCACACGCATTCACCTACCCTTTCCGCGCCACGAATGTCATGGCCCGACCAGCCCACTAATCGTTTTATCTTCAGACCACATCGCCCTTTTAATGAACTAGCCAATTTAGCCAAGTGACTGCCAACGCAAAGCAAGGACAGGTCAGCAGAACAAGTGTCGCCAGTATGTCTCCGTTCAGCCGTGGCCAGCAGCGGCATAAAACCTTTGCGAGCGAGACGTACCAAAAAGCAACGCCTCCAGGGCGGCATGTTGACATCTATTAATACATGTTCTGTGTCACGCCGCTTGCTGACACGTGCGGGCTTAATGCGACCAACACGGTGGCATCTATTAGATGTTCTGGATCACGCGGGACACTGACACGTGCCTCCAACTGCCGTGCTTCCAATTGCAGTGGGCACGAGCGGTCGGCCTGCCGCTCGGTGGCGCACGCCTTTCCGGCTGACCCCCGTCCCGCTCTCGGGACGGAGCAGAGAGATGTTCACATGTCCCCGCCCCCCCCCCCCCCGCCATCCGACACCCGGTCCCAGGGCCCTCACAGGGCTCCGCGGTGACGGTCACAAACCACCGCCGTGATTGGCCTGACGACGAAACACAGACCGATCGACCGACACGCCCTCCCGGCTGACCCCCGTCCCACTCTCGGGACGGAGCAGAGAGATGATCACATGTCCCTGCCCCCCGCCATCTGACACCCGGTCCCAGGGCCTTCACAGGGCCCGGCGGCGACGGCCACAAACCACCGCTGTGATTGGCCCGACGACGAAACACAGACCGATCGACCGACGCGCCGACCGGCAGACCCGGGGCGCGGCCGGGCGCCTCCCACCATCCCAGACGCACAGGGGGCGGTCAGGGCAGCGACGGGCCGGCGGCAGCGCTCACAGTGAGGTGGACAGCTCTGAAGAGGCGGGACCAGGCGAGACGGCAGGACACGAGACAGGTCCCGCTGACCCATGCACACGACCCGACATGCGCCGGCGACCGAACCAATGCAGGACGGTGGAGGCGGCAAAGCGAACGGTGCGAAGCACGCCAACAGAGAAGGAAACACGACAGGCCGGCGGGGACGGACGGCCAGGTTGGCGGACCGTGTTCGGATCGGTCGGCTGGGGTACTCACGGACATGGTGTGCCGGCCGCCGACAGCCGGCCCGGAGCGGCGGGCGCCGAGTGAGGGGCGCCGGCGGGGAGCCCTCTCACGCGCCGGGCGTGTGACGCCGCGACGGCGCGAGACACTGGCCAGCGCGCCCGGCCGGCGCACTTGCGTCAGTCAGCGGACAGACAGGCGACACGATGGCAGGACGGCGGCCCGCTCAGAGGCGCGCCGCCGACACGCCCCAGGACCGGCCGAGCCGGCGGCGCCGCTCCGGTCGGGCTCCGGCGGCCGGTGGCCCCGGCGGCACAGCCACGTGCCCCTCCGGCACCGCCGCCCGCCCGCCCGGTCGGAGGAGCGCCGGGGCGGGACGCCGGCCGCCGCGACCCAAGGCCGGCACCGCGCTCCGGTCTGCAGCGCGTCCCGCCGCCGCGCCGCCGCCGTCGGAACGGCAGCGCCGCTGTCACGCGCTCGGCGACAGCTGGCCTCGGCTAACGAGCCTCCAGCCGGCTGGCGTGTGCGGCTGTCGGAGCCGCGCTCGAGAGAGAGAGGGCAAAGTCCCGACCGACCTGAAGACGCCCTGCGAGTCGCACAGTCCGACCGGGCACTGTGTGACACACGCGGCGCATGGGAGGGATCATCCCGCCAGGTTTGTCTACTTTATCAGTCCGTTTATAGCCCGGGTTGACCGCCTTCCCACTGATAAAACACGCCGACCGTGCCTTCGCATCTGTGTTAAACTGGAGAGGCAGCGATCGACCCGCTGACGTCGGGAAGCTGGATGGGCTGTCTCGCCGTCGTCGCGGCCGCCGCCGCGTGCGTTTCCAGCCGCGTGCCCTCGGCTGTTTACTCCAGGCGGCCCGCGTGGCCCGTGCCGCTACAGCCGGATCAAACCGGAGCTGTACCGGTACCGGCCCCTCTCCGCCGCTTGGCGTGGCGGGAGGCACCCAATCAGGCCAGGCTGAGATCCTCGGACAGAGGGCTTCAAGCAACGCTTCCCACCAGCGCCACCGCTGGCGTGAGCACGGCCGCCCGCTCTGGCCGGTACGCCCCCTCCCCCTCTCCACTCTCTCTCTCTCTCCCACGGCGCTGCTGGGAGCGCCACGGAGACGGGCCGCACCGTCTTCCGCCAGTGCGCCAGTGCGCCACTGCGCTATCCTCACGCGCTTCCGTGAGGCGCGTGACGGAGAGGTGCCGCGCTACATCAGGAGCCAAGCGGCACGGCGGCGGCCGCGCCACGTACAGCACACACGGCGTCCGTCACCGAAGACGCCGCCGAGCCAGCTGACCAATAAATAGAACGTCACACGAGCGAGATACGGCCATTATTCATCCGGCGCAGAAGCGTTGAGATCAGCTCCCGCCAGTCCTACTCGTCCAATCCAGCCCGATTCGGCGTGAGAACTTGTGACTCTCACGACCCCCATACGAAGCAGGAGTAAACAATTGATCTCAGGCATCCCGCCCGGGCTGATGTCAACGACCTCCACGGAATGACGTTCATGATCTGCCTCACCGCACTGCAGGCATTTTGGCACGGCAACTGTCACGTGACATTCCAGGCTGCCGTGCCGTGCACGGCGACGTCGGCGCGCGTCGGCAGGCCACCCGGGCACGTGGCGCACGTCTGAGTCAGCGCGCCCGCCAGCTGAGCACGCCTGTGGCCGCGGTCAGAAGTCAGTGCCCGCTCTCACCACAAGTGTGGCCTACCCCAGGGGGCCTGTCGGATTCCCACCTGGTATTACGGCTCTAAAAAGGTGACTCAGAGTCGGGGGGAGGCAGGGGGTGCCACAGTGTTCCTAGGCGGCCGTCGAGAGTATCGAGCGGGTCACGGACAGGGGGGGGGGGGGGTTCTCGTTGGCCGACCGCTGTACTAGACCACTACCAACCCACCATACCAGCAAGCGATGGGCCAGCACGCTCTGCTCTGGTCAGCCTGCGCACCCGCCTCAGCACATTCCGAACAGGAGCGAAGGCGCCGGCTGCTACTTGAACACGGCTCACGGCACTATAATCACGGAGATATCGGGCATGCGACTATGCATGAGAGTAAATTCAAACCCGCCACCAAGTCGACACTCGCATTGCGTTGGCGGGAATCTTGTAAACTTTTAGTCAAAGAATCTTGCACGCTTTTAGTCAAAGAATGTAATGCGCGAAAGATACGTTACCGATGCACGTGCTGACTGGGTTTGCTTAGACAGAAATCTGGTCTACGCCCCGAGGCTGTCTGACGCAACAGTCAGCCAGCTATTAGCTGCACTGCATCTGGCACATCCGCGTTCCTGGATGGCGCGTTCTACCCACACGTTCTCAAAACTGGGTCACCGGCTTAGCTGCACTGGGACGCAGTATAACATCGGCGGCACATCTGGGTCAGTGCCGCCCAATCTGCAGTCCAGCTTCCTAGCTCGTCTTGCGGGTCTGACATGTCCTCTAACCAGGCCTTGCAGCCGCCGCCGTTCGCAAGATACGTTAGAAGTCCTGAGGGACGGGTCCCTGGGCTTGACAGCGCACGTGCCAGCGCTCACGGTGATTGAGGGCAGACCGAAGCACGATTGCTGGGAGAATGCTCGCGAAAACATCACAGCCCCTCTGAACGGGGTCTGTCTTAATTCAATAACGGCGCGACTCCACGCCAGCAGACGGGCTCAGAGAGCAGCAGCATTCTGCCGGGGGGCTGTCTTCACATTCTTCTGTGCGGCCCACGGGGGCGGAAGAGGCAAACTGCAAGCGACTGCCGCACGAACACGGGAGGGAAGGGGAGTGAGATATGGTTATCTACCCAGCAGCTGTTCTCAATTTTCGCATTCAGGGACAACAGAAACACAGCCGAAAGGACGCGAATATCCCTGATGCCTATTAGTCATGATAATACCTGGAGAGAGTGTGGGAGGAGGGGAGCAGCAGAATGAGACAGTGAGACCGGGAAGAGAGGTCGAAGTTTGCCAGGGGTTACTGCGCCCGGCATCGCTGCCTTCTGTTGCTATCGGTGTGCGGCGGTAAGCAGAAAACATAATTCAGCATCGTTCGGACCATCAAAATCATCTGGTGGTTACAGGTCCAAACCGTGTCGGCTAGTTAATTCCACGGGAGTCGTCCGGTGTTGTTCGAGTCCTGAGCAGGACGCGATGGTGGCTGGCGTCAGATGCCAGGGGTGAGTGGGACGGGATGGCGGTAAGCTTTCAGCCATGAACGCGTCACAGCGCTCTGTACACCCCAACACACCAGACGGTAAGGACAGTCCGGACAACTAATTCATCGGTGCTACTCCTGCCTCGTCCCAACCGTTCCATAATACTAAATCGTGAAATCTGATGGAAAATCATCGCCGTAGCAGAACCACCATACCACACGGGTTTGCACGCGCCAGCTATGTGGGGCCAGGCGTAGAAGTGTTCCACAATTACGGCCTAGGCTTTTCTTCATACACAGAAAGACATGTTTTGTAAATCTGGTGGCATGGTAACAGAGGAGACAGCAGATAGCAGACTGTAAACAGTGATACTTTTCTCAAACACACAATGTTCTGGATGTCCGTGTCTACTAAGGCTTATTGTTCATGGCTTTTGAAGAGCTCTGGTGTGGGCGGCATACAAGAGACAACTGCTCCAACGCCACGTCACACACGCTGCCAGCACGCCGGCACTGCAGACAATGGTGCCTCCTCCACGCCCGGAATCACCACAGAGAAGACGTGGATATGAGCCAGCTCGAGCCCGTGAGCCAGCTAGAACCGTGAGCCAGCTCGAGCCGCATGGGCTAGCTCGAGCCATGAGCAAGCTCGAGCCGTGAACCAACTCGAGCCGCATGAGGCAGTTCGAGCCGCTTGGTGCGCGCACTGCTAGCTTCTGTACTGCGCGCGGCCACCGCGGCACGGCAGACAAACGCTTAGCCCTGCTGAAGCGGAAATGGCACCATCCACCTGTCCCCAGGCATCCCAGACACAGAACCTCCTGCCCGCGCCTGTCCCCAGCCGTCGCAGGACATAACCCCTCCCGCCGCCCCCGTCCCCAGCCGCCACGCCCTACGCCGCGGGCGCCGCGGCCCCATACGCACCTTGCTCTGCGAGCTGAGGTAGAAGCGGTACTTCCACACGAGGTCCTGCGCCTCGCGGCTGGTGGGGCGCGTGGGTGGCGCGTTCACCACCGCACTCAGCTGGTCGCGTGTCACCGCGTCCGGCTTCAGGTCGCGGTCGGTGACGCCCGAGCGCAGCGAGCGCGCCAGGTGATGGTGCTTCAGCTCCAGCAGGTTGTCCTGCGGCAGCGCCGACCAGGTCAGCAGCGGCGCACGTGGGGCGGGCCGGGGTCGGGCGGACCTCCGCTGACACGTGGGGCAGGTCAGGTCGGGTCAGGTGAGGCCAGGTTGGTTCCGGCATAGCCCCGCAGGGTGCGCAAGACAGGTCAGGGCAGGCCAGGCCTTGGCAGCATACGCGGCGCAAGCCAGGTCAGGGCACGGCAGGCCTCCGCGTGATGCACGGTCACACAGGCCAGGCCGGAGCAGGAGTCCGCTGGCCACAAAGTCACGTGTGGAGTCCACAGATGCACCCGACGGGCCAGACCGCGCCAGGAGTCAGCGGGATGCGAGGGCCGGCGACACAAGAGTGAGCAGACAACCGCTGACGGAGGAGGCCCCTGCCGAGGCAGCCACGCTGACCACGCAGGCGGGAGCGACGGCGGCAGGCAGTGGTCACGGACGGCCTCTCGGACGGTCGGACGGCGGTCCCGCCATCAGCGATGGTGACCATCCCGTAAGGTGACGCCAGGAATCAGTGTCAGTTGAGCAGTGGGACACAAACGGTCGTCAGCATTCACGGGACACACCAATGCCATGACACGGAGGAGTGATGCGGCGGCGGCGGCGGCAGCATCATGGCACAATGTGCGGAGATGGCTCTCCAATGGGGAAAATCGCTCAGACCAGCTAGAAGATGAATGTCAAGTGGTGACAATGAGACGGAGTTCCCAGGCGTCCGAGAGACGAGGTCGGCGCGAACCAGCTTCAGACGAGACCGAACAGGACCGTGGTGCACAGGATTGCCCCTCCGCCTCGAGTCAGCTGGCCGGATCACAAGCGAGGCACCCACAGCCTCGTCGCTGTATAACACAGACCGCCGACGGAGTTTTCGGGCCGCGAAGAAGATCAACACCGTGCCTGCACAGACTGGCATCAGGGAGCGAGCACGCGCAGCGCAAAGGCGCTCCAGAGCCACGCCAAGTAGTCTGCTCGAGGAGTTGTCCGACTGGTGCGGACTACAGCTGTCGCCGACGGCAGCGCCTGAGCGCGAGGGGGGGGGGGGGGCGGCGAAGACACCTCCCACCGCAGCAATGCCCGCCAGCAGATCGGCGACGCTGACACACTGAGCCGACTCCCAGAACACCTGCAGAGCGGACAGACGCGCCGACCGGCCAGAGGGCGGGCGGCGCGGCCGGCCCGGCGGCACCACAGACCTGCATGCTGAACTCAGCCTTCACACTCAGCCAGCGGCAGCTCCACGCCGGGCGCGTCGCCAACACGAACTCGCAAAACATGACTGTTCTGGCTTCGTGGGCTCGCGGCGTCGGCGGGCGGCTGCGGGCAGGCGGGGCGCGCACACGCGCTCGGTTCGGGCGTCGGTACGCTACTGCCCACCGTCCGGAGCCACGCCGCCTGCTGGCCTCGGCTGACCTCGGCCGCGCGTCAGCGCCGGCGGACGGGGTCAGGGTCAGGCGCGTACCTGCCGGCCGACCAGCGACCACCAGGCGCGCCGCGCCGCCGTCTCCGGCCCCGCCGGCGAGGCCACCTTCATCATGGCTGGCGTCTGGTCGGCGCGCACGCGCACTGGATGGCCGAGCGGGCAGCACTGCGGCCGGTCGGCCGTCGGCGCGTCGCCGCCGAGGTCGAGGGGGCGCTGCCGGCGGCCGGGAGGGGGGGGGGAGTGGGCGCACGCGTCAACAGCGCGCTCCGCCTCCCGGGGGAGGGGGAGCACGACGGGGCCATGGCTGTGCGCGGCCCGCAGAGACGGCGCTTGGGGGACCGGCACGGAGCAGCGCGCCTGGGTGGCCGACCACCTCATGACATGGACACGAGAGGAGGGCCGGAACGCCAGGCCGCGGGGGACACCACTCCACGAAGCGAGCGGATGATCCAGACAGCTAGGACCACGCACGGCGCATGTGACCGTGACAGCAACGGCAAAGCTAGGCTCCTGAGCATGTCCGGGTGAGGGAACATGGATGATATCGCATGCTCAAACACCCTTGCTGGCACTGTCTGTACTCGGTCGCATTGCTATCCTTCCTTTTCTCTTGTCTGCCTGTCCGCATAAGTTTATCCGGTGCAGGACGTGTGCTACGATCCGCAACTGAACGCCCACTGATGTCCACAGAGCAAAAATGTAGCGTGGTAACCTCAGTAGGTCGCCTCACAGTGAGTAGGCTGGGGTTTCGTCATGAGTATCTGGGGTGGATTTGCTCCATGCACTGAACCAGCACGAGCAGCCCACAGCTTACATCTAGAAAAGCTACGAATCTGTGACACTGGCGGAGATCTTCTTCTCCCTCGCTGCACGGAGCAGACATATTTCAGTTCAGTCAACCTGCACGTGCCTTCTCTCCCGCAAGCACGAACGGAACAGCCCCGTGTTACCGAGGCCGCGGAGACCTCGACGTACAAAACCCATACCACAGACCTAATCAGCCACTCAAGCCCTATCACAGCGATAGACGTAAAAAGCTCGGGAGGCAGTGACATGCAGTATGTCGCACGTGGACGCGGTTTGGTCAGTATCGCAAACAATGACACGGATCGAAGCAGTGATAAGTGAGAAAATGCGCTTCAGTGGTCCCATTTCGTGCGACATTTACAATTACAGAGGACAGAACCAACAACCCACGGTACGTGTACTGAAGCACGACTTTCGCATGATCAAAACAACGCCACAAGACGCTTACTTTACAACTTTACCCGTAGTGTGGGATAATGCGAACAATAGTTAACCGTTACATACCGTCCTGGATTTCCTAATTGACCAACGCATTTCAGAGATACAGTAAAACGTCAGGAAACACCAACCTACGAAAAAGGCTGCAGTGAGCCAGTCATGCTAAGCAGAAATGGAGAATGATAGCAACTGCGAGGACCATCGCCGCCAAGTCCGTCAGGCCACGTTAGGCCACATCACACTCACCACGCTGCCTGATCGTGCGAACAGGGGATGCGTACTTAAAATATCACAGGACAGCGCTCTGATATTCTGTTGCACATCACACGGCCCATTCAACAACATGTGGCGCACCTACTCTCCAATACCCTGGCCATAAGGCGGCGCTACCTCGCACTGACCCGAAGCAAGCTGCCTGCAGCCGACCGGCGGGAGCTCGGGCGAGCTGACCGGGCGGCTAAGCTATGAGCTGAGCCCGGCTACCTGCCTGACAGCCGACGGGGTCCCGCCGGTCCAAGCCCGGCTATCTGTCTACCAGCCGACGGGGTCCCGCCGGTCCAAGCCTGGCTACCTGTCTGCCAGTCCGCGGAGTCCCGCCGGTCCCAGCCCGGCTACCTGTCTGCCAGTCCGCGGGGTCCCGCCGGTCCCAGCGCGGCGGCTGACTGGCAGCAGCGGATCAAAGCACTGCGACAGCTGGCCGGCGCCACCGCCGATGACGCCACGCCGGCGGGCACAAGCGCAGCGCGGTCCAGCTGGGCAGTCCCGCTGTGCGGAGCAGCACCTGGGCGGAGGGCCACCCTAGCCGTCTTCTTCCACACTGGAGCAACCACACGCACACGCGCTACGGAACTAGCACAACCGCAGGTGTCCACGCGCGGGACCGGACAACAAACTGGGCTGGCGGCTCGACATCTGCATCCCGCGCCCGAGGCGAGGCGAGATCCGGGGGGAGGGACGGCGGCCCGCACTGACCTGAGCACCGCAGGCCTCGACAGCGAGCTGGGCGGCGACCAGCCCGGTCGGTCGGAGCGCAGCCATGGACGGGCGCGGGCCGGCGCTCACGCGCTCACAGCTGGGCGCCGCCGCTCGGCCGCCGCCGGCCGTCGATCGATCGCACACTCACGCGGCTGCCATACGGCAACAAGTGTGCCGCGGAGGCCCCGAGGCGCCGCCCGCCGCCAAGACGGCCGCCGGGTCACCGCACCTCGGGCGCGCTCGGAAGGCCGGCCGCCGACAGGCTCGGAGACCGACGCGACTCGCAGGCGGCGCCCATTCGACTTCGCGGAGCGTTGGTGTTTTTCGGCTGGGGTTAAATGTGCGCGGCGACATACCCGCACCTGCCGGCTGTAACATGCGTACTCTCGTCCTTGCCCTATGTGACACGTACGACAAGGACGCGGGCGCGGAACGGCAGGGCGCTAGCAGAGGCGTAATTAACCGTGGTCCCGACGCCGCCGTCTCGCGGTCGCCGCTGCGTCCGGTCTTATCTACGAACTCTTCAGAACGACAGTCAACACGCACCGAGTCCGTCCTCCAGTCATGACTCAAACATATGGATACGAAGCGCCCGAGCACAAACGAACTCCGACTCGTTCGCCGAAACGTCCACGCGAACGGACAGAACGCCGCGCGTAGCCAGGCGGAGGTCCTCCGACGCGTGTGGGCCGGCCAGGACGACACGGAACGGCACCAGACGCGGCTCCGTGGCGGCTCTCCAAGGTCGCCCGACGGCCGGCGCCTCGCTTCGCGCCCGCTTCTCGCTTCCGCGTGCGCGGGACACGGTGCACGCGCCGGCCGCGCGCGTCCCCGAGGGCGGCGGACGTGACCTACATTACGTCCGGGTGCGGCCGGGGCCATATCCGCCCCCGCGCGGAGGACGGGCGCGGGACGAGGCGCGACAGGCGACGGAAGCTATCGCACCGCGCGACAGCCGTCGCCGCCAGGCTCGATTTTGCTCCGGCGACAGAGGCCGTTCAGATGCTGCGTGGTCTTCCGGACAAAGGCGTGCCATGCGACGCCTCTGGGGAAGTCGACGGACATGAGAAGTGAACGAAGCAGTGTCACCAGCGGTGCAGCATGTCGGCAAAGCGGCCTCTGAACACGCCGACGGGTTTGCCCAGATTTCGATTGATGCAGAGCGTCATCACACAAACGCGTCGCCAACGCGGATATCGACAGCAGCATCGGGCGGGTTCAGAGTGGCGGTGTCCGGCGGTTCCTTTTGTGAACAACGATCGGATGGAACGTCCCGTGAGGATTAGCCCGGCAAACTGGTGCTGCGTGTCGAACACGCAAACGTGGAACACCCGCTTGGAACAAGGTGGATTGGAGACAGGCCCGCGGCGCACATGGGAACATGACGTCAGGTTAGAACAATCGAGACAACAATCAAAAGTTGGCAATACATTTGCTCAAAGCCCAGCTTATGGGCCTCTCACCAAGCAGAGGCACGCAACTTCACACGGAGCGAGCCAGAAATATGGTCAAACATCTCATCAGAATCTTGTCCATTCGACCGTCCAAAGGTAGAAGGGCCTGAGCGCCATTCGGTAAAACAGCGCACAGGCCCTTTTCCATTTGCACGGCAGCATTCTACCAGACCGGGCTCAGCGCGACCTGAATCAAACGACACCCCACTGCCCCACAGCGACAGCAGGTCTCCGGAGCCGGGCGTGGCGTGCTCCGCGGGCGCGATCTCTCACCAGCTCCGCTTCGTGATCGTCGACGGTCACCAGGTCGGTCCAGGTGCGGTACTGCACCTCCATGTTGGCGCCCTGCTCGAAGTACACCATCGCGTACTGGAAACACACGCAGGTACCGCGTCAGCGACGCGACGTCAGGGCCATGCCGACGCATCGCACCGCAAGGGACGATTTGTGCGTTTCGTGAAATGGGCCTTAACCGAGCTTACAGAGCACGTCATTGTAAATGGCGACCGGATTACCCACGAGATGAAACCCGGCCGTACCGACGCCGCCAGTGCAACTTGCGGCATGTCATGAGTGTTTGGCAGAGCTCCGCATGTTGGAAGCTACGGGGCGCAACAGCCGCGACACAGCCGGTCACGGAGCGTCAGCGGGGCAGCCCTGGCGGCGCGCCGCGGCTGGGAGGGCCGCAGACTGACAGACGTCCGCCGGTCGGCCGCGGCAGGGGCGGCCAGCCCCCGGCGACCGGCCCTCGCGCCGCGTCACGCTGAGCTGGACGGTGCGTACCATCAGGATTCCCCGAGGGCCGGAGACTGATGGACGGGGCACGACCGTTGCGCCCGCCGCCCCCGTGGTCATGAGCGGGCCAAGAAGGTTCCGTTTCTCGTGCCAGCAGGAGCGGTACGGCGCATCGTGCTAAGATCCGCCGAGGACGACCTCGGCGAAATCGACCACCGGGTGGGCCCAAAACGAGAGACCGCTACGTCTCACCTCCTGTTTGTCGCACAGGATCTTGGGGAACTCGATCATGAGGTAGAGCGCCGACGAGGAGCGCTTCTCGCGCTCATTGATCAGCTCAATCTCGCGGAACGTCAGCCGGTCCAGCCAGTCCACCTGCTGCAGCTGGCCGTTCCGGTGCCGCTTCGTCAGCTGGAACAGAATGTTACAGTGACGTCAGCCGGTCCCGCCGGTCCGCCTGCTGCAGCTGGCCGTTCCGGTGCCGCTTCGTCAGCTGGAACAGAGTGCTACAGTGACGTCAGCCGGTCCCGCCGGTCCACCTGCTGCAGCTGGCCGTTCCGGTGCCGCTCCGTCAGCGGAACAGAGTGTTACAGTGACGTCAGCCGGTCCCGCTGGTCCACCTGCTGCAGCTGGCCGTTCCGGTGCCGTTCGTCAGCTGGAACAGAGTGTTACAGTGACGTCAGCCGGTCCCGCCGGTCCACCTGCTGCAGCTGGCCGTTCCGGTGCCGCTTCGTCAGCTGGAACAGAGTGTTACAGTGACGTCAGCGTCCGCCGGTCCACCTGCTGCAGCTGGCCGTTCCGGTGCCGCTTCGTCAGCTGGAACAGAGTG
Organism: Pollicipes pollicipes; assembly: GCF_011947565.3. Taxonomy (NCBI): domain Eukaryota; kingdom Metazoa; phylum Arthropoda; class Thecostraca; order Pollicipedomorpha; family Pollicipedidae; genus Pollicipes; species Pollicipes pollicipes. The sequence goes on from NW_023596746.1 coordinate 31,370,935, forward strand.
TTACAGTGACGTCAGCCGGTCCCGCCGGTCCACCTGCTGCAGCTGGCCGTTCCGGTGCCGCTTCGTCAGCTGGAACAGAGTGTTACAGTGACGTCAGCCGGTCCAGCCGGTCCACCTGCTGTAGCTGGCCGTTCCGGTGCCGTTTCGTCAGCTGGAACAGAGTGTTACAGTGACGTCAGCCGGTCCCGCCGGTCCCCCTGCTGTAGCTGGCCGTTCCGGTGCCGCTTCGTCAGCTGGAACAGAGTGTTACATTGACGTCAGCCGGTCCAGCCGGTCCACCTGCTGCAGCTGGCCGTTCCGGTGCCGTTTCGTCAGCTGGAACAGAGTGTTACAGTGACGTCAGCCGGTCCCGCCGGTCCACCTGCTGCAGCTGGCCGTTCCGGTGCCGCTTCGTCAGCTGGAACAGAGCGTTACAGTGACGTCAGCCGGTCCCGCCGGTCCACCTGCTGCAGCTGGCCGTTCCGGTGCCGCTTCGTCACCTGGAACAGAGCGTTACAGTGACGTCAGCCGGTCCAGACAGTCCACCTGCTGCAGCTGGCCGTTCTGGTGCCGCTTCGTCAGCTGGAACGGAGTGTTACAGTGACGTCAGCCGGTCCCGCCGGTCCACCTGCTGCAGCTGGCCGTTCCGGTGCCGCTCCGTCAGCGGAACAGAGTGTTACAGTGACGTCAGCCGGTCCCGCCGGTCCACCTGCTGTAGCTGGCCGTTCAGGCGTCGCTCCAACCGAGGGAATACAGTTGACGGGTGGGACGTCAGGGAGACGGCCACTCCGCCCATGTCTGCAGGCTCATGACGCGAGTGGTATACGGCAGCACTGCGGTGCAGCATTCAAAGCATGGTAAACGAGACAGAGCCGTGACCCGAAGCCCCTGTTGCGCACGTGGCGATTCAATAGCTGTTTGGCACTGATTGGAGTTCCCAGCACGCATGTATGTATGCACCGACGTCGCGGAGTAATCCACTGCTGCAGCGGCTTCTAATCTCTGAGTCACGTATGAGGGAACAAAACACCCGGTCAGCATACAGCACAAGCGCACGTTTAGTCACGCGGCACACGTACACCTAACTCTAATGCGCATACGAATCAGAGATTTCCCACATGTTTCCGGTAGCGACATATCCCAGCGGTCCCATGTAGTGCATGGCGCTTAACTGCGCGCACGAGTGCTCGCTGTGTCACGAGCGCCGCCGCCAGTACGGTTGGGAGCACGTTTGAAAGTGCTGTGCTATGGTATGGAATCGCCGCCTCCCAGCCCCGTCCCCCGGCGGGACACGTAAAGCCGCCGGATCTGTGCAGTAATCCGTACTCCAACACAGCTACTTGCTCGGGAGATGGGTGCGAGCGTGTCTGGCTCATGATGTACCATAGTCTTGTGCGCTCGGCTCGGTGTGCAGAAGTCCGCTACTTCCTGCGCGGTCAGCCAGCCCCGTCTCTCTCGCAGGTCAGACACATGGTCGGACTCACCACGCCCAAAGACAATCCGAGAGCCGGAGTTCAAGGCTTTTTGAATTTTATCTATGTTTTTCTCGGTCCCGTTTCCATAAACCGAAACTCAGCACCTGACGCGCGGGACGAGAGCCGAGACCAGTGCGAAGATTGACGCTACCGGGGCGAGGTGCCGGACGCGGAGAGGCCGGTCAGGGCGCCCGCGCCGCAGCGACCGCCGTGTGACGCGTGGACGTCCCGTCACAAGGCTTGTTCGAAATTGACACCCGTACTTTTAACTCGGTGCGGGGACTACGTCGCGGAGGGCGACCTGGAAATGTGGTAGTTTGGGTAGATTGTGACGGCTTTCGAAAAAAGATGTGATGCTTTCTTGTCGCGTCGACCTCTGGGGCGTTGGTGCGGAGCCACACGCCCAGAGAACAGGCAACGTTCTCCACACGGGAAATGAACGCTGGAAGATCGCTCCGTTTTCCGGCGATAAGCACTTGAGTACCATCAGCGCGTCGCACGACGTCACCCGTCACAGAAACAGCGCCAAGGCGTTTGCAAAAGCGCTGAGAAACGAGGGTCCCAAGCCCGACTCCAGGAGCACGGCCATTGTGTTCGCCAGAGGTTGCGAGGTCTCTGCGCCTGGTGCTGTGACGCACTGCGTATATCCCTGACGGTGAGACCCCAGCCAGGCGGCGTCGACGGTGCGCAGTCGGATTTTTCGCAACAGGAGGCCGTGGCCAATGACGTGAAAGCCTTTTGTCAAATGGATCGGGTGCAGAAGTGGTATCTCCCCGCTTTTGGTAGCGCTAGGATGCGGTCGAGGAAGGGTGCCAGAGCGGTCTCCATCGAGCGATGGGGTCGAAAGCCGTGCCTGGAAAGGGAAGATGAGATGGTCACAGGAGAAGTGGTTGTCAAGCCGCTTCTGCACCACCCGCTCTACCACTTTGCTGGTGGCGGGAATGATGGAGACAGTCCGGAAATTGGATGTGTTCGCAGTGTCACCGGGCTTACGGATAGGGTGAATACTGCACTGTTTCCAGGGTTCAGGGTCCCAGGGTCCCTCTCCCGAGGAGACGGACAAATCTGAACCAAGCAAGGTGCGGTCGGTACAATAGCACACCGTTTCCTATAACTTCGGTGCTTTTTATTGCACGCCCTCTTTGTTCTCATTTGAGGCAATTAAGTGAAAACGATATTTTAATCGAACTGAACATAGTTTGCATATCGCCATTAAACGTCCTGGTCTGTACCGGATGATGATACTCGTTTTTCTTGGGACATCCATAAATTGGCATTTATTATAAACGCTCAAAACATCGCCTTAGAGCAGAAGCCATCATCCCACATGTTTTACTACCTGATGTTGTGATATCACCTCTTCTTCTCACCGCCCATCTGTCCACCCCCCCCCCCCCCCCCCCCCCCACCCCCACAAACGAATAGGCAAAGGGCTGGTCTTACTTCGGGGCCAGTTTGGTTCTGGTGGCACATAAAATCGAAAACTTGCCAAACAATAATTGCACAATTACGTCTATCTATATTACGCACATCAACACCATGGTACGTGAGGCCCCGTTCTGTTTTCCTCGCCTCGAGGCCGGATCGCGCTGACTGCTCCACGAGACTCCTGGCATTCCATTCTGAGGAGCATAGCGCCCACACAGCCGTCCAGATCCGCCAAAAAACAGCATCTACAAAACAGCCCTGACGGGAACCATTTTACGGAAACTGGCCGGGCTTGAACACACGACCGTGACAGAAGCCAGACAGACCGCTCACATGTCGCGGGAGCCAAACACTCCAGGCACTCCAAGGTCACGCCGCTGACCAACAGGGGCGACCCTGCACCGAGCACCCATCCCCCGAGGGTGGGTCCCCTCTCTAGGACACCCAGCGCGACCTCGCCACCGGCTCCGGGGGGCGCGGCGCCGCCCCTGGGCTAAAGGGCGAGACAGAGGCGCGGGACGAGCAGTGCGAGCCCGGCGGCCGGCGCAAGACCGACGGTCCATGGAGTCCGCCCATGTCCCTATCCGGCCAGACCCCGGCGGACGCCTCTGTCCGCAGCGGAACGCGGAAGCGGGGCCGGTCAGGCGAGCGCGTACCGACGCTACAGGCCGGAAGGTGCTCACGTGGAGCCGGGGAGCACAGTTCAAGGCGAGGTGCGAACAGGTTCGGTGCCGCAAGCCGGTCCGGAGCCTTGCGCCCGGACCGGCCCGGAGTCCTGCGCCAGGACCGGTCCGGAGACCTGCGCCGGGACCAGTCCGGAGCCCTGCGTCCGGACCGCTCCGGAGTCCTGCGCCCGGACCGGTCCGGAGTCGTGCGTCAGGACCGGTCCGGAGTCCTGCGTCCGGACCGGTCCGGAGTCCTGCGCCAGGACCGGCCCGGAGCCCTGCATCCCGAGTCATGCGTCCGGACCGTTCCGGAGTCCTGCATCCGGGGCCGGGCCGGTTTGATCTGTCCGCCCCACGCATGGTGGGACAGACGGTGCACAGCGACCGGCCGGGGAAGGGTGGGACACATAAACAATGGGACCCACCAGCACTGATCAGATCGTAGTTCCAAATCATGCGAGCACATGCCGATGCCGATACCATGCAATATGTGCGTCGTCGTTCCCTGACAATGCGGGAGGTAATAATGGCATCATGAGGCCGCTGGACAAACTTAGGCATGGATGCACTATTATGTACTGCGGAGCACAGCAAGGCAGCATTCCAGATAGCAGGGTGGAATTGGCGGATAGTGTTGAAGCAGCACTTTTGCGGAAACCGTACCCGACGTAAAGAAATACATTATTTAAAGAGTAGGCCAGACCGCGCACAAAAGGTCTTTGAGCATAGTTTTGATCGACGTTAGTGAGATAACTCGCATAATTTTCTTAACATGGCCAGATTAATTAAACTCCTTCTGGTTACCCTTAACGTTCGTCTGTTTCTTTATACTTAACTTGGCGACACATGCCGACAGTTACCCGAAATTCATGGCACCGAATCAAGGATTGCTTAAAGTAAGTCATGTCATAGAATAAAAGCTCCGGCACCGCTAGATCAAGTAAAGATGACATCAAAGAAGTGACCGAAGGCGCAGCTTTTCCGTTCGAGGGCCTGTCCGTGCTTCTAGACGCACTCGTAATCGCGTCATCTGAGATCTGATTCCACAGCAGTGTACGCAAATACACTGGTGCTTTTATAGCAGCTGTAACCGCATAATCGGTTGGCTTGAGAGCAGTGTTCGTCCTGGCCTGAAGGGCCAAATTTTTCACGGTATGACACGTGGCAAGTAAAAAAGTTCATGTTGCAAACAAGCGAAAGTTACGACATCCATGCTAGATATTCATTGAAAACGTCCAACGAGCATCAAGTGGTGGGTCACACAAAAAAGAGCGAAAAATCTAAGCACAAAGAAACATAAAAAATTACCAATGGAAAGAATCCAGCATGAAACCTTGTTTCCCACACGGATTACACCCTGATCCATAAAATAAGCCTTGACTTCAATGTTCGTCTTTATACTTAAAGACGACTTCAAGTTGAAAGTTGACTTCAATGTTCGTCTTTCACTGGCTGATCGACTAGTTCCTCACGTCTCCTTTACAATTTGGAGAACCGTGATGGCATTATATAGTGACAAAAAAGCCACAAACCAAAAGCACCCTCTACACTGACGTCGTTCACCTGATCCACGTGACAGCCCAGCCAAAACATGTGTGTCACCTTACCACTACAGCGTGCACGCCTGGGACATCCAGGCCGGCTACACGCCATTGCCGAACCCATCCCAAGTCCGACCTTAACTAGTGCGGCGTCTCCGACAGTCACTCACCTTGCTCAGCCTCTCCATCTGATCGGTGGCGTCCTTCTTAGGCGAGCCGACGGTACCAGCGGCGGGGGCGGGGGAGGGGGCGGGGTCAGCGAGGGCGGCCCCCTCGCCGCCGCCACCCTCAGACTCCACCGGCGCCAGCTTCAGGTCGTGCAGCCCCTGCGGCAGTCGGGGTACAGGTCAGGTCAGAAGGCGGTCACGGACGTGAGAAGATCTCGGGTCAGCCATGACCTGCGGTGACTACAGGCGGGCGCAGGTCGGTAATGAGGTCGTGCCGTCAAAGACGCCGGGCTCAGCACTATTCAGCTCCGCCTACTAGTTGATGCGGACGCAAGGGATTCTTCCAGGTGCCTCCCTAATTACCTCTTTACATGGAAATGACGGAGCACGCGACACCATCTCGAATCTTGAGCGCAGACTCAATAAAGAGCACTCGTCATCGGAGGAACTCTACAATGTCCCTCAAACAATGAGGAGGTCAACCATGACCATTAAAGGGAGCGTGTAGCCTTTATGTGCATTTCACTTATTATTAGATCAGACGAGTTAGATTTGATTGGTAATCCCAGTTAATCCCAGGTAATCCCTAGAAAGTCTTCCAAGTGACTCAGAATTTCGATTTCGAGTAGCCGCTCTTGCAGGAAAAATCTCACTGAACTCCTTGCTTACCACCATGAAAGTAATACCTTTCAGATGCCTTATTTTCTCCGGCGTTTGCGTTTGTTTGATTGAATTACACATATTTGTCAACATGTTTCTGCAATAAATCCTACAAAAGCTTGAAATACTCTACTTAGAAAATATGCAAAAATGAGGCTATTATCCCGCGAAACCAACGAAACGTTATACTATGGCTTTCACCTCTCCCCTTGGCGCTTGGCACAGTGGCTCTTTTCGAAGCGCACTTTGGCTTTGGGAAAGAAGTAGTAGATAGTCTTAAGTGACGGACTGGTTCATATTTCAATAAATGCGCTTCTCGGTAACTGGCCTTTGCCGCCTGCTGTGCTAATCACAGAAGTACCTTTGTACTGAGGTCACTCGTCCACTAAAGGTGACACTTTTTAGCCCGCAGGCCCGCAATGTGAGGGTTAAAACAGCCCAAAAGTGGCACCTCTGACAACAAAGCTGACAACGGCCCTCAGCAGATCCCGTCGTCGTCATGGCGACGGCAGTCGCGACAACAACAGTTGTGGTCTCGGGCTACACTCTGGGGCTAGCGCCGGCGGCTGACCTGGTTGAAGCAGCCCTCGGCGGTGAAGATCGGGATGCTGGTGGAGCCGACGACGGCGGCCGACTGCGGCCGGCTGGGCTCGAACACGGTGAAGCGCAGTGAGGCGTCCTCGGGCAGGTCGCAAGTAGCGCACGGGCATGCGTCCAGCCACTCGTTTCCAGCTGGGCAGCACGAAAGGCCAGTGTCCGTCAATGCATGGTCAGTGTCAATCAGTGTCACGGCCCGTGTCACGCCGATGCATGGTCAACGTCACGCCGATCCACGGTCAGTGTCACGCCGATGCACGGCCTGCGTCACGCCGGTACACGACCAGTGCGGCGTCACGACCAGTCCCCGCCATGTCCCACGGCCAGTGTCCGCGATCGATGCACGCTGCCAGGGTCACGACGCTGGTGCACGGCCACCGGTAATCCCCAGTCGCATGGAAGAACGCGTGGGAGAGTACACAGAAGGCACAAGGCACTCGTGTCAGCCGGGCCACAGCGTCGGTCGGTGAACCGATCGGTGCCACATCCTCACGCAGGCGCCACACACAGTTCCAGTGCGCACCACGCGTTAACAGACCCGTGAAGTGCTGCGTCTCGCTTCAGCTGGTCGTCTTCACAGACGGAGGGGCAATACGATTTACCGTCGATGGGTCATGCCCAGCAGGTGACAACAGCATTACACAAGCATGGTATGTCTCGAATTCCAGAGACGCATTGTGTAACTCTGCACACTTTTCAGCATTCTCCCCCATATTTGCATACCTTGCCCTGGCAGTGATGTTTAAGCATGATGGGTCCCACGGCCTTGTTGTCGCTGACACAGACCTCATCGAGCCCTTCATTTAAAAACCAACAGAAAACCTAACAGTTCATCAAGCAGCAAATGCTCACGGCCCAGAGACGACGACCAAGCAGCCTTCCCCGTCCACTCACTTCCATCGGGTGGTGAAGGCCTTGTAAGAGGTGGTGACGGGCAGCGCGAGCTCGCCGTCAGCGCCGCGCACCTGCACCTCGACGTACATGTCGGAGCACTGCTGCTGCCACCTGCCGGAGAACTCCAGCATCGGGTCGAGCAGCAGGTCCTCGAAGTCGGGCCGTCGCCGCTCGCCCTCCAGCGTCCCGCTGCCGGCGGCGCAAGGGTCACGCAGGTGTCACGGGTCACGCGGGGCCAGTGCATGTGTGAAGGGAAGGTCAGCACGAGCGGCGACAGGAACTAGCCGCTGCAGGCGGCTGGCGCAGCAGGTGGGGAGAGTTAAGACGCAGCGCTGTCAAAAAGGCTGCCAGCGTTGAACACAGTACTCCGCCACAGCGCATTGGCTACACATGGCTAACCAGGTTTATGCATTTGAAGGCACGACGAGCGATCCGAGTATGACACCACCGTAACAGTTATCTTAGGGAGCTACACTTCTTTGCACCGTCAATGATTTCGAGAACACCGTAAAATAAAAGAATAGCTTATTTACGGGAGCTGTCGCACGGCGTATGGTTATACACCAAGGGCTGCACCCAACACAGGCGGCTAAACGAAAAGTGTATGACGACCCACAAGGACCATTAGTTTAGAATGTTACTCACCACTAACATCCAACACGACGGGCATTGTACAAGCCTCACGAACATGCCGGGTTTCAGATTAATATGTCCAGACACCTTATACACGGTTCCGTTCTGAGCTGCCCGAGACACGGGCGGCTAAACAGAAACATTGCGATGACCGGGTCCGAGCATAAAGATAGCAAGATATCTGCCAGCGGGCACTGGTGTTCATCTTATCAGCATGTTTTCCAATCCGAGTTCCAAGATGACGTATGCGCGTTAAGCTACGGACGAGGATTACAGATGTATAGTGTTAGTAAAATAAAATAGAAATGTATATTTTGACAAAATCTGAGAATGACCACACATTTAGTGATCTTTGCCTGAGGATGAACAAAAAACATGCTATCGCAGATAGTTCTGGTTCGAGCAACATTGCTAAGGGAATGCCCCTGTTAACATTTTATGCCCTGATACTCGGTGCGGGTTATCGAAACATATCGGATTAGCCGCGTGGCTTCAGGTAACCTTTAGCGGTACTGTATCGGAAGCAAGGACGTGAGAACCTGAATGCCTGGGATTTTTTTTGGGGGGGGGGATGTACAATGTTTGTGGTAAGTAATTTTCTGACCTAATACACAGTAAGTGTTACTGCAACTCTCCGGCACAGCCTGCAGTGTTTCGTGCGGCCCTTCCTCAAGACAGTGATCAGGTGCTGAGATGTGGGAGCTTGGAACATTATTTGCAGTGGCAGTGCTTGCACAGTTCTGGGTGTTCTGGATTCATGTGTCTCTTTTTTGGAATTTTTGCTTCACCTTGTTCACTTTTGGCCAAAGCACAGCTTGAAACATTAAGTATTGGCAAATACACCTGACAATATTTAACCAATGCCTTTCAGCATCTTGGAAGTTCATGACTGAGAGCATACTTGCTCCTAATGATCCTATTACACTGCTCATGGGAACAAAAGGTCATTAATAAAAAGGCCTGAAATGTGTGAGGTGCTAACATGTACATCATGCATAATGTTGGGGGCATTCAAGGTCAGGGTAGCATTAGGGGAAGTTCTGAACATTGTCAAAGGTAAGGTAGTTGAACTCTTATAGTACACTGATAACAATCATGTGTACAGATTGCTACATGGTCATGCATTTCAATGTCATCACAGGTCAAGGGTCAGGGTCAACTGATAACTCACATCTTGACTTGTAAGTTTGCATCTAAGTCACAACTGTACACATAATAAAACTTGTCATCATATTCCTGGGATCCCATTACTGCTGGCTGAGTTTGTATGCCAATTCTTGCTGAGTGTATATGCTAATTCTTGCTGTCTTCCACAGTGTGCTTCAGCTCATTGCAGGTGACTGTGATCTATCAATCATTTGTTCAGTCCCTCATTCAACAGTAGATAACCTGAAACAGCACATCAGCAATGGTGTGATCAATAAATTGACTTGGAAAGCAGGGTTCCTTGTGGTATCACATCTCATGTTTTCATATTAGCCACCATTTTGAAATCCCACCAGCTATTTAGGAAATTGCAGTACTACAGTCACTCTGCTTTCTTCTTTTCAGCAGCAATAGTCTTGCTGACTAATTTTTTGACTGACTACTTTATTTTTGACTAAACTGACTACTAACTACTAACTAACTGACTAAGCTGACTAAAATTAATTGCTCTTGCTAACTTTTACTCAGCAATATCATGTATGTTCCTGTCCTGTTAGTGTTAGCAGGAATAGAGTAGTCAGTAGGGTTACAAGGGATGATGATGATGCTTAAGGCAGTAAGGTACACCAACTGTCCTGGTCACTGGTTGAAAGGAGTTATAGGGATAAGATAGAAGTGGGTACATGAGTAGGAATAGGATTATAGGCTTATAAAAATGAGCATTTAGAATATAACTGTGACCAGACAGAAAGAACAGCAGTTTACTATGGAAAAGCTGTTTTGTGATGTCAAAAATGATCAAGGCATTAAAAGCACATGAACCAGAAGAATGCACTCACACAACCTGATAGTGTAGTTCAGATGTGAAATGCCTAATCCAGCAATAATCCAACCACACCCATATTCACCCACATTTTCTGCCTAAATTTGAAAAGTTGTATGCCTTCACTATTTTTGCTAATTTGTTTTAAACTTACATAGACACCAAGGAAGAATACAGTAGCTCAGTTCAAGCCATGAAAAAGCTAAGACTAATGACCAGTGCATGTTCATCATACCAATTAGCATGGTAGACAAAAATATGGTAGCAGACTACAACCTTCAAAATTTAGATGCTGATGCATGCAATTAGTCATAAGTTTGTACAAATGCACACACATTATGCTAGGACCTTTCTAAAAACTAATTGTATTTCTACCAGTTTTAGGATAAATGAAAAATCATGATTCAATCTAGCATTCTTTCTTGCCCAACAAATCACACAGTATTGGAACATTATGACTCTGATGACTTCACACTGGTTGTAATATTATGGAGTGAGCAATGTCATATGGTAAGAAGGTACCATGAACACTCTGTGTTGCACCAAATACACATACTGCCTCTGAGCATGCCCATGACAAGCCTATAACAAGTACAATTACTATAATGTAAGGAGTAATGTCTAACCAACATATGCAAGGCCATATAAATTAGAGCAGGATGTTCTTACTTTTTAAATGCATATAGGTGTCAAACAAGGCAATCCTACTGATAGCAATGCACATCACTTGGAAGCTGATCTAACTGCTCCAAACTACAAATTCATCCACTGCACTGGACACCTCTGCAACATCTGCACACTGAACTTTGTGTATACATACACCAAACTCAGGCCAGGCCACCTTGCACTGGGTTTCAACTTATTTTGCAGCAAACATGTCTTAAAAATATTTACTGCAAATTACTGTCCTTCATTTTAGAAACATTTGCTCCTTATGCGCCACCATTGATGGCAAGCATGCATAAAATCCTGGGCCCTCGAATTAATTATGCCCATCGCTGAATTTTTTGTTGTGATGTCGCTGCTGCGACGGACAAGTTCTGAGCCACGAGTATTGTGTTAAGTCTGGGGATACAGCACACCGCATAGTTCATAGGCTTCCAAACTCACATAAAACGTTTAGGAGAAGCACATCACCTATGAGGAATACCTCAACAATACGATTTTCCAGGCTCGGGATTAGTTACACACATCGACACCCACCTCATCCGACACCACCAATCGCAACACAACAACCACACCAGACAATCCCGTGGCGTATCAAGGTTGAACCCAAGGATAAGCCTACTACTGGCTGTTCGTTACCTATTTGGTAAGAAAGGGAGCTTCCATATCCCAAAATCCTTGATATGCGAAGCAGAACCACAATGCTATTTGGCATCAAGCAATGCGTATAAATTTTGTTATACCTCATGCCCGATGGCTATATTTATTTTATGAAAGATGTATTAACAGATTATGGCAATTAACCACCGTTACTGAAAGCAAGACCATGTAAAATGTTAATTTTACTACGCCCTCAAAATGTTTCAAATATTTTTTCGCAGAACGCTGCTAAATACTGCTAGTTGTAGTTGACAATAAAAACGCACCAAAGTCAATCACTGAGTGAAGCTGCCAGGAAATGTTAGTTTAGGACGTCTTGGGTGCTGCATTCTGCGGGAATTACAGAGGAGTTCGTGCGTGGGTGTGGCGCTGCGTGGGAATTTGCGGGTTGTCGGATTCCGCTAGACTATACAGAAAGGCCTTCGGACATGCTCTTCTGTCCGAAAAGGTTGCCAGCGTAGGACGTAGGTGGGTGTATTCTAAAGACGGGGTAGATTTCCTCACGTCTCAGTTGCGGGCTTAAGGTGTGGTGAACGCAAGTGTCTGCTGTTCGAATGTATTTTGTTAAAATTTTCCAAAATGTGTTGTAAAGGTAGCTCTGGGATGAGGAATTTGTAACATATATGTGTTAAAGGGACTATGTTTTCAGCGGCACAGTGAAGCTCCACTGCCAAAAAAAGCATGTTATGCTGACAAAATGTCTGGCATTGATGCAACATTGTAGCAAAGATCCCAGAGCATGTCTATCACGTACTTGAATGCTTTCAGGTTGGTGCCTGGTCACCACTAATGCCAGTGCATAGAGACCCAATATTCGGTAAATTATTATGTGAAGGCTATTGCAGGCAATCACATTGTCCAAACCATTTTCATTTAAAAAATTATCTGAGAATTCAGCACAACTTGGCCTGGCCTGAGTCCCTGGCCTGAGATTGGGGCATGGCAGCACAAGTTTTAGTGTGCTGATGCTATGTATATATCTAGTAGATTTGTTTGCAGCCTGGTAGCCAATGGGGGCTGATAATATGTTAGTTGTCCCCTATTTCATCAGGATTAAGTGCATTTTATTGCTGCATTTCTGGAACACCAGTCATGAGGGATAGTTGAGAAGGTGTGTACAATATGCTGCTGATGTAATTGTTGATACCAGTGCAAATCAATGTTGGTAGTGCACTGATATACTAGATGCTTTATCTCTTAGTATTTGGGGCATATGTAGTTGTCTGATAACACATAGGCACTGGGAATGCAACTGAGACTATGTCTTAAACAAACCCTATCCCAAATAAGATAAATAAATGCTATCAAAACCTATGCCCATAATAAAACCTGTCCTGTTCATAATACAAAGATACTGTGAATAGGGATGAGACTATCCTAAAAATGCATATCTCCATAGCAAATTTTGATAGACTCCTCCCATATGACAAATCCTGGCTCCCACCATGGTACTTTTTGATATAGTGGAGAACTTCCATCATAACAATCAATATTTTCTGGCCATATGTGAGATGCAGTATCATTGCATGACCTAACCTTGCCTTACCTTATGGTGATCAGGAATTATAAAAGGCCACAAGGCCTGCAGGTCCTGGTCTTGTCAGGCCCCCAGTCTGGTGATCTAACAGTCTCAAATTGTGGATAGATTTAGTGTGAGATGTCATACATGATGTCAGCTTAGTGCATATCAAGCTTAGACTCAACTGGTCAGCTGAGGTTGATGACAGTATCAGGTATGGAAGAGCATTCCAATCATTGACAGCCCACATGCTGAACGAGTTATGACGGATGAGAGTCTTAGCTCGAGGTCTTCTGAGCTTCCATTAGTGTCCTCTTGTGACCTCTGAGTTGTGTCTTGTCAGGAGCTCCTCTTCCGACAGCAACATACCTCCGTGAAACTGCTGGTACACTGTTACCATGTCTCCTCTGCAACGATGGCAGTACAGCGAGGGCAACTGAAACAGTCTGAGCCTCTCAGGGCATGGCTGGCGCCTCACTTCATACACAAGCCGGGTAGCTCGTCGCTGAATCCGCTCCAGTCGCTTCTAGTCCAGTTTGCCGAACGGGCCCCAGATGACGCTGTCATACTCATAAGTACGGACGTACTAATATATTATAGAGCGATGGCAACGTGCGAGCATCGATGTTGGCTAAAAACCGTCCAACGACCGCCAGCATCTGGTTGGCCTCGGAGGTCGCTTCCGCTGTCTGCACGTGAAACTTGAGCCGGTAAACCACGAAGATCCCGAGGTCCTTCTCAGTGGACTCGGTCACGATTTCGGCGCCCTCCAAGAAGTAGGTCAGCCTCGGCTTGCAGTTCCCGATGCACATTATTGTGCACTTTGCTGCACTAAAGTGAAGCGGCCACTCCTTTGACCACTTAGCCAGGGCATCGAGATCAACCTGCAGAGATGAGGTAGTCAGGGGCCTCGGGACACGACAGCAGACCTTGGTGTCATCCGTGAACATCTTGACCACGCGTCACGCTTGTTCTGGCAGATCGTTCACGAAAATTATGAACAGCGTTGGTCCAAGCACTGATCCTTGCGGGATGCCGCTGACGACGTCGGTCCAGTCCGACCTCTAGCCCTGGGCCCGCACTCTCCGCATCCGGTTGGTAAGAAAAGCCCTGATCCAGCGTAGCAAATTACCTCTAACACCATAAGCATGCAGCTTGGAGAGCAGACGGTTATGAGGCACGGAATCAAATGCTTTGCTGAAGTCCAGGTACGCCACGTCCACTGGCCCTCCATCCTCTACTGCAGCGCTCCAATCTTCCATGACCTCCAATAGCTGGGTGATACAGGACCGCTTAGGGAGAAACCCATGCTGGGCTGCATGTAGAAGTCCAGACTCCGAGAAGTGATGAAGTAAGGCATCATGGTCGAAAGTTTCGAGTATCTTGGAGGGAATGGCAGTGAGGCTCACTGGACGGTAGCTCGCTGGAGATTGCCGGTTACCTTTCTTAAAAATCGGGACTACCTCGCCAAGCTTCCACTCCTTGGGGAGCCTTCCGGATGTCACAGATTTTCGGAAAAGCATGCTGAGGGGTGCTGCCAGGACATCTACAGACTTACGAAGAAGCCTTGGGTGGACATCGTCCGGCCCAGGGCGCTCGAGGTCTTCAGAGCAGCCAATTTCTTTGCCACTGCCTGGTTAAAGATGTCCACGTCATCCAGAAAAGGTCCAGTAAAGTTGCGCGGCAACACAGGCATGGCACTAGTACCTTCGTCCGTGAAAACACGCGAAGAATTTACAGAGGACATTGGTCTTCCTTTCGTTACTGCTGGTCAACACTCTATCATGGTCAAGACGGTGTTCTACCCTGCATCTTATGCTTAGTCTTGAGTTTGCATACTTCCAAAAGGCCTTGGGGCTTCTTTTGAGGTCCGCTACTAATTTCATCTCATACTCTTTCCGAAGGTTTCTGGTCAACTTCCGATGGTCATTGCGACACCGCTTAAGCCTGGCATGGTCTAGAACATCCTGGGTCCGCGTGTGCGTACGCCATAGTCTTTCCTTAGCCTTCTTTAGCTGCATGGCCGTTGGGTTCAAGTACAAGTTCTTCTTAGGATTAGCCCTTTTCTGGATGGAGCAAACCTCAGTAGCCCTGGCGATTCTCTCCTTGAAGAAGTTGTATGACTGCTCTTGTTTCAACGTGCATTTTCCGGCAATTTAGAATTTTTCTATAAAGAGAAGAAGCATATTGGCTATTCTTAAGGATTGATATAATCCAATATTCTGAGGGAAGAAAATTCATACCCACAATGCAATGACCAGAGTGCATGATGCATACCTATCAGTCTGCAGGGTATCTCCTTGTTTGCACCAGATTTAGGTTCAATGATTTAATGACGCAGATTTGATATATTTATGCTCACTGAACCAATGGGTAGTAAGCAAAGACCAGAGAATAGAGATGCACAATAAGAGGGGCTAGTCCTGTTCTTCAAACTACAGGTTAGTAACTATCCTCAGGTGTTTTGAAAATGTGCACCTCTTCTCACTTATCTGGATATGCCATGTATGTTCTCCCTTGGCCTGCCAGGAGTTGGTTACAGTATCAAGATAACTCACCCCCACACAGAGCAGTGACTGGTATTTTGTGAGTGGCTTGCAGAAGATGGTGTAGATATGCTTTTAACAGCTTTCAAATATACTTTTTCCTTTCAGACACTTACACCAAACTTTTAAGACATTTTTATACCAAAAATTTGTGTTTTCCACATCAAGCTCTTCTGAGGAGCAAGTGGGAAGCCCACATGAAGGCCATTTGACATTGGCTTTGGCATGTTAAACAGGTGCAATGTCTGCACAGTACCATGCACAAATTTGGGAGCCTTTTCTGTGCTACAAATTTTGTGCAAAATAACCTCTTTAGTTCACCTACTTGCAAGAAATAAAATGCTGAACAGGCTCTCCCTGAGAATATGGCCAGATCCAGTTTGTATGCCCGCTCTCCAACCCCACAGCGTTTGGGAGGAGCGGCCATCCCAGTTACGCCCTGTCACATCCTGTGCAACTTGGTGGCATAGAGTGTCCTCTGGAGACACAGAGTCATGCCCATGCACCAGCAGCATACAGTAGTCTGACACCACCCCTCACCCTGAGTCATGCCCGTGCACCAGCAGCATACGGCCATCCTACACCACCCTCGCCCTGAGTCATGCCCGTGCACCAGCAGCATACGGCCATCCGACACCACCCTCGCCTGAGTCATGCCCGTGCACCAGCATACGGCCATCCGACACCACCCCTCGCCCTGAGTCATGCCCGTGCACCAGCGGCATACTGCCATCCGACACCATCCCTCGCCCTGAGTCATGCCCATGCACCAGCAGCATACGGCCATCCGACACCATCCCTCGCCCTGAGTCATGTCCGTGCACCAGCAGCATACTGCCATCCGACACCACCCCACTCGCCCTGTCATGCCGTGCACCAGCAGCATACTGCCATCCACACCACCCCTCGCCTCAGTCATGCCCGTGCACCAGCAGCATACGCCATCCTACACCATCCCTCGCCCTGAGTCATTCCCGTGCACCAGCAGCATACTGCCATCCGACACCACCCCTCGCCCTGAGTCATGCCCGTGCACCAGCAGCATACGGCCATCCTACACCACCCCTCGCCCTGAGTCATTCCCGTGCACCACCAGCATACAGCTACCCGACACCACTCCTCGCCCTAACTGGCTGTCCTCACCACACCACGCGATGGCTGTGAGCGTCAGCTGATCAGGCTACCACGCCGCCTCCTCGCTGACGACGCGTCGTCCCTCCCGCAGGCGCCTCCGCCAGCATGGCGTCGACCGTGATCACCCCGGCGACCGAGGCTCCGTCTGAGCCTACCGCCACCGGGTCGCCCGCGCCCGGCCCGACCGAGGCCAGCACGGCCGAGAATGTGCGATCGCTGGTCCAGGTGGAGGGCCGCGCCGCCAGGAACCTGCTCGTCTTCAACGTGCTCGTGGACAACAAGAACCCATCGTCTGGTGCGAAAGGCCGCAGTGCTGCCCGTTTGTAGTATGCTGAGTTGTCTTCCTGCGTTGGCTATTGGTCGGAAGATTTTTGGCGCGTAAACGTAAATCAATTTCAATGAATAATTATTTAAGATTTCAGGGCGCTGGTTGCGGTACGAGTGTAATGTTGATGGTCGTCCAGCGTCGGCACCTGACCTCGGCTCTGCCAATACTCTGGTTGGGAATCCTGTTGGTGCACCGGCCGCGTCTGCCGGAGCGGGCATGTATCCCCTCCCAGCCGTGACCAGTGGTCCCTGCCGCCCTCAGTGCTACGCTCGCCGCGCCGCCAGCCGGCCGCGTCGGCGGGCGGCGCGTCGCCGCGGCCCGGCCGCGCCCCGCGCCAGGATGAGCGGCCCCCAGCGCGGCCCGCCGCCGGCCTGGCGCACGCGCGCAAGCGGGGCCGCGCGCGCTCCGTGTCGGCCGGCCGCGGCGCCGCCAAGGGCCTCCACGCGCGCTACTGGAGCTTCCTGTTCGAGAACCTGCGCCGCGCCGTCGATGAGATCTACCAGACGTGCGAGACAGACGACAGTGTGCTCGAGTGCAAGGTGCGGCGGGGGGGGGGGGGGGGGAGAGAGACGGCAGGATAGCTGTGGCAGGATGTTACGTTCGTGTTGTTAGCTGGTTGGGACTATTGGATGCAAGTGTTTAGACACTTTAAGTCATGGGCTTCGATTGCATGAACGGGTGCTGCTGTTGTCAGCGAATGCTCCGTTGGCTCACAGGCTTACGGTTTCGGTTCTCAGGAAACCATCATGATCCTAGAGAGGTGCACGCAGGACTTCCGTAACTTGATCGAGTGGATGAAGATCAAATGGGAGTATGACCACACGCCGAAGCCCCAAAGACCGGCGTCGGTTGCGTGGGAAATACGGAAGACCTCTCCAGGAAAGGTGCGGATCTGGCTGCGGGGAGCGCTGCTGCGGGGTTTCCGTTATTGGCGCGTGCTAGTACCACCGCACTTGTAATTCTTCTTGTAAATGGTGGTCTGTGAAGCATGATATTCGATGTAAATGATCGTATTGTTGCTTAGTACAACCGTCAACTAAGCGCATTATGCTCGGTATGCCGTGGTGGCCCGTTGGCATCTGGCTTTGTGTGGTGTGTCGTCACCGGACGTCACGTGTCGCCTGAGTCTGCCGCCACGCCGCCGACTCTGCCCTGTTAGCATGGCAGTGGATCTTGCTGTGTTCTGTCCCCATCGGGCGCTCACCCGCCCGTGTGAGCCCTTCGCCTGTCTGTCACCGCCTCAACCCGTCCAGTCGCCTCATCAGCCGCTGATCGGTCTGTACCGCTGCCGCAGCTTCCTCTGGCTCTGGTCGAGAAGAAGCTGATAGGCGACCAGAGCCGCCGTCAGCTGGCGTTCGAGGACCGGAGCACGGCGGACGCGGCCACGTGCACCGATCTGCAGGCGGCCGGCGACCCGGACGGCGCCGTCGGCCGCTACCTGGAGCACGCGCTGCGCTCAGCCATCGATGCCACGGCCGCCGCCGGCGCCGACGCAGGCGTCGACACCTGCGCCGATGCCGGCGCCGACGCCGGGCCGCCGCGGCCGGCCGGGCCCGCCGAGGCGCCGGGTCGGGCGGCGCCGAACGCCGAGCCGGCGGCGAAGGCCGAGGCGGAGGCGGGGACAGCGGGCGGCGCCGGCGGAGAAGACTGAGGCGGAGGCGGGACAGCGGGCGGCGCGCGGCCGGCCAGCGTCGGCGCCGCGGCCGCGGCCGACGCGCGCGGCCGGCCCGGCGGCGGCGCGTCCGCAGGCGGCCGTGTCGCCGCGTGGCGCTGCCGGTCGTGCCGCGCCGGGCCGAGCGGCGGCGGCGCCGGCGGTCGGCCGCGGGGTCAGGCCAGAGCTGAGGCCTGCCGCGCGAGCGCTGCAGGTGAGGGCGGCCAGCCGGCTCCGTGACCGCTGGCCGGGCTGATCATGTTTGGTGCAGCGAAGAACGTGAGCATGCGGGAGTCGTGCTGAACTAACGCATAGGGCCGTGTCGGTCCTGTTGCGTTTTAGGTCGGACCCGGCCCAAGCGCTCATGCCAGACCGATGATGTTGGGGTTAAACAATCGTCAGTTGTACTGCACTGTTTGAGGCTGAAATGTTGTCCGTGGCCCTTTGCTCTCGTAGAGGTTGGTAACGTCACTCGCCCCTGGGTTATTTGTCGCAAGCTACGCCGCCAAGTGTCGACGCTGGCGGTGGCCTCCTGCCCTCCTCAGCCGCCTGACCTCGTTCCCCGCGTCTCCGGCAGCCGGCGACGGCTCGCGGCGGCGGCAGCGTGCGGCCTGCCGTCGGCGCCCGGCGGGCGGGGACCGAGCAGCGACCGCGCGCCGGCCAGAGGGGCCCGCCGCCCGTCAGGAGCCACGGCACGGCGGGGAGAGCGGCTGCCGGCCGGGCGGCCCCCGCCGGCCCGCCCACGGTCAGTAGCGCCGCCTGGTGGCCGGCGGCGCTAGTGTGCGTGGCCGCCGCTGCTCAACAGACGGTCAGCTCAGCTCAGGCGGTCTGATGGTCCGGAAGGGACAGTGGTCCGGGACGGACTCATGTGACCACGCGGTGATTGAACGCTAGCCTGTTCTTTGCCGCATTGCTTCCACCATTATCCACCTGCTCTGTGAAGTTGATCGCACTGTCGTTTGTGGACGCCATCCTTACGCGAACCATCACATTGAGTACGAACCTCGTGGGACTCGGCGTCGTACTCTGGCATCACCTCGTTACGATTTGGGCTGTGCCTGGCTGTGACGGCCGCGCGCCGGTGCCCCAGTCCCGGACCGGCATCCAGCGCTCGGTCACCATCTGCACGGACCGGCCGCCGGCGCCGGCCCAGCTCTACTCCAGCTGCGTCAAGTCGCACTCCAACTCGTCGCTCAGCTCCACCACTTCGTCGTCGGGACACAGCTGGGCGGACCGGGTGCGGGGCATTACCGCTCCGTCAGCGGCGGCGGCGGCGGCGGGCGTGCCCGCTGGTCCCGGCCCCGGCGCCGGCGTCGGGGCCGGACCCGGCTCCGATCCGGCTGCAGCCCCGGTCGAAGGTCAGTGTGCGGGATGGGGGAGCATACTGTCGCCGTGAGGTATGCTGCTGGGAGGCTGCGGTCGTGCCGCGTTGTTACTGAATCAAGCCGGGACGAAGCCTTGGGGCAGAGCATGTCGATGGTTTTAGCGGCCGTCGTGCATTTCCGATTGGTGGAATCAACAGGTCGTGTTTCCGAGTTCGCAAACGTTGCTTTTTCAGATGACGGCGGCGGTTGGGAAACCGTAAAGAGCAGGTCCAGGTCCCGGCTGTCGCCCCTCAACCAAACTGCCAGGAGGGCACCACTGCAGGTACTGGCTTCATTTCCGTGGTCTCCCACCATATGTCAGACGACTTGTGCGGGCCGTGTGCGTGCGACTGTACACAACTATTCCAGTTGTGTTTTGGTTTTAGCGGGTAGCGTGATACGACTTGTGTCCGCACCACCGTCATTACGACTGTAGGAGCTGTTGTGTACGCGCCCGCACTGTGGCGAGCGGACCTCTGACCCTGGCCGCTCGGCGTCCGGCAGCGGAAGGGCTCGGCCGAGGCGGCGTGCGTGCGCCCGTACAGCGCGCGCGCCCGCTTCCAGCAGCCGACGTCGGCCGTCTCGCTGCCGTCGCTCTCCAGCATCGCCGCCGGCGACGAGACGGACGAGGAGCGGCCCGAGCGGCGCGCCAGCGAGCGGGCTGGCCGAGCGGCGCCCCGCCGCGGCGGCGCGCGCCGCCCGGCGCCGCCGCCGGCCCGGCCGCAGCCCACCGAGTCTCTGCGCCGCTCCTGCGAGCGCGTGCCCAGCCAGCCGGCCGGCCGACTGGCGGAGGCGGCGGCCGGCGGTCCGCCACCGCCACCGCCACCGCCGCCGCCACCGCCGCCGCCACCGCCGCCGCCACCGCGGGAGGAGGGCCAGGGCGAGGCGCGGCGTGAGGCAAAGCCGGTGCGGCTGGAGATCGGCCGGAGCGACGCGACCAGCGGGTGAGTGGTGCCGGTCGGCGAGCAGGCAGGTACATCGCACTGCCTCGTGTGGTGGATTCGTGGAGGTCCCATGATGCCTGGCGTGACAGTTTATGTGACATTCGGAGCGTCTCGGGAGCAATATCTTCGCGTGGCAGTGTCACGTGTTCTTGTTCTTTCAGAGCGGCCAAGCGTGAGGTTGCCGGGACTCTGGCGCCGTCCGTTGCGCCTGCGGCGCCGCCTGCGGACCCGGCCATACATTCTTCCGTCCCCTGCCTTCGCTCCCCCTCGCCTCCCACCTCCTCGCCGCCCACCTCGGCCTCCCAGTCGCCGCCGGTGCTGGCGGTGCCGCCGCCGGCCGCGACCTCGGCCACGCCCGCCTCCGCCTCTGCGGCGGCGGACGGGGCCGGCCGTGATCTGGCGTCGCCGGTGACCCCGCGTGACCTGACCTCGCCCGAGCTGGACGAGGACAGCGTGGACGAGGAGATGGTGATGGCCGAGAAGGCGCTGCAGTCGGCCATCGTGGAGGAGCGCCAGCTGGAGCAGCAGCTGGCCGAGACGGAGAAGTGCGTCATCGAGGTGGGTCCACCGTGCCGGCGGTCCGCGGCGACGGCAGATGGCTGTGTGAACCTCAACAAGCAAACGCTTGTGGCGGTGTCCTCACTGTTACTCCTCAGTGGAAAAACCGTGTCTGTTTATGGCATGCAAAGTCTAAGCTTTGTATTGTGGTAAGGGCTACTGATGTCTACGAAGGACGGGCTTTTGCACACAGACTGATGCGATATGGACAATAAATCGTGCAGATTTATGGCACGTTGCACATAGTCGTTGGCGCCATGACATCCGTGGACCATCCCCGTGGCCGATAAGATGAGGTCGAGGGCTGGTGTCCTCTTGCATCAGATTTTACTGCTTGAGAGGTAGAGGAAGAGAAGGCTCTAACCCTTGGCCTCGTCAGTACCTGACGTTCAGATGGCGGCTGGGGTAATGACGTCAAACCTGAAACTGGGAACAGCTGGCGTCGTGTAGGGAGATGGTATCCCCCTCAACATCGACACACATTAGATTTGTTACAAAAATCTCACGCAGCAGCCTTGTAAGACAGTATCTGATCGCGAGCGGTGTCAGCGATTAAGCTGATCAACCAGGAACAAATTAAATCCCTGGGACCCGACACGATACGTGTGGTGGCCATCGTTCATGGGCATGGGTGTATGGAGGTGTACCTACTGCCGCACCTGCGCGGCCGCCAGCACCAGGAGTCGGTGCGCGCCGCGGCCGGCGCCGACCTGGCGGGCGAGGAGCTGCTCACGTACAACGTGCGCCACATCACCGACGCCGCGCCCCAGCACGTCATGAACCATACATCCATGATGGTGGCCATCGAAAGCCACAAGTCCCGCCTAGCACAGACTTGAAACCGAAGGCCGGCGGCGCAGCCGTTCGGGACATAATTCCAGTCCAGGGCCTGCCCAGTCGCGCAGCAGGGTAACAGTACTAGTAGCGCTTATTTTGTACGTCTGCGCACCAGAAGTGCGGGCCTCGATTGTCCCGTTCTTGCCATGGTGAAAGTCAGGCGACGGCGCATGGCCTTAGCAGCTGAGTGCGCCGTAAAGCCCCGACGACGGCGACACAGCAGCGGCTGACACCGTGTGCTGCGGCCCCGGCAGGTGGACACGGAGACGGACGGCGACTCGACCTCGATCGACACCGAGTGTGAGGGCGACGGTGACGAGGAGTCGGGCCGCACGGCACCCACGCCGCGCAGCCTCATCGAGGACCAGTACGCGCCCGAGCTGGAGGGTAAGGCGACGTCTCGCCGGGGAGGGGGGGGGGGGGGGTGGACGCGGCTGGGTGGACGCCACTGCCTAATGAGGCGTCTAGCTGACTCGAGCACCAGGGCTGTTGGTTAGCGTTCGCCACGCATGTTGGGGCGGCGATCAGCGTCCCGCTCCCATCACGGGGGAGGGGGAGGGGAGGGAACGCTTTGCTGCGGGTGGGATGATCGGGTGGCTTCACGTAGCCTTCCGCCGGGGCTGAGACGGGAGCGATATCCCGCATGATTTGACGTCACGCCCGTGGAGGGAAACGCGCCCTGCACCGGCAGACCTGCGCGTGATGACCTTTGCGCGTGTACGTGCGCGGCAGGCCTGTCGTGGGGCGACCGCATGGACATGCTGGAGGAGCTGGAGGACATCTCCAGCCGCAAGCCGGGGCGCGGTCTCCAGATGCACGAGAAGCTCTCATCTCCCAGCCGCAAGAAGGCGCTCTCCGAGACGATTCGACTGCACCAGGAGCGCCAGAAGAAGGCCAGTCACATGCGCCAGACGCTGATGGAGCAGAAGACGCAGAAGCTCAGCGAGATCAGCATCAAGGTGCGTCAGGCGGCGGGACGTCCAGCGCCGGCCTGTGCCGCGCGAGTGGCGTGTCCTGTCGAGTCGGCTTAAGGGCGTCGCTTAGGTCCCGAGAGCTTTTCCGGCCTGGTCGTGCCGCGCTGTGTGGTGTCGCGCGCACTGGTCAGGCGTCCTGACTCGCCGCGCCGCCGCCAGATCGAGGAGGTGCGTCAGCAGAAGGAGCAGCTGCTGGAGCGGCGCCGCCTGATGCTGGAGCGCAAGATGTCGCGCGCTGAGGAGAAGCGCAAGAAGCACTTGCAGGGTATCGTGCGGCGCGCGCACGACGAAGAGGAGAAGGCCAAGGAGATCGCCTTCATCAACGAGATGGAGGCCAAGAACAAGCGGCACGAGTTCCTCTCGCAGATCCAGGTGAGCAGTGACGTCACCTGGTGGGTGTGGTCGTTTCGCGGGCGTCGGCGTTCCTCTCGCAGATCCAGGTGGGCAGTGACGCCACGTGGCGGGTGTGGTCGTATTGGGGGCGTCGGCGTTCCTCTCGCAGATCCAGGTGGGCAGTGACGCCACGTGGCAGGCGTGGTCGTATTGGGGGCGTCGGCGTTCCTCTCGCAGATCCAGGTGGGCAGTGACGCCACGTGGCGGGTGTGGTCGTATTGGGGGCGTCGGCGTTCCTCTCGCAGATCCAGGTGGGCAGTGACGCCACCTGGTAGGTGTGGTCGTATTGGGGGCGTCGGCGTTCCTCTCGCAGATCCAGGTGGGCAGTGACGCCACCTGGTAGGTGTGGTCGTATTGGGGGCGTCGGCGTTCCTCTCGCAGATCCAGGTGGGCAGTGACGCCACCTGGTGGGTGTGGTCGTATTGGGGACGTCGGCTGTGATCGTCTTGCACGCGTGGGATGCTGCGCCGTGGACTGATTTGTGTTCAGGCCGGTTGGCGTTGCTGTAGATGTTGCTTGATTAAGCGATCGATAGCCATGTTTCAGTAGCCGGCGTAGGTGCTGCCACGCTATTGTCAAAGCAGACGTATGTGTCTACTGCTGGTTATGCGCGAGTTTCATATTGCCACTGTTTCCCATTGGTGCCGCATTGTGAGCGGTATGCTGCCTGATGGCTCGTCTTGAGGGTAATTTACTGACGCCTGGCCAACCTTCTGCGCAATCCTGCGTTCGTTTGGGTCGCTGTCGTCTGAGCTGAAACCCTAAGTGAGATGACTATGCTGAACCATTTCTGGCCTATTTCCCCATCAAGGCTAGAAAAGTATGTGGCCGCGTGACGTGCACTGACGCCCGCGGTGTCGACAACCCCGTGTCGACTTCGCGTGTCTTAACCTGACCTCGTCTGACCTCGCCCCTGCCGCCCTGACCTCGGCTGACCTGGCGCCGCCGGCCGCCGCAGACGCAGGAGGCGCGCCTGGCCGGCATCCAGGAGGAGCGGCAGCGCCGCGTGGAGGAGAAGGCCGCCAAGGAGGCGGCCGTGGAGGAGAAGCGACGCGCCCTGGAGCAGGAGCGGCGCGTCAAGCTGGAAGAGCTTAAGCAGAAGCGCCAGGAGCGCCTGGAGCGCATCCACCGCGAGCAGCAGGACAAGGAGAAGGAGCGCCAGGAGATGGCGCGCGAGAAGCAGCGGTGAGTGTCGGCACCGGGTGCAGCGTTACGCTCGCTTACGTGACGCTGGCGGGCGGTGGTGGCTGTGAATAACCTCACAGGCCCGTCCTGTTGCACCCGGACCTTGATGTCTTGCTGCACCACTGGAACAGATGTGTCGCACAGCATGTGGTGCGTGGAAATAACGGTGCCTGTGATAGCTATGTGATGCAGTTTTTGCTCATATTCTGATAATCTATAAAGGTGCATGTGTTGAAGTAGGGGTCGGCGTCTCCCCAGAGAGGATGGGTCATGGATGACCAGAATCACCAGTGCTATCGGAGGTGAAGTCGCTGACACTGAGCCGATTTTGATGTCCCCGTGCATGCCTGCCCCACACTGTGTGTCTGCAAGGCGTCTTACAGCCTCGGCTGGCGGATTCCTTTTGGATGGCGTCATTTGGCGCTGACGCACGATTCCCTGCCTTGCCCTCCCCCCCCCCCCCCCCTCCTGTCCGCCCCCGCTCCCCGGGCGGTGGCCAAGCCTTGTTCCGCCATGGTTCTCCGATGGCATGATCTGATAGTGGGAGCATTGCTCGGCTCTGGCCCCCACCCCCCGAAGTCGGACACTCCTTGCCAGTGAACGTGATGAGCACCTCTGACTGCTGTCCCTCCCTGTGACAGGGACCGGGACGGACACCTCTGACCGCTGCCCCTCCCTGTGGCAGGGACCGGGACGAGCAACTCTGACTGCTGTCCCTCCCTGTGACAGGGACCGGGACGAGCACCTCTGACCGCTATCCCCCCCTGTGACATGGACCGGGACAAGCACCCCTACCGTTGTCCCTCCCTGTGGCAGGGACCGGGACGAGCACCTCTGACCGCTGTCCCTCCCCATGACATGGACCGGGACGAGCACCTCTGACCGCTGTCCCTGCCTGTGACAGGGACCGGGACAAGCAGTGGCAGGGACCGGGAGGAGCACCTCTGACTGCTGTCCCTTTCTGTGACAGGGACCGGGACGAGCACCTCTGACTGCTGCCCCTCCATGTGACAGGGACCGGGACAAACAGTGGCAGGGATCGGGACGAACACCTCTGACTGCTGTCCCTTTCTGTGACAGGGACCGGGACAAGCACCTCTGACCGCAGTCCCTTCCTGTGACATGGACCGGGACGAGCACCTCTGACCGCTGTCCCTCCCTGTGACAGGGACCGGGACGAGCACCTCTGACCGCTGTCCCTCCCCGTGACATGGACCGGGACGAGCACCTCTGACCGTTGTCCCCTCCTGTGACATGGACCGGGACGAGCACCTCTGACCGCTGTCCCTCCCTATGACATGGACCGGGACAAGCACCTCTGACCGCTGTCCCTCCCTGTACAGGGACCGGGACGAGCACCTCTGACCGCTGTCCCTCCCTGTGACATGGACCGGGACGAGCACCTCTGACCGCTGTCCCTCCCTATGACATGGACCGGGACAAGCACCTCTGACCGCTGTCCCTCCCTGTACAGGGACCGGGACGAGCACCTCTGACCGCTGTCCCTCCCTGTGACATGGACCGGGACGAGCACCTCTGACCGCTGTCCCTCCCTGTGACAGGGACCGGGACGAGCACCTCTGACCGCTGTCCCTCCCCGTGACATGGACCGGGACGAGCACCTCTGACCGCTGTCCCTCCCTGTGACATGGACCGGGACGAGCACCTCTGACCGCTGTCCCTCCCTGTGACATGGACCGGGACGAGCACCTCTGACCGCTGTCCCTCCCTGTACAGGGACCGGGACGAGCACCTCTGACCACTGTCCCTCCCTGTGACATGGACCGGGACGAGCACCTCTGACCGCTGTCCCCCCTGTGGCAGGGACCGGGACACCTTGGCATGGACGGGACGAACACCTCGACCGCTGTCCCTCTGTGACAGGGACCGGGACGAGCACCTCTGACCGCTGTCCCTCCCTGTGACAGGGACCGGGACGAGCACCTCTGACCGCTGTCCCTCCCTGTGACAGGGACCGGGACGAGCACCTCTGACCGCTGTCCCTCCCTGTGACATGGACCGGGACGAGCACCTCTGACCGCTGTCCCTCCCTGTGACAGGGACCGGGACGAGCACCTCTGACCGCTGTTCCCCTCCTGCGACAGGGGACCGGGACGAGCCACCCTCTGACCGCTGTCCCTCCCTGTGACAGGGACCGGACGGAGCAACCTCTGACCGCTGTCACCTCCCTGTGACATGGCCCGGGAACGAGCAACCTCTGACCGCTGTCCCTCCCTCGTGACATGGACCTGGGACAAGGAGCCACCTCTGACCGCTGTTCCCCTCCCTGTACAGGGACCGGGAAGCGAGCACCCTCTGACCACTGTTCCCTCCATGGTGACAGGACCGGGACGAGCACCTCTGACCCGCTGTTCCCTTCCCTGTGACAGGGACCGGGAACGAAGCACCTTCTGATGCCGCACTGTTCCCTCCCCTGTGACAGGGACGGGACGAGCACCTTCTGACCGCTGTCCCTCCCTGCTGACATGGGACCGGGACAAGACCACCTCTGACCCCACTGTCCCTCCCTGCTGACCATGGGACCTGGGCCGAGCACCTCTGACACGCTGTCCCTCCCTGTGACAGGACCGGTACGAGCCAACCTCTGACGCCTGTCCCTCCCTGTTGAATGGACCGGGAACGAGCACCTGCTGACCGCTGTTCCCTCCCTGCGACCAGGGGACCGGGACGAGCACCTCTGACCGCTGTCCCTCCCTGTGACAGGGACCGGGACGAGCACCTCTGACCGCTGTCCCTCCCTGTGACAGGGACCGGGACGAGCGGATCTCGGCGCTGCACGCGGCCCAGCAGGCGACCGCCGAGGAGCTGCAGAAGCGCATCCAGCAGAAGCAAGAGGAGTCGGCGCGCCGCCACGAGGAGAACATGGTGCAGATTCGCCAGAAGGCGCTGGAGCTGAGCGTGCGCAGCGCCGCCGCCGGCAGTGACGACACGGGCGCCCAGCTGGCGCCCTACGACACCAAGAAGATGTGCACGCTCTGTAACGTGCTGGTGCGTCGGCAGAGACTGGTGCCGCGCGGGATGTCCTGCGATCCTCGTTACTCGTGCATTGTGGGACGCGTGTCTCGTGTTATCGTTTTGTTGAACGGATACTGTGTGTCGATCCTTTTTTGCGTTGCGCGTATCTTATCGATGCCCGTTGTTTTGCTGTTGTTTGCGCGTTGAAGCCGCGTTTAGCAGCACCTTTCAAGTCAAGGTAGTACCAGGTCTACCACATAAAGATAGTACCAGGACTACCACGTAAAGATGGTTCCAGGTCTACCACATAAAGATTATACCAGGTCTACCACATAAAGATAATACCAGGTCTACCACATAAAGATAATACCAGGTCCCAAAAGCTACCACATGCAGTGAAGATGTCTGAAAAATTAAGTAAGCAACGTTCAGTTTTTACTTCCATCTGGGTTTGCATCGCTGGAAATCATTGTGGAACGTCATAATTCAGTCTGGCTTGGGAGAGCGAGGTAAGGACCTGCAAGCCAAACTTGTGCAGTTTCTCCTCAAACGGCCCACTGCATGCCTGTGACGTATCGGCCGCCGCCTCTGGCCGCAGATCGGCTCGGAGGTGTATCTGCTGTCGCACCTGCGCGGCCGCCAGCACCAAGAGTCGGTGCGCGCCGCGGCCGGCGCCGACCTGGCGGGCGAGGAGCTGCTCACGTACAACCTGCGCCACATCACCGACGCCGCGCCCCAGCACATCATGAACATGACCTTCGACAAGGAGCGCCACAAGACGCTGCGCAAGCGCTGCAAGAAGATCAAGGCGCGCATGGTGGCCAGGTGAGCCCGGCGGCGGGGGCGGAGTCGGCGGGACGGCGGGACGGCGCGGGCCGCCCGCGGAGCGAGACGAGGCGTCGGCTCCGGCTTCCGTCCGGTCTCGGATGTGCGCAGTGCTTGGGTGGTGACCGGAAGGCGAGGTTGGGTAGCGGCTGACGTGTGTGGTCGTCCTCACTTGCAGGACGCTTGAGGCGGCGTGGGCGGGAGGCTGGTAGTCGCTTGGTTGTTTACTGTTGGTTTGAAGTCGTAATGGTCGTCTCGTTGAGTCGTCACTTTTTAACACTTTGAATGGTACTGACTGATCGTCTTGAAAGAACGAGCAGACAGCAATCGGTGCTCTGGCGTGGGTCGTGCGAGAGAAAAGTATTTTAGCAGGCCAAGCGAAATGAAAGTACTTATGTGTCTTACAAATGTTCAGGTACACATGTTGCTCAGTACGTGGGTTCTCAATGGCATGTCCCATGCGTGTGTTCTATGAGTTATCAAAGCTCCTCAAGATTTTCCATGGTGTGATATACCATTCTTGTCCTGTGCGCTAGAGATATGCATCGTTGGATAAAGGATCGAGGGTACCCTCCTGCATCCTTCAGCGATTCGCCGAGTCGTGGCGGGCGTCCGCGAGTCCCGTCTCCTGCTGATCCCACAGACAGGAGGAGTTCGCCAAGTCGTCGCAGGTGCGCCAGCCGCCGGTGGACTCGCCGCACCGTGCCAAGCTGACCAAGTGCGTGAAGGAGCTGAACAAGACCGTGTCCGGCCAGGGCCGCGGCCCGTGGCCGAACGCGGCCGTCTCCGCTCTGGACCGCACCCTGGGAGAGATGACGCGTGTCCTCGAGAAGGGGGTACGTCGGCGCTGATGACTCGCGCCGAGGCACGCCGTCCAGGTCCTCCTCGGATCGCTGCCCGGGCTGGTCGCCCAGCACGGCGTCCTGCCGCCGTTGGCTGCTTTGCGACCGTGGTGTTCTTGGCTTGAACGGTCTCATCACGGCGTGCCGGCGCGTAGGCACGCCGTGAACGATTTGCCGCATCAGCGCAGCTCGAATGTGTACTGCTATTTCTCAACCCCGCTAATCGGTACACCGCTGCTCGGCAACTGGCTCCGTCCTTGATGGGAGGCGCCTGGGAGGCCGTCTGTCCAGCGTGCGGCGCGCGCCCTCTGGCTGGTCCGCTCCGGGTCCGACCGCTGACCCCCGTCGCGACCGTGGCCATGCCCTGACTCGGCGCTGCACGCCGCCAGATTCGCGGCCGACCAGACGACCCTGTGCGCCAGCGGCGGCCTGGCCGTGCTCTCCGGCATCATCTCCGAGATCGAGCAGGAGCTGGCACGAGACGTCGAGATCGTGCCGGCCCGGTAAGCATCGCAGGGGGAGACCGGAGACCGCGGCACGCTGACGCCGTCCGCTCGCTGGCTCGTCTGCGGTCGTGCGGC
Source organism: Pollicipes pollicipes (assembly GCF_011947565.3). NCBI lineage: Eukaryota > Metazoa > Arthropoda > Thecostraca > Pollicipedomorpha > Pollicipedidae > Pollicipes > Pollicipes pollicipes. The sequence goes on from NW_023596746.1 coordinate 31,400,926, forward strand.
CGCTGCAGCCCCCCCCCCCCCCCCGTGCTCAGCTGGGGGTGTCGTCCCCCTGCCCCCTGGCCTCGTGTGACCAGGCCATGTGTGGTGGCAAGCTTAACGGACCGGACAGTCCTGACTATCCCAGCGCGCAGCTCGTCATCACACCGACTGTGCGGGGGGCGGGGGGGGGGGGGGGAGGACCCCTGAGTAGGGCCGTGGGTTCCGTGCCAGACGTTCTAGCGGTGTACGGCTCGGAGCCGGGTCACTCGCGGGCCCGAGTCAGCATAAAAGACGGCTTGTTTGGGCCTTTCCAGCTACCAGTAGGCTGACTGGTGCCAATAACCCGCGATGTGTTTTTGGTAGCGTGGCCGTCGTAACACGTGCCGGTGGTCTGTAGGACTGACGGCCAGCATCGCTCTGTCGCGCTGGTGACCTGCACTGTTGTCAGCCTGCGCCACCGACCTGTAGGGTTGACACGTGTCGGTTGCCTGCGCCACCGACCTGTGGGGTTGACATGTGTCGGTTGCCTGCGCCACCGACCTGTGGAGTTGACCTGTATCGGTTGCCTGCGCCACCGACCTGTGGGGTTGACATGTGTCGGTTGCCTGCGCCGCCGACCTGTGGGGTCGACATGTGTCGGTTGCCTGCGCCACCGACCTGTGGGGTTGACCTGTGTCGGTTGCCCGCGCCACCGACCTGTGGGGTTGACTTGTGTCGGTTGCCTGCGCCGCCGACCTGTGGGGTTGACATGTGTCGGTTGCCTGCGCCACCGACCTGTGGGGTTGACACGTGTCGGTTGCCTGCGCCGCCGACCTGTGGGGTTGACATGTGTCGGTTGCCTGCGCCACCGACCTGTTGGGTTGACACGTGTCGGTTGCCTGCGCCACCGACCTGCGGGGTTGACATGTGTCGGTTGCCTGCGCCACCGACCTGTGGGGTTGACACGTGTCGGTTGCCTGCGCCACCGACCTGTGGGGTTGACATGTGTCGGTTGCCTGCGCCAGCGGCCTGCGATGGCGATCTCCCCAGGTGGCCTGTACCATTACACTATACTGCTGGCAGGTGCCAGTGACATTGTCAGTGACCTGCGCTGGGGCTCAGCCCCACGGGCGTGGGGGTTGAGCGGTGGGTGAGGTGGTCGACCTGCTCTGACGGCTATCCTGTGCTGCCGCCAGGACGGTGGGCAACGTCAGCCGGGCGCTGGCGGCCGCCTGTCGGGACCACGCGGACAACTGCCTGCACCTGGTCAACAGCAACATGGTGGGCGGCGCCCTCGACTTGCTGATGACCAGGTCAGTGATCGGGGATGATAATCTGTTCAGTGACCCGAGGTGATGACTTGGTTAGTGACCTGAGGTGATAAGCAGGTCAGTGACCTGAGATGATAACCAGGCCAGTGACCTGAGATGATAACCAGGCCAGTGACCTGAGATGATAACCAGGCCAGTGACCCCAGGTGATGGCCAGGTCAGTGACCTGAGATGGTAGCCAGGCCAGTGACCCGAGGTGATGACCAGGTCAGTAACCGCAGATGATGGCCTATCCAGTGACTGCACCGTAGTGCTCTCGTCGTTCTGTTGACGTCCAGCTGATTGAGACCTCGCTCTTCTTATGGTGGCCCGGCGTGTACGTTGTGAGACGTTGCCGCGACAAAATACTCCAGATTGTGACGACGTTAGGCTCGCCAGCCGGTTGAGGCATGGGGCTCCTTCGCCCGGCCGGCCGGTCGACCGCCGCCCCTGTCGGCTGGCGTGTGGACCGCCTGCTGCCTGACAGCCCCGCCCCTGCCCGCCACGGCCTGGGTCGGTGGACCAGCCCCGCCGCTGGGCTCGGGGCGGACGCGGCGGCGTGCAGTGCGAGCCCGCGTCACCCGGCCCGTGCCAGCCGCGTGACCCCGAGCCCTGACCGCGGCCGGCAGGCTCACCCGGCTGTCGTCCACGTGCGCGGCCGCCGGCGGGGTGCACTGCGACCCGGGCGCCGCGGCGCTGATGCAGCTGACCTCGGCCGTCCTGGCGGCGCTGACCCGCTCCGACCTGTCGCACCAGCGCTGGGGCGTGCTGCAGGACGTGTGCAGGTGAGGCGACGGCGGACGGCGCTGCTGGCCCACCTCCGGCGTACGTCCGACAGATGGGTTGTGAGTCGTGGGTCGAAGGGATGACGTCGGTAGGGAGCACGCTCTGGGGACCTTAGAAGGCTTGGGGACGGACGGCGCGGGCGGGCTTTGCTGGAGGAGCTAGCGGAGAGGCGGACGTGTATGCCGGTGGCGCAGTGTCTCCCGTGTGACTTGCTGCGGACTGATGTATTTCGCGTCATTCGTGGGAGTCTGCGGCAAAGGATTGCGTCATCCCCTGGCCAAGCTGTTTGCGTCAGCTTTACAGGCCGCCCGCGTCAGCGTTTCAACCCGAGCTTTATCAGGGATGGACCTTTCGGCACCTCCGCCGTTTTCGGTGACCTTCGCCGCCCCGCTGCGCATGAATCGCGCTGGGTTGTTGCGCCAACGCCCGTTAATCCTGCCTCAAGTGCGCTCCGGCCTGGGGTGTTTGCGCTGCTCATCAAGCGCGTTTGCTTTCGGCGTTTTGCGCAACGCTGGAGGGCCGTCTGCTGTTGCAAGGCGAGGAAGTCCTGCGTCGGTGTCGCTCGGCGTGGGTCCGATAAGTCGTCCGATTATGGTTTATGGCAGCGGCGGAAGCCGGCGTGTCGTTCTGCGCGGCGCGCTCGCAATCGCCGAGGAATGTGGAGGGTCGCGCGCTCTGGACGATGATGCGGCCTGTCGGCGTGACCCCTCTGCGTGTGTCCGATCCGCCCGGAGCCCTCCGGTAATCCTCCAGAGGTCGGCCGACGCATGCGATGATTGATGGGTCGCTCCTGTTTGTGGTGCCGGCCACTGGGTCTCTGGCCATTGTCAGGCCTCACCGGTGCTCTTTAGCTGTGGAGAACTGGATGTCGCTCTTTTTTGTTTCATCACGGCAGCTGTCCTGTCATCATCAGTGGTGAAACCCAGCCGGTACTTGCGTCCGATGGTGGTTGGCGGTGCTGCTGACAGGCGCACTGTCGCCGGGCCTCACTCCGACCGCACTCCCTCAGCTACCTGGTGTGCGTCGGCACGGTGGACAAGATGGCGTCGTTCTTCAGCTGCGTGCAGGGCGGACCGGACCTGGACCCGCACCTCAGCGACTTCCTGGTGCAGAGTCTGCGCCTGCTGCGCACCATGGCTGCCCTGCTCACCTCCAGGTGGGTCGAGTGACGTGATGGCCGCTCTCTTCTTCACTCTCTCGGTCTTCCGATCCTCGACTGGTGACGCCTGCCTCTCCCTCCTCTCCCTCCCCCCCCCCCCCCCCCCCGCCACTGACTGACGTTCTTTAGCGTCTCCCGGCGCGACCGCTCCTTTTGTACGTTGTATTGCTCCCGCTGTCTTTTCAGTACGTGTGACGATGTAGTTTGTCAGTTTTTTGCCCCTAACTGTAATGAATCGTACAAGAAGTGGTCGAATTTGGATGTTTGCTGTTGACGTGGATCTGTCGCGGCTTATTGACTGGCTCTTTGGTCTTTTATGTGGGACTTGCTGTCATAGTCCAGCTTGAGACGAGACCTTCACGTGCATCGCGCAATTGCTGCCTGCATGACGGCTGACAGGGTCAGTTGGCCGCACCTAGCGGTGCTCAGCGGAGCCCACGTGACACCAGCACCAGTGACCGATCAGCATTGTCATCTGATCCCCGTCCGTTATGACACGGCGCCACGCCCAATACGGCACGGTCCAGTCCCTGACGTCTGCGATCTGGCGTGGTCTGCTCCCCGAGTACTGACCAGGACGGCTGGGGGCCCTGGCGCCGCCCTCGAGGCGGAGCACGCTCCCAGCGGCCCGCCTGGCCGGCACCGTCGGCGGAATTGGACGGCTCTCCGCGCCATCGGCGCTATCACTGCGATTGTCAGTGAAATACAACTCACTCCAGTCGTATCGGCCCGGCTAGCCGTGATTTATTACTGTGACGTCACCGGACCTCTTGGACGTCATGCCCCACCGCGCGAGCGAAGCCTGTGCTTCCGTGGCCCGGGATTTTGTCCCTGTAGTGGCCGAAGTCCGGTCGGAGCTTTTTTTCTGCCCAGATGGCTTTTGAGTCATCCCAGCCATTGGCCGTGCGCTTTGTCGCTGTGAATGCTGTACGCTACAGTATGAGCTGTTAAAAGGCATTGGCGCCACCCAGTTGGTCGAGCTGTCCCCGGACGAGGAAATTCAGCGGGATGTTACTGACTGATGTCAGCACCATTAGTACCATTCATTGCGTATTATATGACGGTCAGGCTGTGTGAACTTAATGCAGGTAATCATATTGTTTTCGATGTGTCATCGGAGATGAATGCATATGAGGACATGGTGTGGAGCGCTCGATTTTCCCACTCGGGTGGAACAAACTTGAAAAGGAATTAGGCCAACAGAAAAATGGGCGTTTTTTGGGAAATTTTTGGTATTCCCTCGAGACTTTGAGTGTCGTCTTCATGATTTTCTCCGCTTACCCTGTTACAATGGTGCAAGGTTTTGTCCTCAGCATGTGTGGTATGGGTGTCCGGTTAGGGGTAATGCTACCTCCATTGTGGCCGCATGTTAGTCCAGTGTTACGGGTGAGGAAAAGCGCAAAATTGGCTGCCTTTCAGTGGTTCTGGGGTTGTTGCGGTTGTGTGTCCATGGGGCTTTACGACGCCCTCAGTTGCCGACGCGTTGTGGCGTTGCCTGTCTCGGACTCTGGCGGGAAGGCCAGGTGCAGCCGGGAATCCAACCCCGTACTTTCAGTTCACCAGGCGCGCAATTTAAATCGAATGCCCAACATTGGAGCATGTTGAGGCAGGCGTCATATGTGATGGAAAAGGTCCTTGTAAATGTTGGCACGCTCTTAAGCGCAAAGACTGACATCGGTAGCACAACTCCCTTTTTAGTAAATGCGCTGCTCATTACGTCATCGTTCCATTACGTCATTGGGCGTATTTATGACGTCAGAGTCGGTGCTGGACGGGCCGTGTCAGGACTGCCAATGTAGCGGACGGGCTAACTCACGTGTACTTCACCCCGCCGCAGAGTGGCGTGTTTATTTATGGGTGCGGGACAAACCCGACAATCGGCATGTGCGTGCGCTCTGGCCCTTTCTCATTGTATTGTACATTTTACGTGATAACTTGTCTTTACTTGCATTTGCACTCTCGGACTCGGCGTTTTTCTGAAGCCATTTGATTCCCAGTCTCATGTTCGTCATAGCTAGTAGGACCACCCGGATGTTTTTGCTATGTGTCACAACACGCGGCCCGTGGTCGAGACTTTCATTTAAGCCGTTAAATTGTTGGGGAGGTAACTGTTGTCCGTTGAGGCGGCCATTCGTGCATACTGACGTACTCCTGACGTAAATTAGTCAATCGTCATATTCTACTAGACCTTGAACGCTGTATGGGCATTGGGGAGGTGGAATTCGCGTGGCGTCTGTTTAACCTCATATATCTGGGTGACTTCAAAATAGGCGGCGTGAAATTGTCGGCACAAGTTGGCGTGCACCCAGCTCGGAAACGAGAGAATTTAAAGTCTTAAAAGGGACATAACGGAATTGCAGGGAATGATCTTAAAAATGGTTATATCAGCTCAAAACTGTATACATTTGTGGAGCAGTCCCTTTATCCATTACTCTTCTGGTACTGGTGTGTGTTATGGTTTATAACTGTCGTTGCAATGAGTATTTTCTGTTCGTTCTGGAGGTGCTAAAATACAAGTTTTCTAGTAAATTCAACATTATTGCCGCACAAGTGTTTTATCAGTCATGTTGTGTCTTAATTAGTGTCATTCTCAATGCGCTTTGGGATAAGCCTAGTAAGGTATGTTTTTGGTGCTTCTGACACCTTTGCGCACCTTCACACCCTCCCACACATCCAAAAGAGATCTTCTAAGGGGTCCAAAGAGCGACAGGGACACAGACACAGGCAGGTATTGGACAGCACAGGTTTTGTCAGCTGCACTACAAACACTGCTGTACGACACATTGGCGTCACGGTCAGTTCTCTTTTAAAAGAATGGGATGACGTCCGTCGATTTCTTGCAGCTTTTTAGTTCAGGAATACTGTTAAATATGTGGACCAAACCATCACATTAGGTCGCAATATTTGAACCAGTACGGAAATGCAATGGTGGAAGTACATTTGTTAGAACTTGTCGGTTAGCACAACAGACATGCTACTGATTATGGCTCAGCGACCCTCTCCGCAAACTGTAGAAACGGCAGCCACACTGGTTGCAGTTTGCTCCTGTTCGAACTTCTAATCGTTCAGAACATGATTGGTGGGTCATTTTTTATAATCACATTTCCTTTTTCAGTCTCCGAGCGAACAGCAGAATGTTTGGCGTCAAAGTTTTGCGGTACCAGTCTATTGTTGTGATTCAGTCGGTGTTGTGCCATCCGTTCGAATCGTCCGAGATTAATGCACTGCCGATAAAAAGTTTCGAAAGCCAAAGAAGCCACTTGGCTGGGCGAGACATTGCAAGGAGCTCGGTTTAGTCAGCCATGTCGTACAGCTCGGTGCAGTGTCGCCACAAGGTGGACTTCTGACGTGGAACCATTATCCTGTGACAAGCCACTTGTCTCACCCGCGCCACCCTCGCCGTTGCTCCCTGCGCTTTTCTCTGCCTCCTTGGCGGGCGAGGAGACCCACCGTCATCGCCCGGCACCAGTTATGACCCGCTGGGGACGCTCTGCGGCTCTGACCGGCCTGACGGCGGCCGCCGGGCAGGGGCCGCCCGGCCGGCCGGGTGCCGCCGGCCGCGGTGCGTCGGCCGCAGTTGACACAGTGGGCGGCGATAACGCGCGTCGTCTGGAGAGGCGCCGGCGGGCCGGCTCGCCCGCACACGGCAGCTCCCGGACGCGGCCGAGATAGCGCGCCGGCGGTGTGTACTGTGCGCGGGCTGAGCCGGGCCGGCCGGTCACCGTTCCGGTCAAGGTGGCGCCCGCCGGCTCCGATACGGCCGGCAGCCGGACGGCAGCGGCGACCCGCCCCGGCGGGAGGGCGCGCCAGCCGGCCGGTGCTGTTGTCCCGGCCCACGCTCGTGGCATGGCGTCGGGGAGGCAGTACAGACGGGGTAGGCGAGTGCGCAAAAGGGGTTTTCTCGGGCCGTGGGCGCTGAGATCTATCCTAGCATGTGGTAGTACCGCAGGTACTCCCGCCCAAGAGGCAATCACAGTATGTGGCCCACGACTCTCCACCACAAGTGAAGGCGATGTGTCCGACCATCCATAACCACTGCGATCCGTCCCATCTCACACCCGCGTTCGGACACAATGTCCAGTCTCCGTTGCTGTCCCAGGCAAAGGCGTAATACCTCACCGAGCCCTCGCCGGTTGTTATCGGCCACATTACCTAACTCATCCCCGCCCCACCCCAGGTACACGCACGGCGCCTGGCCCATATCTTTCTACTCCAGGTACAGGCGCAGTGCCGTACCCATCCCGCACGATCGCGGGCACTGACTTGGTTTCCAGCGCCCCCCCCCCCCACGTTACTCCAAGTAAAGACACGATGCCTGGCTTCCCTTCCTACCTTCCTGATGCAGCCAAACACAGCCGGGCCCCGTTCCACCGCAAACTCAGAGCCAGAGTCTGATCCGCCTCTCGCCGTCGCAGGTGCCCGCAGAGCTGTGCCTGACCCGCCTCCCGCCGCCGCAGGTACCCGCAGAGCACGCAGCGCAAGGACGCGCTGGACCGGACGGGCTTGATCGCCACGCTGCAGGTGACTCAGCTGGCTGGCATCGTGTCGATGCTGTACTCGGTGCTGCTGCGCCAGCACTCGCCGGCCCAGCGCGGTCAGACGCCGCCGCCGCGACTCGACGACGCCGCACTCCGGCTGGCCACGGAGGGGCTGGCCACGCTGCTCCAGCTGGCCCAGCTCGACCTGCACATGTTCCAGGTGCGGCCAGCGCGGGCCTCGTGTGGGTCTCATGCGGGTCTCATACCGATACACCATGTGTTTTGCTTTTGCAGCTACGTGCAAAGCCATTATTGCTAACGTCTTGAAGGCTGTCGATTTTCACGGACTGAATACTTGTTGTGAATATGGAATTATTAATTTAAACACATTGCAAATGTTATGACCATCGCTCGCATCAGGTGTGTTAGTATGTACACAACAATAATATTTCGTCTCTATCACTCCGTAAAACTATCGACTTGTCCTAAAAATCCGTCTGTCATGACCTGTCGAAGTTCGACCTCCCTACGTTATCTCAAGGTGACTCCAGAAACAGTCGCTGACAGGCATGTCGTGACCAGCCTCGGCCTGCTGAAGACGGATGTTTCGTTTTCTAACTTAACCGCGGCGATGTGTGTGACTGGAGTGAGCTATGAAGTGATCCATCACTCTGAGGCAGATCACTTTGTGGTGACGGGTGGTGGGCACGAACTGCCGGTGGATGGTCCAGAAAGATCAAGTGGAGGGAGTTTTTGGTGCTTGGTTGTTGGTGTCAGCCAGATTAAACTCACGAGCACCACATAATGATGCTAGTAAGCTTAAAAGTAATGTTACTAGTAAGCTAAGTAGCAAGCTTCCAGCAATGTGAAATGCCTCCAGCAATAAGGTACATTCGGGTGACATATCGTATACGAATATCACACAATTGCATGCGCAGAGGCGACGCCAGGCGATTATGTGAGGGGAGCTGCTGCGGTGTTTGCTTTTCAAATTGGCCGTGCAGCAGTACGGCGATAGCTTTCTTCTTCTCTGAACGTTGGCATCCCGTACAGGGGCAGCGCTAATATTTTGGGGGCATATAAGCAGCACATATTACATGTATCTTGGCACCCATGTCAGCACGGGTTATTGGTATCGTGGTACCCAAAGATTGCTGCTCATTTCCGGTAGGGTTCGGTATTGTGCGTAAGAGACGAAAACACTATGGCATACAAACACGGTTTTTGGGGCCATAGCGCTGCCGACTATCGTGTGCCGGTTTGCAGCAGCGTGGCCGACTGTCGTGTGTGTGTTTACAGTAGCGTGGCCGGCTGTCGTGTGCCTGTTTACAGCAGCGTGGCCGACTGTCGTGTGCCTGTTTACCGCAGCGTGGCCGACTGTCGTGTGTGTGTTTACAGTAGCGTGGCCGGCTGTCGTGTACCTGTTTACAGCAGCGTGTGCCTGTTTACCGCAGGCGTGGCCGACTGTCTGTGTGTGTTTACAGTGGTCTTGGCCGCTGCGTGTGCCTGTTTTTCACGCGCGCGTGGCCGACTGTCGTGTGTGTGTTTACAGCAGCGTGGCCGACTGTCGTGTGCCTGGTGTCTGTTACAGCTGCACAGCGTGGCCGAATGTCTTTGTCAGTGTTCTGCAGCAGCGTGGCCGACTGTCGTGTGCCTGTTTACCCACGTGCCGCTGGTGTGTTGCAGTAGCGACAGTCGTGTGCTTTGCAAAACGCCACTGTCGTGTGTGTGTTTACAGTAGCGTGGCCGACTGTCGTGTGCCGGTTTGCAGCAGCGTGGCCGACTGTCCTTTTCCTGTTCACAGCAGCGTGGCCGATCGTCGTGTGTGTGTTGCAGTAGCGTGGCCGAACGTTGTGTGCCCGTTTGCAGCAGTGTGGCCGACTGTCGTGTGCCTGTTTGCAGCAGCGCGGCCGACTGTCGTGTACCTGTTTACAGCTGTGTCTGGGCTTTGACGGCCGGTCGGTGGAGTTTCGTCACGTGACCAGCTACCTGCTGTGGTACTGCTCGCACCACGAGCGGCCCGACCTGCTGCACCTGGTCATTCAGTCCACCGGCTACTTCGCCGTCCGCTGCTACGACAACCAGGTCGGTGAGCGGCCCGGGCCGGTGCGCCCGGCCAGTTTGGACACGCCTTGGCAGCTGTGGTGCTCCTCATATTCAGTCATTGATTAGAATCCGTCTGCGCGGTGGTTATTACGGGCTCAGCCAGTGTGTTGACCGTGATGTCTTTGTCCAGCGGTTCAGCTCAGCCCGGTCAGAGAGAGACGTGTAGCGACGCGGCGACCTGTATTGGACCGAGTCTAGTGGCGTCCTGCCCCGACTATCCCAGGCAGGCGTGACATAGCATTTGGTTCGGGTGAACTACCACTCATGAGTCAGCTTGCATACACGCACCTATCAAGCATCCCGTACGGTCCGCCACGGGACGGCGGTCAGCGCCCGCGGCGGTAGGCCGCATTCCACCGCGCGGCCGAGGCCGCGCCGCGACACGGCAGGGACGGCATACCGTGCCGCCGGGCCGGCTGGGCTTGCTCACAACGTTAACGTAGTGCTGTAAAGTACAAAACAGAGGATTATGAAGTGAAACATATATATATATACACCACAATAAGACCATGCCAGATGCGGGGCAGTGACATCACATGCTGCTGTCCCCGACGGCCAGCTCCGCAGATCTGGCGCTCCAGGATGAGGCGGCTCTTTACGCAAACTTCCGCGAATTTTGGCCAGTCAGCACCCTGGGAGCTGCAGAATCCTGGCCGCTGGGGCACGGGTGTCGTGCGACTATGCATGCGCACGACCAACAAACATGTCCGCTGTAGCTGAGGACACTGGTTTCGGTGTAGGGCTCCCCGCACCTGTGCGCAGTCATGCCGGCACACTATCTCCTCCACCCTTGTGCAGCCAAGCGCTTGTAGCGCTGGTGGGATGTGTTCCGAGTGCCGTACCCCAGTCACAAGTCTGGCCCAAAGCGTAGTTTTTTAACACGCTTGTGCTGACACTTGGGGGGCTTCTCCTCAGACAGAAAGGCAGTGATGTATGTGTGGGAGATATAGGCATGGACTATGAGTTTCCGGACTTCGGCCGTAAAATGATAGTGGATCTGGAGGGATGATAGGATGGAGATATACCAACAGACCCCATGGATGCATGCGATTCTCACGCCAGATGCTACGCCAATGATTGTAAAGCCTTTACTTGGATGTTTGCCTTGGCCCGATAATGTCGTGTGAAATGGTTCAGCCTTTTCGGGAGACGGCTTGCTGACGATGAGCTCAGGAAAAGTTTGCTTGGATTCACCTTGTGACTGATAAGTACAGAACAATAATTGGAGATCAAGACTCCTGACTGGCCTCCTGATAGACCGGCGGCTGTCGATAGGAAGTCGTCAAGAAGTGGGGCGTCGTCAATGTAGGGCGAGAGTCGGCCATGGTTGAGAAAACAGGACAGGTCGTTGATGAAGAGTACGACAAGGGTTGGTCCGAAAATGGGTTCCTGGGCTCGTCGTGGATCAGTGGGAGGGGATCAGAGGAGCCGCCGTTTGTTTACGACCGCTGAGATAGCTCCGGAACCATTCCAGCTGCACACCACGCCACTTCATCGCGTCCAGGAGGACGCCGTGGTCGACGCTGTCAAAGGCTTTGCTCAGGTCGAGCGTAGTTGACGACGCAGCATGGCCGCCGTCAATATGCCTTGGCGTCCAGTGGACAGCGTCGAGCAGAGCGTCTTCTGTGGAATGGCACGGCGTATGCGCGTACCGGTACGCAGATGTGGCACGATGTCACGAGTTGGGAAAGTTGAGCGATCGTAAGAGACGGTCTCCTCCATGATCCTGAAAAGCACGGGTAGCATTGAGATCGGTCTGAAGGTGTTGAGGTCCGGACGGTGACAGCGGTGGCGGCTGTAGCGCTCCTCTGCGCGGTGGGGCTGGGGTGGACCCTGCCGCTCGGGGCGGTTGGCGGCGCGCCACAGGGAGCACCAGCGGCGGAGCGGAGCGCCGTTCACCACTCCGGACGCTGCCGTAACGGAAGCGACCGTCGCCCGAGTGACGAGCGTCCAAGCGCTGCTGGGGCGCGGCCGTCTCGGCTTGTCGGTCTGTCGGCTGAGACCGGGGCTGGGCCGGCCGCTCGAAAACGCGTGCGGCCGGCGTGCGTTGCGCTGGTGTCGTGCGCTGACCGGCGCGTGCCACGGACCCCCCAGCAAGGCGGTCGCTACCGCGGCGCCCCCGTGAACCCCGCGCCCATAAAGATGGGCCGCCGCCGGGGGCCGAGTTACGACGGCTCAGCGTCCGAGTGTTATTGCGGGTTCTTCACCTCCGCCCTCCGTGTTCTGGGAATGACCCGGCCGGTGCCGTGGCGTGGCCGGATCGGTGGCGGTAAGTGCTGCCGGACCCGTCCCGTTGATACGCGCGATTAGGCTGATGGCGGTCCCCTTGGCCGGCTCTTGCTGTTCCGATGCCGCGCGGGCTGAGTGGAGCTATCAGTGGAGAAGGCTCGCGCTTGCTCCGGTGCTGCTGGATTGTGGAGCCCGATAATCCCAGCGAAATCCTGATGTGAGAGACCATTTCGTGATCAGTTCATCGAAGAGGAGTGCTTAGTGATGATGCAACGGTTGCGTAGTGTTTGCGAAACAGTCGGTTTATCTGAAATTGCGCCGCGCATCTGGCTGAAGTGCAGATGCGAATTGAAGAGGAGTGTTTCATCGTCGTTAGTCACAAGGTGTTCGACACAGTCATGGAGGCATGCTCAGTACAGCTCTGCGCTGGTACAGTCGTCCTCAGATTTCACCTTGCTTGATGAGGCTTTTAATAGATGATGTTGTCACTCTGTTTCTATCGGGCTTGAAAAGGTACTTTTCAGAATAATTTTCAGTTGTTTCCAGAAAAAAATGCGGTATGAGAAGCTCTTGCAGGCTTGACTGAACTCCGGGAGCTTCTGGAAAGTTTTTAAGGTTTTCGTTGATTGCTGATAAACACTAACAAGGCGGGCTTAGCGAGCAGGTTTAAGTCAGGAACCTCAACGCGAGTCGAATGCATGCCGCATCTCTGCACTGGGTGAAGAGTGAGCACCGCGTTTAGTTCTCAAATGACAATCAGTTCTCGAACGCATCTTGCACTCATTTGAAGTTCTGTAGCATAAGCGTCGCAGTCTATTATGCCGATGGTTGCGAGAAGACCGACACGTATGCGGCGGCAGGTTCGGAGCCGGCGACCCTTGCTTGTAAGCCAGGCTGTCAAGCCGAGCCGACCGGTGCCCAGCTGCAACCGGAGAGCGTTAGCGGTGTCGGGCGTTAGACGCATGGCTGTGCGAGAAGCCAGGCGTCGGTGCGCGCTGTGTTCGCTTACACTCTGGGAAGGTGACCTACCACGGCGTCCGTCTGGACTGTGCAGCGAGCTGGGCTGCCAGGCGCTGTTCGAATCGGAGTTCACTTGCTTGCCACCACTCCCCGTGGACTGGCGGAGGTGACTTTATTAGATATTGTCGCAGGCATAACACCAGTTTTTTCTCGGTGCCGCTTGGCAGTGACCTGATGCCAACGTGTATGGCAGTCGCGACAACCGCCACTGTTTTCATTATTTAGTATTGTTTGGATGCGCAACAGTGCACTGTATTGTTGTGCCACCACGGCACTATATTGTTAGGCCACGAGCCACAACTCGCATTATGATAAGCTGGCAGCTCTTATGTTATATCTTAGAAATCAATGAATCAAGTTTATATCAGCTCACAGGACAGATAAATATGTGAGGCCCACGACATAGTGTAGGCGAATGTACATTGTGCAGATCACGATATAGGTAGCTCGTAAGTATTTGAAACTTCCGCGGCTTTGTTGCCTCTGAGTGACTTAGCAGCGCTTGAAAAGTTCCTCGCGCTGGCACCGAATCTAATTGACGTCATCAGGGATTTGTGCCGTCGTGTGTGGCGGCGTCACAGCTACGCGGAGTCAATACCGTCCGACGGAAAAGCACGCTGAACTGTGCTCAAAACGGTCTGGCTCGGTGTGTGCAGTTAATCACGCGGGATAGACTGTAAGCCATGGAGCCGCCCGCTAGGGGTGTTTGTCAGGAGTTGTGTCTGATGTCGGCGCGTAGGACAGATCAGGGCGTGAGGCCAACTGCGTGGTGTATGCGAATGTACGGTATGCAAATCACGAAACCATGCCAGCGCCCCGAGGTGCGTCTATACCTTTTTCGAAACCGTTGTAGAATGCAACACGCTGTGGCCTAATCCGGGGGAATGGGCTGCGAAAACTGTTCAGACATGGCCTAGTTCTCTGGGACTAGTAAGCACCCAGGATGCAAGACTTCGTCTTGCTGCACTTGGTCACAGTCGCAGCAACTAAGACGTTCATAATTAATAATGTCTTCGGCTGAGGCCGCTGGTCCTGGCTAGAGCGGTATTCAACCAGTTTGAAAGCAGTGCGATGTATGAAGCAGAACGTGAGCACTGCAACACCGAACCTTTGCATGCTAAGCTTTCATGACAGGCCGACTTTCCAGCGCAATGGTCAGACCGTATGGGTTGTCAGACCTGTTTTGTTTGCTGGCTTATGTTCCGTCTGGCACAACGTGCATGATGGTGATTGACAACACTCCCATGTACCATTATCTCGCTCGCCCGAAGCCGTGCAAGGCGTCGCCCTGATGACCCCCCCCCCCCCCTCCCCCTCTTACACACAGCAATTGGGACATTCCAAATGCATGTTATATGTAGTAGAGTGGCTCGTGCTCATGTGTGTGATGGTCCGGCGCGTGCTGTTCCGCTGTTGTCATCTTCACTGTGTCATGTCGCTGACATTGGCCCTACTGCCGGCATGGCTGGGTGTGCGTGCGTGCGTGCGTGCGTGCGTGTGTGTGTGTGTGCAAGATAAGTGCCATCGTTAGCGTCTGCGTTTGCGTTTCTGACGCTTATGTGCAATTCACGACTGCGAAGATCAAGGCCCTAGATAGGCTACGCTTTTGACTCCCTAGTTATGGTATACCCCTTATCCTTGGGGTGCGACCCAGCTGTGTGTCGTCATTGGTCGCTGGCAGTGTGTCCTGACCTATCGCACGCGCTTGTGCTGGTCGTGGCGATGAGTTGTCTCATTTCATGACCCGTCGCCGTCGCCTGATCCACAGGGGCCTCTGCGCCCCCCCCCCCCCCCCGCCCCTGACAGCCCCTTGGTCCGCTCTGTGACCGCCTGCTGCCCGGCCGGCAGATGGTGATCCAGAAGGGCAACATGCCGACGGTGCTGCAGCAGCTGCTGACGCTGCCGTTCAGCTACTTCAGCGACCCGACGCTGACGGCCGTGCTGTTTCCCACGCTGCTGGCCTGCAGCTTCGACAACGCCCAGACGCGCGCTATCCTGCAGGAGGAGCTCAGCTTCCAGGTGCGAGGCGGAGGGAGGGCGCTTATTCATCCATCGGCTGGCTGGCTGGCTGGCTGGCAAGGGAAGGAAAGATGATAGAGCCGCGCTTAGGGTGAAGTCAACTTTCTGTTGTACGGAACTAGCTGCTAGTTCCGTTGCGGTTTAATATATTAGGAGTACGGATATTTGTGCAGACAATATGTGACATTCAATACACCAGGAGGCACCGGTTAAACGACGTTTTCCGGCTAACACAGATTGTGTTGTCGAAACTCCGTTTTCAGTCTTGCCAATGCCCCCAATATTTGCTTGATAATGTTGCCTACCAGTATGTTCTGGTATCATGAAGGTCGATTATGGTCTGCGTAAAAATTCCAAACCCAAATGCAAAGAGGCCTGGAGCTCAAGGCCTTGCCTGCTGATGTTATGCAGTTTAACATAATTAAGTTTTCGAGCAATGTTTATGTATGGTCACGGACCCACGACGTGAAAAGTGCCCTACTAATTGTGTGGCTTTTCCAGATCCTTGAGGACTTTCTGAAGCACGAGTCGAGCCGGTCGTGTCACCTGGTGCGGGTGCTGCTGACGACGGACGAGGAGGGCGGCAGCGCGCGCTCCGACTGCGCCAGCATCCGCTCAGCCAGCGTGGCCTCCTCGTGACCCGGCGGCGGCGGCGGCGCGGCGGACGCGGGGCGCCGAGCGGTCCCGGCGGCCTCGGCGGCTCGGGCAGCTCGGGCGGCCTCGGGCGGCTCGGGCAGCCCGAGCCACGCCGCCGGCGTGACCCCGCCGTCCGCGTCAGCGGAGGCCCGGGCGCACGGCTGCGGAGTGACCGAGTCGGCGCCGGGGCGCGGTTTTTCATGACGGCGAGATTTTGAAAGGCTGGATTTCAGGCGTCCTCGACGGGCGGTGGCAGAAAATCGGGAGGTATCGGTTGTCATTAAACATTCCAGTCTGGCGGCTTTCCGCGCCGCGACAGCGTCGGTGACGACGGCGGCATATCATGCTTTTGGCATGATAAACTCTCATTGGAAAAGCGGAGGTAACGTCACGTTCTCCGACAAGGCCATGGGCGCATTACTGGTGGCATTTTGTAGCGCTGTGCTGCTCTTTAGTGCCAGTGACAGGGCCGATACTGACGATCGTTAAATCTAACACGACTCGAGCGGACTCGTTAAATGCTCACGCTACTTTAGCTGTGCCTCTCTGTGATGCGCAACGCTTTTGCGGGGGTATCAAGCCTCGTTAGAACGCGGGCGATGAGTCTGGTAACGTTCGCTATACTAATCTAATCCACATATAAACTCTAAACTTTGTGTTGTTCATGCGTTGACATATTTTCGCAATAAACGTTTCGTTAGTATGCACTTCGTGGTGTGTTGCATGCAATCTCAGCTCTCGTTTAAACTGGCAATGTTGATTTTGATGAGGCGTCGTCCCACACCGGAGGATTCAGGCTGAAGACCCAAAGTCCAATTTACATGAGTGAGCGCAAAGTTTTCAACGTGCACGCAAGAATGGGCACTAAGCAGACGTCAGATCAGCATCGTCGTATTGCCCGGAGGAGGGCAGCGGTTGCGAACCGCGGGGCAGCACGCAAAAATAGAAATGTGTGGTGTGTACTGCCCCCAGCTGAACAAGCACGATGCCATGCATTCAAATGTTTGCAAACACCTTCGTCTATAAACGTGAGCTTCACATATGCGTTATTTGTTTCTTTCGTCATCGTATGGCTTCTTCGCGAAACTGGCGTAGCGTTAAAGGGAGTACCACCTTTTTGTACTTTTCACTTATTGCTATACCAGATGTGTGACTTGATTAGGACTACCAGTTTTCTCGAAATCCTTTTGAATAGCTGAGAATTTTGATTTAAAGTAGCCGGCTCTGTGGGAGAAATATCATTCGACTCCCTGCTCACCACTATGGAAGTAATACCATTCATTTGCCTTGATTTTTTCCAACGTGTGTTCTGTAAGTCTGCGACACATTAATGTGTCAAAATGTTACCGTAATAAATGCTACGAAAGCCTGAAATGCTCTGCTTAGATCAAGAGACATGCCGACATGAAGCTTTTATACCGCGAATTCAACGAAATGTTATACAATGGCTTTGGTTCCTCCCCTATGGCGTTTACCACAGTAATTCTTTCGAGGCACACTTTGGCTTTGGGAATGGGGGTATCACATGATCTATGTGACATACCGGTTCAAACGTCAACCAATGCACTTCTCGGTAACAGGCTCTTGCTCGCTGGGCCAATCATAGCGTTCTTTTATTAGCACCATTAGAGATGCGCATGGCAGTTGTCATAACAACGGTGGTCGCGATTTCAGAAAAGAAGCGTGGTGTTGTTATGAAGCGTTTACGGTGCAATTTTGGCTCGAAGATAATTAGAATTACACGTTCATATAACTTGATTGCGGCTGCTTTGTCACTACTCAGTGCTATTATCTGACGTAGCTAGTCCTGAGGTTTCTTTTAAAAAAGATGCTTCAAAGTTGGGACACATCCTTTAATAGAAATGTTACATATTCGAAGATATTGAACCAAGCGTCAGATATAATGAAATAAGCTCACTTATAACCGTTGTTTAGCTTTTAAGTGTAAAAACTGCTAAATAGTGCAATTTCCCTGGTTAGTAAATGTGCTCTTCAGCACGTCATTGTTTGATTGCGCCATCGTACCTTGAACAGCATTTATAGCTGATTGACGGCCGTATTTATTTCATTATTTGTGATACACAGACTGCTTTTTGCATGGTGATGGGCTGTGCCGAATTGTAATACAAGACGATTGAGGCGATCATTGCTTTGAAGTACAGTTGCGTGGTATGGTATCCATCTGGATGCACCAAAAAGTGCGCTGGCGGGGAATGAAATTGACGCATGTTTTGCAGTGGTTCACAATGAAAGAACTACTGGAATCGTGTTGATTTGTTTGTGCGAAGAAATCTGGAAGGGAGTTCATCCTACGTGCCCAAACAGATGCCGAAAATCTTATCGATGTGACACATGTACAACGTTGGTCCTAGCTCACATTTACATTGGCAACATGACCCAAGACGGTGTGCACAGCCTGCAGCTGGTGTTGGTGCAGCGATTGCCCATTGCCATGAGTCTCGTTTGATTGTACGCAATCTCGGAGTATGTCCTGCATGGCCGCCTGTAACCGCGTCGCCAGCTGGGCACGCCCGACCTCGGGCGGGATCCGCGGACCTGGCCGAGCGACTCGCCGAAGGACAGCGAGCACCCCTCTGGAAGACTTGGGATCGCCCGGAGGTGGTCGTTTTCCGCTCGCGCTCGCCAAAGTTGTAGTACTAGAGGGCCGTTAGATGTTCGCCAGAATTGTTTTGTTTACACGTTATATACTTTCTACAGATGTGTGATCGTCAGGTGTGATAATGTCGATTTATCGGAGTTTGGTGGTCATTGAGCTCCAAAAACGCCTCGTCTGATGTCGGTACCAACCTCGTTGCCGAGGTGGTGGCACTTGTTTTCGAGGTTAAATTACTTGGGGCCAAGTCACCATCATCCTGTTCATTCGGGTTTTGATGGCAATGGTGGTAACTTCGAACACACCCGTAGCCAGCCTACAGCAGCGCTGGCCACAGACGTGTGCTGAACCGTTCTCCGACCATCGGAAAGCATGGCTGTATAGAGATCATGTTAGGGCCCATTTGCCGAGTCGAAGAATAAGGTTGAAATGTATTCGCAGCCAGATAATAGTTTTTTTGATAACGGGGGAGGCAAACTTGTGATAACATTCGTTTTGATCGCGACATCTTTTTGTTGTTTCTATACGTCGGTGAAATGTCTTC
The DNA here is from genome assembly GCF_011947565.3 of Pollicipes pollicipes. Lineage (NCBI taxonomy): Eukaryota > Metazoa > Arthropoda > Thecostraca > Pollicipedomorpha > Pollicipedidae > Pollicipes > Pollicipes pollicipes. Next base: position 31,419,785 of record NW_023596746.1, read on the forward strand.
CAGAAATCGTGTCACGGCTCTTGGTACAATACAAAGTGCCAGAGTCGACGTCGATGCGCTGTAGGCGTATCGACGTCGACTCCGTGGGGCTGCGGGCGGCTACAGCGCCTCTTATTTTGTAATGCAATGTATTGCTCACCTTGTTCAATCGTCGCGGTGAGCTCATCTCGAAATGTCAAGTTTTGACAATAAACAACTGTTTGTTGGATGACATCGTTTTACCAGTATCTTCTGGTATTGAAGTTCGAAGTTCAGTCAGCTTAAAAACTCCAAAACTCACAATGCTAAAATGCGTGAGTTATTCTGGATTTGACTTAGTTTCCATGCACCTCTCTCTGACCAAGGGTCATGCCGTTTTGTTTTTGTGAAACCTAACCCATGAGTTGTATCACCAGCTGTTCTTTGTGTTCCGTATGCTGCCAACGCGTGCCCAAGCCTGAGGGCAGTTACCCATGAGCGTATGCCTCGGTTCCCCGGTACGGCGCATCTTACGCCGCTAAGATCACTGAAAAATATTTGCTGTCAGTCCCCGGCTCTTCCAACCCTCCCCGCCCCTCTTAGACCCGCATTTCAATTTTCCACCACGGTTGGATTCTGACAGAAAGTAAAAATCATTTGGCATGTTCAGCGTTGTTTCGGCATCACCATTTTCACTAAGCTTTGCCCCCCCCCCCCTCTTAAGGAAATCGTCGCTGCGACATTTATCGGACGCATTGCTCCTGTTGAAAGAGTTATTGATTAAATACATGGTGCTTAGTTGTGCTTAAATAGTGAATATATGCTACATGGGATTTAAGGCCCAGTTGCTGCCCGGTCATACATGGCGGCCAGTGATATCTCGCAGTTACAGCTATCAGCTATCCGCGCATGGCTGGGCAAGAACCATTATTGACAACCGCCGAATGTGATCGCTGATACTACAGGGCCAAGCGATGCGGATTTGAGCTGAGGGGCCCGGTCTGAAGAGCGAATGTGACGCACTCCACTGCACCCGGAGGTGTCCCGGTCCAGGCACTTCACGACGCACTCCCCCGCACCCGGAGGTGTCCCGGTCCAGGCACTTCACGACGCACTCCACAGCACCCGGAGGTGTCCCGGTCCAGGCACTTCACGACGCACTCCACCGCACCCGGAGGTGTCCTGGTCCAGGCACTTCACAAATGCGACGCACTCCACCGCACCCGGAGGTGTCCCGGTCCAGGCACTTCACGCACAAGAGGCCGAGCATATGAAGAGAGTCGCTTCTAAAAACTTTGCTTTGTTTGTCTCAAACACTTGTGCATTTTCAGTACCTTTGCACCTTTCGGGTCGCTTAGATTGCTTTTTTTTGCAGGGAGGCCTTGCTCCCTCCCACAATGTTGAGCTGCCTCCACAAACCCTAAGGTTGGTTTGAGCCCCAATATTCTGGCTGGAATATGACAAAGGTGTAGGAAGAAGTTACCCATCACACAAAGCCTACCCTCTTTAGCCCCTCTGGTAGTCGCGTCGCCATGGAGAGTACGGCGTGGTGGCTTGACCCCGCGACCTCAGTATTTTGTCTTTAAGTGAGGGGTAACTTTAGACATTGGGCATCTTACATTTGGCTTTTTTCTCCGTCAAACATGAGCCGAGGTGCTTTGAAAAAAATAAACACGGGAACAAAACGTCGTGACGGGACTGATTTATCGGTATTGTAGAGACTTATGCCAGGTGACATTTGGTCTTCTACCCATGGTGACCTACGGACCTAACATTGTTGTACTTGAAGCTTAGACCCGAATTGCTTTGTGGTAAGGTCTCGTGAGAAAACAAAATGGGAAACATAACGTTTGAGTCTTTTGGGGAGGGGGGGGGGGGGCGGGTGGCATCGTTAGCTTAGATATATAGTTTGAGATCAGTTACAAAATGATAAACAATACAGAACACAAACTTTGTTGAGATAGATTTTTAATCTGATTCCGTGCTAAGCATTTCATTGCCAGCATTCCAAAACAACCACCCCATTATTGTAACACACGTTGAACCGATCCATTTTGCCTCGGGCGCCTGTCCAGATAGCACGAAAGGGCCTTTACCGCGGAATGTGACTACGACTGTCGGCCGTCCTGCAACCAGACAACCAGGCGACCAGGCCGATGGTCAGACGACCCTCTTAGACGAGCCATATCCGAGCGCTAATTCTTGAAGGCAAACCCACCACCGCGCCAGAAAACTTAAGCGCTCTACCGAAATCGGGTTTCCGCCACGGAGGTTAGTGCGTCTGTGGTTAGTGCTGCATTATGCTTTTTGCGCGCATGTTACGTATTGCAACTTGTGGATACGTAGAAAGGGGAAACAGCTCCTGCACTTACTATTTTCGTCGAAAGATGTCACCTGTGGTCTAGAAACAACTACGTATGTTTTAAAGTCGGATAAATGCGTAACACCAATAATTGGAGCAGTGGTAAGGAGTTTGGCATCCCGTGCGCCTTTTGGGGCAATATTGCGGGAAATATTTAGCTCCATCTGGAATTCTGTGGCCAAAGTGCTTAGTTACGTTCTTTTACCATTGCAGGGGATTCAACGATCCGGAATTAAATCAAACTTTTAGCCTGTTGGTGAGAAGTGCATTGCCGTGTGCGACAGAGAATGTATCATTTAACAGTGAGCAATCTTACGTATTTACACCGAGCTTATTCTAAAGGCTGCTGATTTATCACTTTGCTATAGGATGAGGTACTAGCCAAGATGAAATTAAAATTACATGCATTATATGACATGTTCCACTGAACAGAAATTTACGCCCACCTACAGCGGCTAACAGCAATTGGGTAATAAACACACGTTTAGTGGCCCTATGAATAGCACATGTATGTTATATACCACAGCTGCAACAAACTCATCCTCACCGTTGTCTTTACAGCGCATTTGTATTAATCTAATTGAAGTAGTTTGCTGTAAGTCTCAATTCCATATAGGTAACCAATTCCACGCATATGAGTCGTTCATGATGAGTTGTTTAACATAATTTAGCATTGTTGAAAATAAGTTATTATGATAATGCTATTGGCAACTGTTGATGCCATGATATACTTGAATAAAAAACGCGGTATGGCAGACGGAAATCTTCGCACACCCCTCACTTGCCACGCAAAGATTGTAAGTTAAAACGAATGTTTCATAGTTCAAGGTTTTGATGCAAGCAGCACATATGATGGAACGAACTCGCTTTTAAGAAGTGACATGTTCTTTGAGTGGAAAAGGCTGTTCTAGGCAGAGCAATTGTCTGTTTAGTAATTGTGCTCCTCAGTGCGTCACGATCTGATTACGTCATCGTACATTACGCAACATTGATTGAGAGCCAATTGACGGTCGTTATATCTGGAAATCGCCTTCACGAACGTCAGACATGAACGCCTCGACAATTACATTTTTATTGGCCTTGATCGCTGCATGGCTTGTCGAAAGGTAAGATTTGAATAACGTTATTACGGCGTCATGAATGCGAAGGTGACTTTGAAATACACTCTCCGATACACCACTCCCCGTTTTCACAGGCGTGTAGCTCAGAAACTAGAGGGGCTTAGGTCATATGAACGGCAGGATTGTGAACAGAGCTGAAAGGTCTTCAAGGTGGCTATTTCAGCTCAAAACCCCACATAAATCTGGTACACTTCCTTTAAATTTAGCAGCACTGTTTCACACCGGGTGCTGTGACCCGAATTCAAGGCCAAAAAAGAAAATTAAGGTAGGTTGAGCAATTCGGCTGAATACCTTGGCCCCAACCCACACAACTGGGTCTGTTAATGCAGCCAGATAGTTACCGCCACATAGAAACGAAACATGAACCCATGTTTGTTGTATAGAGCATTGCACCTACCAACACTAGAACACCCGTCCCTTGTAATAAAAAGTCATGTTTGCTCTCACCACCAGACAATTATCTAAACAGCTAGGCGGATAAGCGGTGCAATAAACTTTACACACCCAGGGCCATAAGACAGACAAAGGTTTGAAAAACTAATCTGAAAAGCTTCGGAGCATGGGAATTATGTAAGTCCTTATAACTAACCCCATTCCCGTCCGCCACAACCATAAAGTCGTGCTGCTGCCTATGGCCTCCATATGAGATTGCTGATTGACTGGGCCATTAATCTTGGATGATAAATAAGGATGAAGGACGATAAAGCTGGATGGCCTTATTTGTCAATGTGGCATAGATAATGGGAATATATAACGAACGGCGCGTATTTACCGATGTGGTACAGAGCAGTTTGCCGATTAAGGCATAGAAGAGTCAAATAGGCAAGACTGTGCACCAGTGAGAAACAGCTGCAGATATAGACCTAACATAGTAGCCATGACATTTAGTAATCATTTACCAAGATCTGTCATGTGAATTAAGAATGAACAATAACCTTCATTTCTGTCCTCCCTCCCGGTTATCCGGCTTACTTCCACAAAAAGCTTCTATACCCCGAGTCTGCCCGCCCCCCTACACTTTTTGAAACGTTCGTACGCCTATGAAAGCACAGTAGACATATAAAAGCACACAAAAAAATCAAACAAGAGACGCCCGTGGGGCACATTAGCTGGCAGGCGACAGCGGACGTCGGCGCGATCTTGACGGACGGACCGGTCGTCGGTCACGCCTACGACCGTCCCGCGCTCGGCCGGCAGATCCAGTTGGCCAAGACCGGCTTGTCCACGTCCGAGATGTTCACCTACCCCGCTGTAGGTCAGGCAGCCTGCCGCAGAATGATATCGTTCACCACCGCCCGGTCTCAGAGCACGCACCAGCCAGCGGCGAAGACGAGCTCGCAGAGTTGGCAGAGGTGGTCGCGCGGCAGCTGCAGTTGCCAGTCCCCTTGGCTAAAGCGTAGCTGCGGCAGCCAGTCCTCTCGGCCAACCGCAGCTGCAGCACCCAGTCCCCTCGGCTGAAGCGCAGCTGCAGCAGCCAGTTCTCTCTGTCAAGTGCAGTTGCGGCAGCCAGTCCTCTCGGCTAAAGCGCCGTTGCGGCAGCCAGTCCCCTCGACTAAATCGCATCTGCAGCAGCCAGTCCTCTCGGCTAAAGCGCAGCTGCAGCAGCCAGTCCTCTCTGCCAAGCGCAGTTGCGGCAGCAAGTCCCCTCGGTTAAAGCACAGTTGCGGCAGTCAGTCCTCTCGGCTGAAGTGCAGCCGCGGCAGCTGGCGGAGCGGCCCCTGTGCCAGCAGCGTCATGGCCTCCATCGGAGAGGGGTTACAGCAGCTGCCGCCGTAGCCGTCCGTGTGCGCCACACCGTCATTCCTGTCGGCCGTCGTGGCCGTCGCCACCGCCGCGCAGTTTGAGGAACAGATAGGAGACGTTTCAGTTCATCGCATGCGCAGCTTTATAAGTTAATGTGTCGCATAGACGATGTAGTGTCAAATGGCATGAAACGAAGCCAAATTACTATTGCCGCACCAACTGCCACATGCTTTACTTAGAAACCAGCGTAATGTTTAAAAGCAGGGCAGGAGTGTAGGGTCGCAAAATAACGTGGGGGAGGGGCTGAGTACGGACAATGTCTAAACCTGCCTCCAGCATGCGTTAAAAGCGAGCTTGTTACAACTGCTCCGATCATATCGTACTTCAAGATACCGGAAACTACGATAGGAAACCTGACGCGGGGTAGCTTTGAAAAGTGGCTGAACGAAAGGGACAGAAAACATTTGGAAGCGACCGCTTAACATGAGAAGCGTAACGTCGTTCCCGTTGCGGCTTTCACGGATTTGCATGGTCATAGAATGCTACCCATGTGATGGTCTCATTTCAAACCCCCGCTCCTATGCATGCTCGCTCATTCAGGGAGGCAGGCGCTCCGAGACAGCATTTAGCTCATCTACCAATGGCATAACCGATTACAATGCGATCGATGGCACGCATACGTGCTGTCATTTGGTTGCTGTTGCTGTCAACACCGCCTTTCGGATTTCGTCGTCTGGATAATGCGGACAGCGTCTACGCCGAGTTCATAGACGGGTCTACAACGATACCACAGGACTCGGAATGACCTTGACGCCATTATATATATATATATATATATATATATATATATATATATATATATATATGTATATATATTATTGTGTGTGTGTGTGTGTGTGTGTGTGTGTGTGTGTGTGTGTGTGTGTGTGTGTGTGTGTGTGTGTGTGTGTGTGTGTGTGTGTGTGTGTGTGTGTGTGTGTGTGTGTGTGTGTGTGTGTGTGTGTGTGTGTGTGTGTGTGTGTGTGTGTGTGTGTGTGTGTGTGTGTGTGTGTGTGTGTGTGTGTGTGTGTGTGTGTGTGTGTGTGTGTGTGTGTGTGTGTGGTGTGTTGTGTGTGTGTGTGTGTGTGTGTGTGTGTGTGTGTGTGTGTGTCATTAAGAGTGATGGGAGGCGAAACAAGGTGGAGTTATGAGAAGGTCAGAAACAGAGGCATGGGGCGAGTTCAAACTTGGAAGGAAATAGAAAATGGGTTGACTTCCCTCTCTCATGTTTCCACCGGCTTTTGGCCACTTCATTTTCACATCAGGTAAATGGGATTTGTCTATTATGATAGCTGTATATGGTATTAACAAGTGCCCTGGTACCATTTAAGCATGACCCATGCCATGAGCCATGGTATTGAGCCTGTTTTATTTGAAATGTTACACTCGATTGCATCTGAGAGAATGTTCGATACTTGAAGATATTGAAGCAAGCATTAGAAAAATGAAATAAGCTCATTTATACCTATTGATACGCGGTTAATTAGAAAAAATGCTCCAGACAACAAGATATGCTATCCAATACGCCATTGTTTGGTTGTGTCAGCAGCCATTTGTAGTCCTTCGATCTTCCGTGAGATGGCAGTATGGGCTGGAAGTGTTCGCTGAGCCTTTCCTCGTGGTGTTCTTGCATATTTCTAAGTGAGTTTTAGACCTTGCTTACTTACTTACTTACTTGCATTCACATACTCGGTCATAGCTCTACTCACTAAAGGGTTTAGGTCTTAAAAATGCAGAACTGCGAACTGATTAAATGATCTTCAATATTACTATTTGAAATCAAGACCCGTCCCCCCCCCCCTATAAATGTGAAACACTCCCTTTAATTGTACAATATTGTTCATCATATGCATATTACGATCCATTAGCTATCTGTTTAAGATAATAGAAGATGGCCCACGCGTTCCATGTGCCCCTATACTATATATACAAATATCATCAACAGAAGAGAGCGTATTGTATATACAGAGGCATATATATACATGTATATATATATATATCTCTCTCTCTCTCTCTCTCTCTCTCTCTCTCTCTCTCTCTCTCCTCTCTCTCTCTCTCTCTCTCTCTCCTCTCTCTCTCTCTCTCTCTCTCTCTCTCTCTCTATCTCTCTCTCTCTCTCTCTCTCTCTCTCCTCTCTCTCCTCTCTCTCTCTCTTCAGATCGATAAATAACACAACAAATAATGATGCCAGAAATGCCTCATTTCTTTCACATCGAAGTTGATCATGAGTGGATAGTCGTGAAAAGTTTGGCCGATTATCAACTGCACCTTCACGTCACTCCCGTACTAACTCCGCGTTATTGCTGCAGTAACCCCGCGTTATTTTCGTTTTCGGCATTCTAGTTAACCTCCAAAGCACTGCTGGCCGTTGAAGTGGTCAGATTTAATCTGAATGACAGGCGCCATCGAAATATCACGAGAAGATTGTTATGCCACTGTATCGACACCTTGTACCTTTCCAGCTATTTGTTGCTTCTAGTCGTGATGGTTACCCAGCTCAGACTGAGGGTCCATTTATAACCTGGTCCGCGACTCGTCAGCAAATTAAGAGCAGTCACATTGATGTACAGCTGTTCTTTGCATTGCCGCTTTTTCCATTGTTTTCACACGCTTTTATCTATTACTTTTTTATTCGATGTTACGAAGAGAGTCGCCTTTTATCCCTGTTGACCTTTTGCCGTTCGACCTTGATCGTTCGACTTTTTCATTTTACTTTTTGCTCGGATGCTCTATGCACATGTCCCAAGGCTCCTCACTCAGAAGATTCGGAAGCCTGCATAGGGTCTTGCGATGATTAATCAAAGAGGAAATGGACAAGTTGTAAGGCCCCTGGACAGTAAGAGAGGCATTACAGTGGCCGGGGGTTGGGGGCGAGAGGCTATATGGTAATAGGAAGAGAGAGAGAGAGAGAGAGAGAGAGAGAGAGAGAGAGAGAGAGAGAGAGAGAGAGAGAGAGAGAGAGAGAGAGAGAGAGAGAGAGAGAGAGAGAGAGAGAGAGAGAGAGAGAGAGAGAGAGAGAGAGAGAGAGAGAGAGAGAAAGAGAGAGAGGGAGAGAGAACTTTAGGCGCTTATTGCGACTCCTTAGCGCTCGGGGGGGGGGGGGGGTGCTGAGCGGTCAAGGTGGTTTCACGAGGAGCCAAAAGGGCTCGTGGGCATTACGTCAGTCGATCGAAATAAGATACACTGAACGACCAAAACTCACCACAACAGCTACCTAGAGACGAGATCGTAAGTGTCCAGAGGATCCTGGGGAGGACGACCAAGTGGGCCGCAGAGCACCCCGTGGACCCTGGACAGCTAAAACGACCCATGAGCGGTTGAAGGGGCCCGGAGCACACAAAGAGTCATCAGCGTTTGATGCGGCCGCTCTGATACCAAACAGACTCTGAGTATTCTCGGGAAGATCCCTTTGGTGTCAATGAGAGACTTTGGAAGGTCAGGGGAGCACCAAGTAGCTATAAATGCCCTCAAGAGACCAGATGGCCGCCAGGCGGCTACTGAGCGCCCAGAGCAGGGGCAGCAGAGGCAGTACGGCGCTGCGCGAACTTGTTGGTTGGCAAAGAAACTCCTACCGACGCTCTAGTTCAGTGTGGTGGTTCCTCATCTCACTGCACGAACCGAGAGGACCTGTCCCACGGGCGCTTGCCTGCGCAGCCCACCTCCACTGCTGGACGCTCCCTACGTCTTCCACTCAGGGTTTGCGCAGGCTCGAACGGATATGGACCCTCGACCCCCGCGGGATCCCCAGCCATGTCACCATAGGTGATGATGTGACTTTGCGCTTTTATGGATGTGGCGTATCTGAGAATGCACCTCTTCTACCCTTTGGCAAAGCCGATATCATTTGTCTGGTCAACACTTGCATTTGAGTGCCATAAACTGAAGGCGTCGCTTTAGCACTACAGCCACCTATAGCTTGCATCAGTTTGGGGATTGGCCACAAATTGTCTCGCGATCAGACGTTGTCGGCGTACCATGATGAGACTCTGTAACGTCGCCGCGATTAGCTATCACGCCGGACTGTTCCGTAAGCCCGATCGGCCAACGCGCGGTGGCGCTATAAAGCTGCGGCTCGGGCGGAGTCCCGTGTCAGTGGTGCGCCCGGAGTCACCATGCGGTCGCAGATCCTGCTCACCCTCTGCTTGGCAGCCGGTGAGTGCTGGCGATTGATATCAGATCAACAAGGCGGACAGCCACCGTGGCCGAAGCGATTGCTAGCAAATAGTTGCAGGCTCTTTTGGCTTTCGATTGTTGTGCCGATGGCTGAAGTGCTTTTGCCTACTGCACAATTTCAATATGTGGTGTGGGGCAACCCATGAGTGCGAAGGCAAATCATAAAAGAACTGTTTTAAAGATGTCAACTAAGGTATAGCAAACGTTAATAATGCATCCCAGACAACCCTCCCTCTTTGTGTCGCCGGTACCTAAATGGGTATGTCTTTGCATGGCATCGTATGCCATCGTGCTATAATGCACAGGATAACGGCATAGCTCAGTTGCGCAAGAGTTACGCAAGGTGTTTGTGAGTGCACCTTTCAATGGCACTTGTCTCTGTATCAGCCTGGCCAAACACGTAAGCTCACCTTGGGATGTAGATAACGACCAACTAAAGCTGACTGCAACAGCTTTCAGACCCCATCAGAGTCATGAATCATTTCTCATGCACCTCTTCAGTCAGTTTTTTAGAGTTAGTGAATAAAATGAGCTTGTGCAAATTTGACAGCGCAGCTGGAGGGCAAGTTTTCCGGTTGAGGTTTACGCTAGATCGCATGTGCAATAAATATTTCGTCAACACGTTAACCAGTGATATCTGGGCGTTAGGTTTTCTCTTCCGAAATTGTCGTTCTCAATACGTCACAGAAGACATACATTATGCCGTTGCTGCCAAATACAACGCTAACGCCGTGGAATATGCAGTGATGTTTCCTTTTGTCACCTTTCGTCAATATGCCGTGTGTTATCCTATGGTGGCGGCTCCTATGAACACACGCTATATTTGTCCTCGTCTGGGGCCCCATTTCATCTGTTATTGCCTGCGTGTCATGCACTGACACCTCCAAAACGCATTCTGAACGTTCGCCTAATACCATTCACACTGGCCGGTGCCCAATCCCACTCAAGCAGCCTAAACACTGGCTGGGCTATTTGTTTGCCGCTTGGATGTCTCCTCGGCCCAGCTTCCGTGCGTGGTACCGCGTCGGCCATGGGCTGTGTGGCCGCCGGCACCGGCCGCCGCCTGCCCGTCCCGGTATCTCGCTCGGACGGCGCCGGGCGCCCGCGTATCCGGGGTGCGGGGGAGGTCAGAGCGGAGGCACTCCGTCTCTCGAGTGTTTGCCTCCGGGGCACAGAGCGTCGCAGCGCTATCGCTGCCTGACGGCTCGGATTAGCGCCCGTCGGGTGTGGTGGGGGGGGGGGGGGAGGGCACGCCGCCGTCGGCTGACCTTGCGGGTTTCTTCTGAGGCCTCTGGCAACGCATGGCTCATTTCTGGCGTTTGCGACTGTTTACCTACCGACGCAAATGGTTGCCATGACTACGGGTAGCACTTCAGTTTTTCAAAACCATGGTAAGGAAATGCTGCTCGTGGCGGGAATCGAACTCAGATACCTTCATCTAAACAGCGTCAATATCATACCTTCATGTCTGGCACCCTCACCAATGCAGAGTGTGGTGACCTACAGGATATTTAGGCCTAGCACACCATGCACTCTATTGACGAGGATTTGCAATGGAGGGGTCATGAAGTGGGACGGAGTGATGTGGAGTGGCCGGTTCTTCACGAAGATCCGCAGTTTTATCCTGGGTCGGCGGCGTATCGTGGCGCTCGCTTCACGGATCGGCGGTCTACAACACCAAAGCAGCGCGTCTCTGAGCGGCCTCCACCCTGTTGTGCTGTCGACAGGCCTGCAGGCGGCGCCCGAGCGACCGGAGGGAGGCCTCTCATGCCCCCGCTCCCAGGGCCTCTTCGCGCACCCCTTCGACTGCAGCAAGTTTCTGCACTGCGACCATGGTCATCCGTACGTCAAGGACTGCCCGGCCAACCTGCACTTCAACCCCAAGATCATGGTGCGTATAGCTCCGACGCCGTCTCCACTCAAGGGTAGGACGTCTCGAAAGATCGGCAAGGCGCCACAAATATCTGTAAAGTCAACCCATTCCACGCATCACGAGTGGCACCACAAGTTTAAAACCGAGCGTTTGTAAAGGACGGTGGGCCGTGCTATGCCAACTTTTGGTGAACGCTTATTTCCACGTCTGTGCGTCCGCCTTGGAAGCCCCAGGCCTGATTGTGGATCAAAGTCTGCTGAGGCTTTACCAATGGTGTTTTGCAGTTGTAGCTTACACGTTCCATGAGTAAGGGCGTCCCAAAATGCAACATGTCAGCGGCTGAAATCACGACTTTCGTACTATACATGCGTTGCCGTTCATCATTAATATGTGAAATAATGGGAAAGCATACGTATTAACAAATTACCTGCATCCCTACACGGACAAACAAATTCTTGCACAGCCCTTGGGTTATTAGGTAGTGGGCGGTGAGTACTATAGATATGATTGCGGCAATATGTTCTTGTCTTTGTTGTGTTTTTATTATGAGTGTTTTTTATGCATCAAAGTAAGGATAGGATTTCGTCTTAGTTTAACTGGTAAAGCTTCGTTCATCCTCTCCGCACTAAAGTATGTTTTCTAGATATGAATGCACAAGTTTCATCCTCAGAAACTCAAACCATATTTTTGTACCATTTAGACTTTTTCGATGATGAGACAGGATCTCAAGACGTAAGAATGTACAGACTGACGTGTATATATATATATATATATATATATATAGATATATTATATATATATATTTGATATATATATATATATATATATATATATATATATATACGTCATAACCACCCCTCACCCCCATAACCATCGAATGTACTTTTTTATCCGCCCAGGACTACCTTTATCGACACTTGCCGTTCTCACATTGCTACAACCCGGCGTTGTTCCGCCGCCCGCCGCTGGCTGTCAGCGGCATCGCCCGCTGGGCGTCGCCCTCATGGCGTCACGCGCTCTGATTGGACCGCCGGCGGTGGTCGGCAGGTGTGTGATTGGCCGGAGCAGGCGGGCTGCCGGCCGGGCACGCCCACCGACCCGCCCACGCCCGACGTGCCGCCTGAGCCCGGCATGGAGTGCGACTGCGAGTGCTGCCTGAAGCCCAACGGCGACGACTGCACCACCTTCTACCTGTGCAAGGTGGGTGTACAGGCCTGACCGGTCGCTGACTCCTGGCACTAGGGTGTGGACTGAGAGTATCTGTTCAACTGAAACAGGGCACGGATGGAATAGTTGTTCGGACTATCGTCCTGGTCTCGTGCGTTAGTATGCACACACACAACGCCTCGCCCAGTCAACTCTCAGGCCGTCGTCAGGTGTTTCTAAGTCCTAGACCATGGCCACCCGTACGTCAAGGACTGTCGGGCCAACCTGCAATTTTGTACTCAATAATACCCTGCCCTGCGAAGCCCAGTTGGTTGAGCACTGGGCTGGCAATTAGGAGACTCGGCTCGAATCCCAGCAATTCCAAGAATAAAAGTTGGGTTGGTGCGCGTACGTGGCTGAAAGCCAAGCGTCATCCAGTCCTCCGCAAGACTATTCTGTCCTTGGAATTGCTGGGATTCGAGCCGGGTCTTCTGATTGCGAGTCTAGTGCGACGACCGTCGGAGGTTATAGGGAGCCAGCCATCTTCCCGTGCTTCACACTTGCTGTTAGATCGGACGCGCCCGACTTAATCGGTGATGCCAGACTTCTCAACAAAAAAAGTTTGAAAAGCTCAAAATTTCGCTTTGAAGTAACCACTCCGACTCAAGAAATATAATTGGACTCGTAATACTTTTCTGCTGCATGGCGTTTCCCAACGTGTATTCTACAATATCACATTATGTTCGCAATCCTACGATCACTGACTTGTCAAAATGGTGCTCAAAATATCTACGAAAGCTTGAAACATTTCATTTCTGTAAAAGCATATACAAACATGAAGCTTTTATCACGCAAATTCAACGAAGCGTCATACTAAAGCTTTCATTTCCCCATCGCGTTTAAAACAGTGTCTCTTCGATGCGTTCTTTAGCTGCGGGAAAAGCATATCACAAGGTCTATATTGACGCACGGGTGCACACTTCAGCCAATGCGCTTCTCGGCAAATGGCCTGTATTCGAAGTCACATCGCGGCTGGACCACCCCACACACAACGGCGAACTGCCGCACGCAACGCCGACAGAGAGACTCCCCTACGCGCCCCGAGCAGCACCTCTTATCCTCCTTTCGAGCCCACCCGTACCACGATCGGCGTGCGACTCGCCGGCACCCCCGCGTCCCACCCCACCGCGTCCACGCCCAGTTTCCGTGCTGGCCGTAGGGCCGGGGTCGCAGGGACGGTAAACTAAACAAAACATAAATCTAAAGGGAAACTCGACAGGGGACAGCTACATGGCCCTCGCCGCCCGCTGTGCCAATCACATACATTTATCTTTAATGACGTCATTTATGCCAGTAGAGGTGCCCCTTTAGGACCCGCGTGCCCGTGATGCACGGGATTAAACAGCTCAAGCGTGGTATCTCAAGTCCGTAACAGCTGACGACGGTCTTTAGCAGATTCTGTCATCGTTATGACGTCGACAGTGTATATGATGACGGTAACCGCGACAGTCGCAGTTGTCGCAGACTAGGGCTACACTCTGGGGTTACCGACAAAACGAAATAATTGTGCTGCGACAAAATTTTGGCAGTGTGCTCCAGGAAAGAACCTAATGAAAAAGTGACCTCGTAAAATCTTCACGGTGGTTTAGTGTGGCTAGCCTGTGCAATCGTAAAACCTAACTGGTTCTGAGATTTCATCAGAGCATGTTTTTTAATTACGCTCCAAAGGTGGGACACTCTTTTCATTGGCCGAGGCATTATGTGTATGCCAACACGCCAGACGAGAGCGATGGTTCGGACCCTTGTTCCATCTGTGATGCTAATGCCTTGTCTCAATTATTCCGTAAAATTCCATTACGATTGTGTGATGACAAAATAACGCCGACGTCTGGCGGCTGCTGACCATCTCGCACTTTTCCAAATTGTCTCGAGATTCCAATCAAGCGTTGAAAGGATCGAAAGCGATTACTAGAAAGTTGAGACCTCTTCGAGCAGCTGAAAGCTTCGCCGATGCGCAGTGCGCCTCCCCGACGCCGACCTTGTGTCTTCTGTTGGATGAGATGTGATTAGCGAGGTCGTCAGCTGTGCACAGGTGGACAGATCTCTTGGTGGACCACTGGAGGAGTGTGATCTGAATCGGGTGAACGTTCGCCGCTGTTGCAGGATGGCAAGGCCTACCTGGAGACTTGCGCCACCGGCCTGGTGTACAACCCCAACATCCAGAACTGTGACCTGCCCAGCAATTACAACTGTGGTAAGAGGGCCGTCAAGGTCCGAGCCGGGAGGTCAGGTGGGTCAGGCCGGTGGGCGGCCGATGGGCCAGTGACCCGGGTGTGGTGGGCACTCACTGCGGCTGACCTTCTGTTCCAGGTGGTCCCGAGCCGACGCCCAGTCCGTTTGATTGTCCCACCGACGGACTGTTCCCCAATCCGGCCGACTGCCACACCTTCTTCCACTGCTCCAATGGAATCTCGTACAAGAAGAACTGTCCCGCTAACCTCGACTTTGACGCGCGGACAAAGCGGTGCGAGTGGCCAAACCAGGCCGGCTGCCGGTACCCAGCCTCGACCACTAAGAAGCCTCCCGAACCCACTACGCGCTCCACCACTACAACCAAAGGGCCGGACTTCGACTGCCCCACCGGAGACGGGCTCTTCCCCAATCCGGAGGACTGTCATACGTTCTTCCATTGTTCCAATGGAATCCCGTACAAGAAGGACTGCCCTGCTAATCTCGACTTCGACGCCAAGACGAAACGGTGCGAGTGGCCAGACCAGGCCGGCTGCCGGTACCCAGCCTCGACCACTCAGAAGCCGCCCGAACCCACCACGCGCTCCACCACTACAACCAAACGGCCGGACTTCGACTGCCCCACCGCAGACGGGCTGTTCCCCAACCCGAAGGACTGCCATACGTTCTTCCATTGTTCCAATGGAATCCCGTACAAGAAGGACTGCCCTGCTAATCTCGACTTCGACGCCAAGACGAAACGGTGCGAGTGGCCACCAGGCCGGCTGCCGGTACCCAGCCTCGACCACTCAGAAGCCGCCAACCCACCACGCCTCCACCACTACAACCAAACGGCCGGACTTCGACTGCCCCACCGCAGACGGGCTGTTCCCCAACCCGAAGGACTGCCATACGTTCTTCCACTGTTCCAATGGAATCCCGTACAAGAAGGACTGCCCTGCTAATCTCGACTTCGACGCCAAGACGAAACGGTGCGAGTGGCCAGACCAGGCCGGCTGCCGGTACCCAGCCTCGACCACTCAGAAGCCGCCCGAACCCACCACGCGCTCCACCACTACAACCAAACGGCCGGACTTCGACTGCCCCACCGCAGACGGGCTGTTCCCCAACCCGAAGGACTGCCATACGTTCTTCCACTGTTCCAATGGAATCCCGTACAAGAAGGACTGCCCTGCTAATCTCGACTTCGACGCCAAGACGAAACGGTGCGAGTGGCCAGATCAGGCCGGCTGCCGGTACCCAGCCTCGACCACTCAGAAGCCGACCAAACCCACCGCACCCTCCACCACTACAACCAAACGGCCGGACTTCGACTGCCCCACCGCAGACGGGCTCTTCCCCAACCCGAAAGACTGCCATACGTTCTTCCAGTGTTCGAACGGAATCCCCTACCTAATGGACTGTCCGGCCAACCTCGAATTCAACCCGGTCCTCCTCGTCTGCGATTGGCCAGAGCATGCCGGCTGCTCGAATAAGACCACACCCACTACGCCCGCAGTGTCCCCCACCACACCCCGCACGCCCGCTACCACTCCCAAACGGCCGGACTTCGACTGCCCCACCAGCACCAGCAGCGGGCTGTTCCCCAACCCGAAAGACTGCCATACGTTCTACCAGTGTTCGAACGGAATCCCCTACCTAATGGACTGTCCGGCCAACCTCGAATTCAACCCGGTCCTCCTCGTCTGCGATTGGCCAGAGCATGCCGGCTGCTCGAATAAGACCACACCCACTACGCCCGCAGTGTCCCCCACCACGAGGCCGGTTGTCACCACCACCAAGAAGGACTTCGACTGCCCCACCAGCAACGGGCTGTTCCCCAACCCGAAGGACTGTCATTCGTTCTACCACTGCTCGAACGGGTACCCTTACCTGAAGGACTGTCCCGCTAACCTTGAGTTCAACCCGGTGCTCTTGGTGTGCGACTGGCCCAATCACGCTGGCTGCGGCGGCCACCCGCAGCCCACGCCCGACTACCCGGTCACCACGCCGGTGCCCGACGACGACATCGTCTGCCCGAACAAGAGCTGCGCGTGCAGGTGAGAGCGCGCGGGCCGCTCGGCCTCGGCCGCGGGGAAGGGGCGCCTGAGCCTCGGCTGTTCCGTCTGGCAGGCGCCGAGCAGATCTCAGATGTGGTCATGTCATGTCAAGGTCTATTTCGATTTATCGGTCGATATATATATATATATATATATATATGTATATATATATATAATATATATATGTATATATATATATATGCATATATATATATATATATATATATATATATATATATATATATATATATAGACACACGACGCTCGTCAAAGGTCATGTGGGGCCGTCGACTGCTGCCTGACTGCTGTTCCGTGCTCCAGATCTCTGGAACGTACAGAAACGAGGGTCCATTTCTCTTTCACGCACAACTTAGCAGGTAAAACCAGGCGGCAAAATTCCGAGCTTTAAACTAAGCTCACTTTCGGTTTCTTCTTTCAGTAATGTCATGGAGGCGAGGACACTCCTCCGTTGAGCACTCCGTGTCTTGCCATTGGAGGGTTATGTGTCAAAGCGGATTTCGCCTGCCAGACGCGACAGCCGACTAGTTCAGGCACATTCTGTGATGACCTGGATCACGAGCTTGGTTATAGGCTAAGAATTGCATGCCGATGTACCTGTAGAAGTGCGTTTGTTTTTGTGTGGCTGGGATGTAGAGCCTCTTGGCTGGCAGCCATCCCCACCGTCCTGTCCTTGAACAGAGTAGGCTTTGGAGTGTTGGCTTTGGCCTTGTGCTGCTAGCAAGAACAATGCTGCTGTAACGCATGCCCGTTTTTGCGGGAAGTAAAGGCCTAAATATTAAGGTTCTAAGACGCTTGATTCGCTGGTCAGGAAAGTATTCCTTTGTATACGCTGATACGATTTTGTGCCGGTGGCACACGCAGGCCGCCGCCGCAATTTTGTGGCGACATCAACTCGTTTCTAAAAAAGCACTTCATATTTCCGTTGACCAGTATTTCAGCCGTCCTTACTGCCTGCTTTTAATAGAATGAAATCCGGTCCATTGCTGTTGTTGGCAGGTTAAGTATACACAGACGTGGGTAGAACTGTTGAAACGATTCTTCAGGATTTGTCAGCAGTGACAATCGGAAAGATGGCTGCCAGTCATTTTATGCAAGAGTGAAGTGGATGGCTAACTTACGCAAACA
>NW_023596746.1:31438634-31447873 GCF_011947565.3 Pollicipes pollicipes
GTGTTACACCCGCCTATTACGTGTGGAGCCAAACACACACGATCACACTTTGATATGACGGGCGGTGATGGCCAAGTGGTTGGTGTGTCGCACTCCCACGTAAGGAGCGCTCGTTGGAATCCCGGTTGCTCCATGACCTCCTAGCGTTATTATAGCCGAAGCAGTCGCTGGCACTCCATAACAGGAGCATGGCGGCGTGCGTCGCGTCCTCTTCTAAAAATCTAAAAACAATGCAAGACCCCTGTGTGAAATCGTTGGGGCAAGGCCGATGTATGCAGCGACTTAACAACGTGACGGACGCATAGGAAGAACAAGGGTCAAGGGGCGCCTTTTGAGCGCCAGCCGTCCAATGGTCCGGTAACGAATGGGGACAACAGCCTGCGGACTCACACCGTGCATTGTTGTCATCGGCGTCACGTTGTCCGCGCGGTCAGGTGTTGTTACCAGGTGAGGAGCAGGTGTTGTTACCAGGTGAGGAGCGGCGGGCCGTTTCGTCCTGTCCGAGGCACGGCTGACGGCGCCTTGGTACACTCCCTGGCGCTGACTTCCACGGAGACCTCTCCCTCCCGCTAGCTCTTCACTTAGGACCCCCTATGAGACTCCCCTCCACAGACCCCCACCCCTGCACAATATTTTAATTTTTCATGATTCTTCCAATTTGTTCGGCCCGCCTTCGTCTCCTTCCATGGTTCAATAGTTTTGCCTCCGCGCACTTTCCGTCCAACGTGTCGCCGGGCCGGCGTAACCTTCTTCCAGGACTCAGCCCTGACGTGCCCCTGGACCAGATCTCGGCCGCCAGCGACGGTGCAAGTCACGCCCGCTCGCGCCTCGGGCGCGCTCTGCGTGCCCCCCCCCCCCCCCCGCCCCTTCTTGCTTAGTTCTCGCGTGGCGTGGCGCTTCTGATGCCAGCTGGGGTGACGGCGACGCCGGCGCGGCGGGACTCTTGGCGCGGAGCGGCGGACATCCTTACAACATGTCGGACAAACATTTCTTTGCACATGTTGCTTTGTCGGCGATCTGGCTCTCGCATCCATTAGTCTCGATGATGACTGATTTCGGAAGATGAGGCGACCTCTCTGTCATTTCCGTTACGGAGAGGGGGGGGGGGGCAAACTTACCCCAACTGGCAGGGCTACGCATGCTGTTTTTCCCCTGCAGAACCGGTCAACAACTAACGCTGCTTTGTTGATGCGGGCCGATCGGCTGGAGCGACGGGCCGATCCGCATTGATTTCTCGGCCTAATGGTTGTGTTTGGTGCGGCGGGGGCAGTTTCAGACCATTGCCGACTTACCTGCTGTCCCACGCTCCACAAGGAGCCCCACAGATCCTGGACGGGTGGCGTACAAAATGAAAATCGTTGACATGTATGCCGATGCAGTGATCGATCACGGGTCACTGTCCGTACAGCGATCGGTCACGGGTCATTGCGCGGTTGTTTGGAAATCACCTCAGAGAGCAATGCCCGATGCCCGCTGTGATATCTCATATGCAGATATGTGGGCTGCTGTGGTGTAGCTGGTGAGCATTTATTATGTTTTTTTTTGTATTTCTTAAACGAAGCGTGAAATGATCATTGGTTTCGAGCATCTCTTCGCCAGTACACTTCACCCAGTACGTGATACCAAACCGTGGAGAGTTCCATGCCAGTCAACCAGTGGTGACATGTCAAGTACAACGGTCAAGAAAGCAGGGAATCTCTTATCAAAGCACAACGTCGCGGCCGGCATCCTGGCTAACTGACCTACAACTACCCAGCCGTCGACTCCCGACGGCCTGGAAAGCCGACTTCGGCTTCCATATCACAGCGAGTACCGAGCTCACGCTCGCCCCCCGCCTCCGCAGGGACGTCTGTCCGGCCGGCTCCTGAGGCCGGCTCCTGACGTCTTACAGGGTCAGGGTGCAAATGTCAGGATATTTACCGCGGAAAGAACCAGCATCCGTTAAAAAGTCCTGACCTCTCAAGGTCACCCTTCAAGTTCAATATCACAATATTTCTTCAAAGGCCAATATTAAAGATGAATGTTATGATGTTTGCAAAGTTTAAATCGGCCGGTAAGTTTTGCGTGATATCGAGTTCACCATCCTTTGAGCCCGCGTTTGACCTTGAAGAATGGCCTTGAGAAAATGACCTTAAGAGATCAGGACTTTTTCACGGACGCTGGATCTTTCGGTGATGAATATTCTGACAGTGCCAGGCTTAAAATAAGCGGTAATTTTTGGGTGATATGGAATTCCCCGCACTTTATGTCCGTGTTTGAGCTTGAAGAATGACCTTGAGAAGCCAAAGCTTCTTCACAGACGCTTGTTCCATCCGTGGGAAATATTCTGACACTTGTAAGTTGAAAATCGGCCAGTAATTTTTGACTGATATGGAGTTCCCCGTCCTTTTAGATTGCGTTTGACCCTCAAGAATGACTTTAAGAGGTCGGTATTTTTTACGGACGCTAGTTCTTCTTGTAGTGGGTATTCTAACAGTTGAAAGTTTAAATCGGCAGTAATTTTTGGGTGATGTCGAGTTCCCCGGCCTTTGAGTCTGCGTTTGACCTTGAAGGATGACCTTGAGAGTTTAGGACTTTTTGACGGACGGCAGTCTTCTGTGGTGAACATCCTGACATCTAAAGCTTGAATATCGTCCAGCAATTTTTGGGTGATATTGAGTTCCCCGTCCTTTGACCCAGCTTTTGACCTTGAAGGTTACGTGATATTGCAAAATGAGGGTCATTTTTGGTGTTTACATGCCCCAATCGACCTCCAGATCTTTTCAGAGAAATTGGAACTCGTCGCTGAATAATTCGCTGAATAAATCGCTAACTTCACGGAGCTCTTAAAAAGCCAGGAAGTTTTTTTTTTCCAGTTGAGCAACTAGTTGCTAACCTTTCATGCTTTCATCGTATGGTTTGCAAGCAGATTTAATCATTTGCTTTTTAAATCCATCGAGTTTTGATCTTAAGACAAATTATGGTGCCACAAGGCATGTAATCAAAGGTATTTTGTACCATAAGTTGACTATTTGCCTCCAAGTTGTTCAAGTGGTCCCTGATGTCTGCTTTTAATGAGATGTTGTCCATAGTTCCCATAGTTTCCGGACTGGCAAATAGCTGTACTCTTCATGTGCAATATATTTTTAACATTTGAATACCCTAAGCTGCATAGCAATTACAATATCAGATCAATGTTGGTTTTTAGCAAATAGACCATTTCATTTTATAATGTAAGGCGGACATGTCAAACGTTAAGTCACTGAACATTAATAACAAAATCGTAATGGATTCCTTTGTTGCAACTGAAATGGCAAGTAGTAAAACCGGTTTTATGGCCATCTAAAAGCTATGTTAAGTTTGGAGGTGGGAGATTGTTTTGTGGAGCATGCTCACCATTGCCCTTGACAGAGGCTAACCATGACAATCAAAATAAGTTGTGCAAAGTGATTTGAGGGATTTTGATTTGTATGTTCTCAACTGTTTGGTGTCAACGAGCGGACAACAATTATTTGAACCAAAACGCAAGTTGAAACCAGACAAAAATGACATATCTCATGTTTTATCACAAGTACTGCTGTGAAGAAATAGGTGGGGTGAGTTGGGGTGATGTTCGGCACATGGCATGGCTGCGGAGTTTGATTTGGTGACGTGCTGATGTGCAGGATTCCAAGGCCTTTTTGTTTGAATGCTTTATGTTTGTGAAATTTTTTGTTGCCGTTTTTGTTCTCGAATTCCTTTCCTTTGTTTTGTGTTAAAAATGATCTGAAGAGGAATTGCAAAGTGCGGCATCAGAGGACTGGTGTTACATAGTTTTTGATGCTTATTACACTTTTATGAACTTATTACCCATTAATGTATTCTGTTTCACTGTAATAGCCTAAGATGTTAAAAAACATGTTTGTCATGTTTCTGGTATTACATCCATGCCAACCTAAGATGTATGTCTGTTTTCTGGGGCTTCTCTCACTGACTCATAAGTTCCGACTTTCGTAAATATAATTTTGTACTCCTGTGCGGCCTGCTTGCGATGCAATGTTTCACTCCCACCCCAGTCCAAAAGCGATTCTAGCTCACTGCCCGAAAAAAACCACACACGGTCGTACAATCCGTGCAGTGATCGGTCACGGGTCACTGTCCGTACAGTGATCGGTCACGAGTCACTGCCCGTGCAGTTGTGGGGGGGGGGGGGGGTTCTGAGTCGGGAGGGGGGGGGGGGGGGGCGCTGCGCTGCTGCCTGGCCGCCGCTTAATGTGTGTGCGCCGCCGCCCTGCCGCTGTCACGCCTCCCCACCAGAACGAATTTAACTGAGTAGCCCACCGGTCCGCATACGAGCAGATGATGCTAGCGCACGACTCGGCACGTTATGACTCCTGTGCACCCGACCTCAGTACACACTCATGTTGGCCACAGAGTTAGGGTTAAGCGGGTGACCGGGACATTGGCTGGATGGTAGGTCCGATCAGGCACCATGAACCACTGTCTGCCCGTAAATGGCTGTGTGCCCTGAAATACGGTACCCCACCTCCACCTTTTAGCTGATGATAACATTTAAACTGGGTAAAAACCTTACCAGATACATTGATAACGTACGCAAATTGCAGCAGTACCACGAACCGGCGAATTGCATTGGCAAAGGCCCACTGGATACCAGCCCTGGTAGTCCCCCCTCCCTCGCCTTAACTAATCAACACAGACTTCGTGCATTCGGCGCCCCACCACATTCACTCTAAGCATACACATCCGCTGGCGCACATGTCACTGCACTCATTCTCGGCTCATACCGGATGACCCAACCGCTTCTCCAGCGCCTTGACATAATTGGCAGGTTTGCTGGAGTCCAAGTTAAGCTAAATTCAATCTATTCATCACATTTAAAACATACAATAAAGCCAAGTACAAAACTTGTTATATACATATATATATATATATATATATATATATATATATATATATGCATATATATATATATATATATATATATATTTTTGTGTATATATATATATATATATATATATATATATATATATATATATATATATATATATATAAATATCACGTTGACTTAGCTTGGCACCGACGCAGCTACTGGCCCGATATCAGTTGGCCGAAGCTGGACGTCTCGTTCCCTCGGCTGACTTCTAGGGCGACGGCTCTATCTTCGGACGACGCCCCCTGCGCTTCGTCCACGGTGGGCGGCCCAACTTTCCTTCGGCCACGTCTACTGTTCGCAGGTTCCCGCTGCCGCGCACGCGAGTTAGGCAGCGCCTCGGCCAGCACGGAGACGTAGCCTCCAGGGCTTCTGCGCCCTCGCCTCCCGTTTACCGAAGTGAGCTTTGCAAGGCACTGCCCCACGCCGCGTCCCTCAGGGGCCTGGAGGGAGACAGGGCGCCCGATAGGGCGGTGGAGCCCCTCGGCAGACAGCGAACGCCCGACGTAATCTGCGTTTACGCCGGTGTACACTGCCGGCGCACTCTGGGAGGCTCGACCTGACCGGCCTGCCCGACCACCCGGTTCTTTGCCACCCTTCCTATAAATGCCGGTGGCGGGATCTCTATCCATCACGAACATCTCCTCATCAAGAGTTCATAAGGCTTGGCGCATACCACGCCGGAAGAGAACAGGCTGTGCCCCGCTTACTACCAAGGCGTTGTACATCAACAAATATCGGTCGGTCCTTGGTCCTTGGTCCCTGCGGTCTCCACTGGTCCTTGGTCATACCATGACCCATGCCTCTTCATGCCGCCACGCCTGAGGTCGAGTGAGAGACAACGAAACCAGCCGACCTGCTCTAGTCCAAAAAAGTGAAGCCTTGCCTTCAAGTAACGCTACCCACAAACATACATCCGCGTAAAAGCAGGACTGCGGTCGTCTGACTCTTCAACCCAGCCGTAGTCCAGTCGTGCTATTCGGCCACGTTTCGCCTTTCCTTCCAAGCGCTGCCCCGGCCGACGCCTTGCTAGCGACCTCCCCTGGTCTCGCAGAATCCCCGAGGGTCTCTCCATACGTAGCGGGCTCGGCGCATCTCACCGCGATGCCTCAGCACTTACGGCAGGTAATCTCTCCCTCCGACCGCTGGCTAAAAGCCCAGAGATCCCGTCTGCTTATGACCGTTCAACGCCGTACTCCCAGCACCCAGCCTCCGGTGCCCGTGGCGGATCCCTCGCAGACGAGAGGAGCCCTTGCCAACCAAGGATGGACGTCGTGCTCTGATCAGTCAGTGAGACGAGCCGGGTCAAGCAGTGCAACAGAAAATGCATGGAAAACGGGTGGAGCACACGCGCCCCCTTTACAGGAATTCGTGCGTATGCGCTGGACGGGGCTTAGTGAGGGCCCGGCCGCGCGAGCTGTCTAGAAAAGTTAAGGGAACTGGAAAAGACAACCCGTCTAACCAGCCAACAGACTGACGCCATGGGTGACCTTCAGGAATATGCAGGCGTCGCCCGTACGCCGCGTCAGGCCGCCGTGAGACAGGCGAGAGCCATGACGAGCCGCGGCGCCTCCACGTGGCCGCCTCCAACGGCAAAATCAAGACAGCCTCGGCGCGGGCTAACGAGCGAGCTGTCGCGTCGAAGTGCGCGTCAACGGTCTCGGACGCCATACCATCCCACGTCGGGCACGAGTGCCCTTTCGCCGCCTGGCTAAACAGCCTTTGAAGAGCAGACCGTCACCTGTATTTACAAACTGGCGCATATTGACACACCAGTTCGTCGCTTCACGCGGGCCAAGCGCCGAGCACGGCCGAGACGCAGTGCCGGCCGGGAACGCCGCATGACCAGTAACTGATGATGATTAATTTCGGAGGATGGATTGACCTCTCCGTCATTGCCAATACGAAGGTGGGGCGGGGGGGGGGGGGGGCGGCGCTTATCCCACCTGGTCCTAACTCTAACCCTAACCCTAACGTGCCCCTGGGCTAGATCTCGGTCGCCAGCGACGGTGCAAGTCACGCCCGCTCGCGCCTCGGGCGCGCTCTGCGTGCCCCCCCCCCCCTCTTGCTTAGTTCTTGCGTGGCGTGGCGCTTCTGATGCCAGCTGGGGTGACGGCGACGCCGGCGCGGCGGGACTCTTGGCGCGGAGCAGCGAACATCCTTACAACATGTCGGACAAACATTTCTTTGCGCATGTTGCTTTGACGGTGATCTGGCTTTCGCATCCATTAGTCTCGATGATGACTGATTTCGGAAGATGGATTGACCTCTCCGTCATTGCCAATACGAAGGTGGGGGGGGGGGGGGGGGGGGGGGGGGGGGTCTTATCCCACCTGGCAGGGCTACACACGCGGTTTTTCCCCGGTCAACAAACCTGTCAACAACTAGCGCTGCTTTGCTGATGCGGGCCGGTCAACTGGAGCGTCGAGCCGTACTGTACTGATAACCGTACTGATTTCTCGGCCTAATGGTCGTGTTTGGTGCGGCGGGGGCAGTTTCAAACCATGGCCGGTTTACATACTGTCTCACGCTACGCCAGGAAGCCCCACCGATGTTGGACGGGATGCGTGACCCATCACTGTGTATACGTGTATATACGTGTACTGTGTTTACTGTGTGTACCTACACAGTGATCGGTCACGGGTCACTGTCCGTGCAGTGATCGGCCACGCGTCATGTCCCGTGCAGTGATCGGTCACGCGTCATGTCCCGTGCAGTGATCGGTCACGCGTCATGTCCCGTGCAGTGACCGTCTACGGATCACTGCACGTGCAGTAATCAGGCCATGCTTCACTGGTCATAGTACAGGGCTGCGTGAGTCCCTTCAGGAGGCTGCTCAGGCGGTGACGTCGCTTTGGAGAATGCGCGGTTGTTTGGAATCACCTCAGAGAGCTATGCCCGGTGCTCACTGTAATGTCTCATATGTTGGTACGTGGGCTGCTGTGGTATGGCTGGTGAGCATTTATGATGCTTGCTTATTTCTTTAACGAAGCGCAAAATTACCCTTAGTTTCGAGCATCTCTTCGCCAATACACTTCATCCAGTACGTGATACCAAAGCGTAGAGAGTTCCATGCCAGTCAATAAGTGGTGGCATGTCAAGTACAACGGTCAAGAAAGCAGGGGAACTCTCGTCAAAGCACAGCGTCGCGGCGGGCATCCTGGCCGACTCATCTACAGCTACCCTGTTGTTGGCTCCAGACGGCCTGCAAAGCCGACTTCGGCTCCCATATCACAGCGAGTCCCGACCCACGCTCGCCCCCCGCCTCCACAGGGACGTCTGTCCGGCCGGCTCCTGAGGCCGGCTCCTGACGTCTTACAGGGTCAGGCCGGCCAAAGCCGCCTGCTCACGGATCCAGGGCACCTGCTGTGCGACATCGGCGTACACGCCTGGCACGCCTTCCAGGCCACAGCCGATGCCCCACGACACGACGCCCAGCTGGATGTAGCGGCTGGGGTCAAGAGGATCACGACAGGCCAGCGGCGAGCCGCCGTCACCGGTGCACGTGTCCTGGCCGCCCACACCGCCGGCGCACGTGAAAGAGCGATCCAGCGCGAAGTACTTTTTCAGCCGGGTCTTACGCAGCGCAGTCTGGCAGGGGGCGTGCGGCACGAGCGGCAGCTCGATCTGCTTCAGTATGGTCTGGAACAGGCCGGCCACGAAGGCATCCTTGCCCCAACCGGTGGCGATGCACTCGGCCTGGTCATATACGACATCCGGGTCGGGCAGGCACAGCGTGTCGATATGCTCCTGCAGCTCGACGGGCTCCTCCAGGAAGAGCAGCGCCACGTCGTCACTGAGGCGCTGCGGATGGAAATCCTCGTGCGCCACGAAACGTGCCACGTCCACGTCCACGTGTCGGAAGCGCTCGCTCTCCTGCTGCGTGTCCCACTCGCCGAGGCGCACGCGCAGGCGTGCTGTCTCGTTCAGGCTGTGCACACAGTGGGCGGCGGTCATCACCACCTGCGGGTGAATCAGCGAGCCGCCGCACTCGAAGAAGTTGCGCTCCTCGCCACCCACTTCCTCCACGCCCAGTACGACCGCCATCCAGGGGATCTCGCCAAACTGCGTCTCATTGTCTTTGAAGCCGAGGATTCTGGCACCGATGCCGAGCTGGTTGCGGCGGCCGCACTGCGGTACGTAAGGTTCAGAGATATCGGGATCGGCAATCGGTCGCGTGCAGCAGACATCGCCGTATCGCGGGCACTCCGAGTGCGTGATAAATTCGAATTCGCTCTCGAACTGTTGCTTGCCGATGCGCAGGTCGAACCCGCCGAGTCCATCGCTGAGGATGTTCGCCTCGTCGCAGCGGAAGTAGGGCGTGCAGACG
>NW_023596746.1:31448866-31497238 GCF_011947565.3 Pollicipes pollicipes
CTCCACCACTACAACCAAACGGCCGGACTTCGACTGCCCCACCGCAGACGGGCTCTTCCCCAACCCGAAAGACTGCCATACGTTCTTCCAGTGTTCGAACGGAATCCCCTACCTAATGGACTGTCCGGCCAACCTCGAATTCAACCCGGTCCTCCTCGTCTGCGATTGGCCAGAGCATGCCGGCTGCTCGAATAAGACCACACCCACTACGCCCGCAGTGTCCCCCACCACACCCCGCACGCCCGCTACCACTCCCAAACGGCCGGACTTCGACTGCCCCACCAGCACCAGCAGCGGGCTGTTCCCCAACCCGAAAGACTGCCATACGTTCTACCAGTGTTCGAACGGAATCCCCTACCTAATGGACTGTCCGGCCAACCTCGAATTCAACCCGGTCCTCCTCGTCTGCGATTGGCCAGAGCATGCCGGCTGCTCGAATAAGACCACACCCACTACGCCCGCAGTGTCCCCCACCACGAGGCCGGTTGTCACCACCACCAAGAAGGACTTCGACTGCCCCACCAGCAACGGGCTGTTCCCCAACCCGAAGGACTGTCATTCGTTCTACCACTGCTCGAACGGGTACCCTTACCTGAAGGACTGTCCCGCTAACCTTGAGTTCAACCCGGTGCTCTTGGTGTGCGACTGGCCCAATCACGCTGGCTGCGGCGGCCACCCGCAGCCCACGCCCGACTACCCGGTCACCACGCCGGTGCCCGACGACGACATCGTCTGCCCGAACAAGAGCTGCGCGTGCAGGTGAGAGCGCGCGGGCCGCTCGGCCTCGGCCGCGGGGAAGGGGCGCCTGAGCCTCGGCTGTTCCGTCTGGCAGGCGCCGAGCAGATCTCAGATGTGGTCATGTCATGTCAAGGTCTATTTCGATTTATCGGTCGATATATATATATATATATATATATGTATATATATATATATACATATATATATATATATATATATATATGTATATATATATATATATATATATATATATATATATATATATATATATAGACACACGACGCTCGTCAAAGGTCATGTGGGACCGTCGACTGCTGCCTGACTGCTGTTCCGTGCTCCAGATCTCTGGAACGTACAGAAACGAGGGTCCATTTCTCTTTCACGCACAATTTAGCAGGTAAAACCAGGCGGCAAAATTCCGAGCTTTAAACTAAGCTCACTTTCGGTTTCTTCTTTCAGTAATGTCATGGAGGCGAGGACACTCCTCCGTTGAGCACTCCGTGTCTTGCCATTGGAGGGTTATGTGTCAAAGCGGATTTCGCCTGCCAGACGCGACAGCCGACTAGTTTAGGCACATTCTGTGATGACCTGGATCACGAGCTTGGTTATAGGCTAAGAATTGCATGCCGATGTACCTGTAGAAGTGCGTTTGTTTTTGTGTGGCTGGGATGTAGAGCCTCTTGGCTGGCAGCCATCCCCACCGTCCTGTCCTTGAACAGAGTAGGCTTTGGAGTGTTGGCTTTGGCCTTGTGCTGGTAGCAAGAACAATGCTGCTGTAACGCATGCCCGTTTTTGCGGGAAGTAAAGGCCTAAATATTAAGGTTCTAAGACGCTTGATTCGCTGGTCAGGAAAGTATTCCTTTGTATACGCTGATACGATTTTGTGCCGGTGGCACACGCAGGCCGCCGCCGCAATTTTGTGGCGACATCAACTCGTTTCTAAAAAAGCACTTCATATTTCCGTTGACCAGTATTTCAGCCGTCCTTACTGCCTGCTTTTAATAGAATGAAATCCGGTCCATTGCTGTTGTTGGCAGGTTAAGTATACACAGACGTGGGTAGAACGTTGAAACGATTCTTCAGGATTTGTCAGCAGTGACAATCGGAAAGATGGCTGCCAGTCATTTTATGCAAGAGTGAAGTGGATGGCTAACTTACGCAAACAAAGTTTTCTTCATAAAAGACACCCTTGTTGTCCGTATACACTCAGTTTGGGTCAGACAATGACCAGCAGCTTTGTCTGCGATGGTCTTGCCTTACTGCTCCACTCTTATGGGGAAATGCATTGGGTTTTAGATGTGTATTGCATGATGAGTGTTCATGGTTGCATGTCATCAGTTTCATGTCGTGTCCTCTGATTGTACTAGACAGCAGGAGTTCCTTGCTTTCCCCGCATTTTTCCAGTGATGCACTGTTTACTAAGTTCATCTCAACTTCTTGCACGTCGCGTAGGCAAAATTGTCTATCTCAAAGTGTTGGTAGCATCCGCATTCAACCACAAATGCTGAATGCTAAAGGGTACGGGTCGGGACCCCAACTTATGTATCTGCAAAATGTCGAACTATTGTGTGCCGCGAGGGTCACCTGATCGTGTAAATGGATGCAGATACCTATGGTACACATGCATATAGATGTGCATGAATGTGTACATAGGCATGGGTGACGCGTTAACCGATATGGTATGTTGAATTAACATTTGTACGTCTTTCGAGGGAAAGGTGGTAAGTACTTTCCAATCTCGCTGGCGTGGGCCGCGGTGATAGCGGGGTTTACAAATGGTGTGCTGTCATCACTCACAGAGTGTTGGTGGACAAATCAAAAATAGTTTCGTGCATGTTTCTAAAACTTCAGCCGGAGTTCCAACTATGTCCCTGCTGTGGAAAGGTGTGCATTCACAAAAGCCATTGAAAAGCCATTGACAGATACTAACAACGTTCCTAAATTGTGGCCGTCACTAATATCCTGACGGGAAATGACCCGAAATCCTTCTGCAGCGTCTTTCCCGCGGTGTCCTAAGCGCTCCAGAGGTCAGCTTTTCTAGCCTAACTATGCGCCTTTGTGCGTGTTTGTGTGTGCATTCGTAGGCTGCCGGACAAGGACGACTGCAGCGGCTTCTATCAGTGTCGGGACGGCAAGGCCTACCACAAAAGCTGTCCGACCGGCCTGGTCTTTAACCCCGACACGGAAGTGTGCGATCTGCCCGCCAATGTGAAATGCGGCGCCCACACTACTGCCACACCGCCACCACCTACCACCCCCACCCCAACCACCACCACCACTACGGCAGCGCCCACCACCCTGCCGCCCCCGTCTCCGTGTACGTTCCCCTGCTCTAAGAGCGACGGTACCTACGCCAATCCGCTGAACTGCGGCACCTACTTTCACTGCTCGGGCGGAAAGGCCAGCATCGAGTACTGTCCGGCCGGCACGCACTTCAACACGGGCACGAACGCGTGCGACGCGCCCGAGACCGCCGGCTGTTGTCACCTGTAACCCCCCTCCCCGTCCCGCCCCTCACCCGTCCCACGCCTCCCCGACACACCGCACCGGACCACGGCCACTGATGGCTGCCGCGCTCACCTCGGTAGCTTGTTTTTCCCCCACGGCAGACAGCAATCGTCACGTGTTGCCGCTGACACTGCACCCAGTCTGTAGTCACCTTCCTTGTAGTGTAATCCGCACACAGCACCGCACATACCTTTCACGCATCCGCCGCCCGATCAGCACCCGCCTCTCCCGCTCGAGACATGCTGCATGCTGACAATGGCCGATCGAAGTAGGTTAGTGACTGAATCTTTTGGTGACGTCTGGTTTGTGCAGCTGGCTTTCCGGGTCTGTCTGCGGGGCTCCACTGTGGTGTGAGGTGGAGGATACTACGCCGTCTCTCGCAGCAGCTATGGCAGCTGCACGCATTCTTCTGCTTCTGCTACTTTTCTGCCACCGCTGTTGACAGCCGCTCGCATGTTCACGATACTTGTCCACAGATCTGAAGCTCTGTAAATATTGCACCGTTTTGAACTGTTGCAGTCTGGGCTAGCCACAGCCAGAAACTGTTTTTCCCCCTGCTGTTATATTGCCCTAAGTATCATTATTGTTGCTCATTGGTTGTTTTTTGAATAGTCTCATGGCTGCGAACTGAACTGCATATATATTGATAAGTGAGCACTCTCAATATCATCGTTCATCCATTAAGGACAAACGCACGTTTACGAAACACACTATGCCAGATATTTGTCCTGCTCAACAGCTCAAAAGGCAAGCATACGTGTCTGTTGCCGCAGAGTACCTGATCCCAAAGACTGCCACAAATTTTACCAGTGCAAGAACGGCAAGGCCTACCCGATGAGCTGTCCGAAGGGCCTTGTCTACAACCCGACTCTGGAGGTCTGCGACTACCCTGAAGACGTCCCGGGGTGCATGCCAACGAAGCCGACCAAGCCAACCAGGCCGACCAAGCCGACCAAGCCGACCAAGCCGACCAAGCCGACCCGGCCGACCCGGCCGACACGGCCAACCAGGCCAACCAGGCCGACCAAGCCGACGCATAAGCCCAAGCCACATTCATCCAGCTCTAGCTCCGAGTCGGGAAGCGGATCTCACCACCACCACAGCAGCGACTCTCACTCCAGCTCAAAGCACCACCACAGCAGCGACTCGGACTCCGGCTCGAAGCACCACCATGGCAGCGGCTCCCATTCGAAGCACCACCACGGCAGCGACTCGAAGCACCACCATGGCAGCGGCTCTCATTCGAAGCATCATGGCAGCGACTCGAAGCACCACGGTAGTGGCTCGAAGCACCACCCTGGCAGCGGCTCGAAGCACCACCACGATAGTGGCTCGAAGCACCACGGCAGGGAGTCGGCGGAGCGCGTGAAGTCGTTTGCACCTGCTCTGAAGAGCTCGCCTCTGTACAGG
Source organism: Pollicipes pollicipes (assembly GCF_011947565.3). Taxonomy (NCBI): domain Eukaryota; kingdom Metazoa; phylum Arthropoda; class Thecostraca; order Pollicipedomorpha; family Pollicipedidae; genus Pollicipes; species Pollicipes pollicipes. The sequence goes on from NW_023596746.1 coordinate 31,453,523, forward strand.
AACCCGGACCACGGCACTGTCGAGGACGATGATGGCTTCTTGGGTACGTTGTGATCGCGGTGCTTTGTTGTGCTTCCAATGCAAACCAGTTCATCAATGAAGGATAAGGATTCATAATTTCGTGTCAAACCCTAGGAACTCGATGTGCTTGCTTATATGCCACATCTTTGAACATCATCAGTTAGTCCATGCATGTGTGACGGTTATCCTAATTCAGGGTTATGACGTGGGCAACCTTTGCCCACGTAAAATCTATCATTTGAAGTCCCCACGTACGTGTTTTTTGCGTGACCATCGCACTCACAGCGAACCTGTCGCGTTCGCAGAGGCCCAGTTCTGCCCGAAGCCGAACGGCAAGTTCGCGTCCTCCAAGTGCCACTACTACTACCACTGCGTGGACGGCGTGCCGACCATGAAGCGCTGTCTGCACGGCACGCGCTTCTACGCCAGGGGGTCTCGCTGCATTCCGGGCAGCTGCTGAGCGGCCGCTGGGCAGCTGCTGGGCGGCCGCTGGGCGCCTGCTGGGCTACTGCTGAGCGCCTGGTCACTGCGTAGTGGGGGATGGTTCTGCAGAGGCTGCTGACCGTCGCGGTCCAGAGTGAGGGCTAGTCCGGTCGAGAACGTGAGGACGCTCGCGCCGGCGGACAGCTCACTGTCCACTCAGCTGCAGCTCTGTGCGAAAGGCTCTTCCGGATCGTGTGCTTCTAGCTTATGTAGGACTGGCTTGTGTGCACTTGGGAGAAGGTGGTACGCGCTCGACGAACGGATGCCTCTTGTTTCTTACGCTTGGACGTTGACGGACTATTGCTAGTGTATCTCCTCTACTGCACCGCGTGCTGTTGCTAATGCATCTTCTTAACTGCACCCTGTTCGCATGTATAACAAGTGCACACATTGAGCAATAAATTTGCACGTCATAACTTCTGTTTTCAAATAATGTCGAGAGTGATGCATTGCACACTGGCACCCTTGGGCCCCGAAGGGGCGCATAGGCTCCGAAAGTGTGCATGACCTGCAGAACGGACGCAGCTTTTTTAGCACAACACGCAACAAAATTGGACATCTTTGGACCTCCAGGCGACTATGGTCAGTCGCGAGCGAAAGAAAAGGGCCCATGAGCAGATACAAATAATTCCTTGATAAGAACGAGGGTGGTGATTCGTTTTTTGTTCGTCTTCTTTTTTTTTTTGTTCAGAGACCCGCGCGCTGCTGGCAGGGCAGTGGCGCAGGTAGAGAGGGGAACAATCCCCCTCCCCTTAGTCCCCAGGGTCCGAATGGCCCCTCGGGACGAGCAAGTAAGGGCATTTTGATGCCCCAAAGGGCTGGCCGGACATCGCATTAAAGGGCTTGGCTCGCAGTGCCGGACCCTCAAATGCCAGTCAGAGAGCACTTTGCACCTATAAGGGACAACCTGGGTCAATAAGGATCAGTACTGAACAGTCGGCTCCGTGGCGTTTGGACCTGGGGACCTTTTTACCAAATAAAAAGATGACCGGGCCGGCGGTTTACATTGATTAGGGCCCCTGAGCCAATAACAGCCTCAGGCTGGCCAAGGCACGCAGTGTCTAGCCGGGATCCTGTGTTGGCGAGGGATAGCGCGGACTCCTGGGACAATGTGGACCCCTATTTCGGCCAGAGGCCACCAACATGAAGCAGTCGACTCCGTGTCGATCTGAACCCTTGGGACCTCGCATCCAAGCAGGGACGAGGCTGGGGCCCATGATTTAGATTGGTCAGAGCCCCTGCGGCGCTGAGGAGCCCCTGGGTCGGCCGGGGGCCTCTAAAGTAATAAGGGTTGCATTCCCACAATAGGCCCCAATGCGGCTAAGGGACCTATTTACTGAGCAGGGATAAGGACAAAATCCCAAATGCCAGAGAACCTCTTGGGATTGTTTGGGGGCCTATAACAATGAATGGAGACATGAAAACTCAGTTTCAGTCCACGAGACAATGAAAGAGGCCTGTGGCAGACAGGGCCCTCAGTACCCCACTGCCCCTCCCCCCATTTCAGCCAAGGGCCCGTTAAGCTGAACTGGAGCCTCTCTGCCAGTTTTGTCGGTGGCGCGCCAATTATGGCATTACGGTGGCAGACTGTCTAGCGCGCAAACAAGGAAAAATTTAGGTACTTCAACGCTGACCGTAGTCTTAAGGAAGTGTCAGCCGTCATTTCTGGCATTAACTGCTTTCATTTATACCCTGCTACTCAATAACATCACTATTATACTCATTTAACTAGTGTTAACAAGGGAGGTGGCAGCCCTTTAATTTCACCATCCTTGTTATACATATATCATCATTTCATTTCATCTTTCCTGTCTTCCTTGCCACTTTGTTGCGACATTTCCCCGTGTTTGCCGCCGCTTGACAGAAGAGGCACCTTGGTCATCAATTCGTGGGTGATTGCGTGGACTAAAAAGTTGGATCAACTGGGGCGATGAAAAACTGTACTGCGTCATTGAAGGCTCCTGCGTCGACTGGGGTATCAATATATGATGGATTCCTCTGAGGGTCTGGATCTGGATCGAGTAAGGGACCCGCCCCAGGTCGCCAGAGTGACAGCCGGTAGGCACTCTACGCTGGGACGGAAGGGTGCCTTCTTGACCGCAAACGATGATGCATCCCCTAGTGTTCTATACGCTGCTAGTGCCCCCTCTAGCTAGATATTTTCCTTCTAGCATCCATTTCCTAGAGCCCCCCAGCGCCGGTTCTAGTCAGATAATGTGCCCCAAGTTTTGCCTTGCCAGAATAAGGTAAACGGTCTCATGGCTACCTAAGAACATTCATATATATGCAGAATCGGACAGAGAAACGGCCTGCGTGAAAAGGTTCAAGGCTGTTTGCTCACAATCTTCGTAGCTAGAACTGCTATGGTCGTGCTTCATTTTCTATAAAACTGTACGTCGTTGGCCGCTGTAGAAAATACCAGATGACCGGCGCCGCGCGTTCGAGAACGGCGGTCGTGAAACAGTGTTCCCAAAGTTTTGGGAAATAAATTTACCCCGTTCAAAGATTAGACTGTGACGCATACGTCACTGTTACAATTTTGAGGCTGACCTGCCAAGAGATTGACAGTTAGAGCAACACGAAATCAAGAGGTTCTGCCTTTGCTCTCGCGGTGCTGCAAGTGCTTATCCGCCCTTTTTTTACTATAACAATCTTAGAGGTGAAATGCACCCTGAACTGCCTTCTATATGAGGAAATTGATTCAATAAAACTCTGAACGGTACTTCTTTCAAATACATAAGTCTTGCACGCCTGTTGGTCGTCACGTAGCGTAAACCACGAAGCCAACGACGCCCGGCCTACGGAGACTGCAACGCCGGGTGTCATGGCTTTTTGTATGCGGAAATCACAGACCGTGGTCAGTTTAATATGCTTTGCAGCGTAGCATCACGGGGCCTCAACACGAGGACGTTCTACCCTGCCTTATTTCATCAGGAACTTATTTCCGCAGCAGTGGGTCGGGATCTGCCTCGTAGCTTCGCCCTGCGGACGGAATGGTGGCGTAAGGCGCAAAAACAGATGCATTCGGCAAAGTGCATCTTAACAGTAAGTGTGCGCGTGACACGTGACACGTGCGAAGTCGCATGCTAAACCACGTCATTGCCCGTTAGATTGCCTATCGAAGCATGACACTCTCGAGTCGCTTCGTGCCCTGGGTGCCGAGGTATGCCGCAAAACGTGAATAAACCGGCCCGAAATGGAACAATTCAATTATAGGTTCGTGCACGTGGACACCTGGCACGTGCGATATCATAATTTGCAGCAGGTGTTTGCCCGTTCGCTTCCTATCAAGGCGTGCCACTCCCGTGTGAGTCCGCGTGCTGGGTGCAGAGGTGTGGCACATAAGGTGTAAACCCATGGAAAATAGCCAAAACCCATAGTTCAACACGTGGGCGTCATGACACGGACGCGTGTAACCAACCAGGGTGTGGCTAAAACCCTTCTCATCTCCTCGCCGCTCAAGAGCATTATGATTTCTTCCAAACACAACATAAGAGGGAACAACGATGCAAGGAAAACTGGATATTTGTTCAGTTCTAGCGCATTATTGACGTTTGTAATTTTTTAATAATAATAGTATATAGTGACCTTTCAACAGGGCATTTTAACCTTGAAATGACAGTGTCATTGGTGGTTTGCATGCACCAAGTATTGTGTGAGAGGTAAATGAGGTAAATGTGTGAGTGAACATATGTGCATATTTTTATTGATCTTAAATGATAAGGTCAGAATTGCTGGCCAATCATTTATCAAAAGGGATCACGGGCACCAACCCTGAGTTTTCTGGCCCTCATTTTTTGACGTCACTGAGTTTGGGCACGCTAGATGCATGTGTGATGCAGATATTGAAAGTGAGAAACAAGACTCTGGCAATGCTCTGTCGTATTTAATTCCACAGTGAGGTTGAGTGCTGTGTGAAGACTGAGTGCTAGCATCCAGCTAAGATATCTGAGTGTTTGAACCACACCACATCACAGGTAATTTTCATTTGCAGTCCTCGTTAAAGCTTATCTCAGAAATAGGTTTAACTGTTAACAAATAGGCTCAACTTACCAATGATTTTGTCAATTCAAAGGGAGTCTTCCCAAATATCAACTAAATGGTGTTGTAGCCTGGAGTACGGACACCATGTATAAATGATCACTAACCTCCTTGTCTTGCATTCAGCTGAGAAAAACAATATTAAGACTGTCAGACTGTTGCTGACATTCTTCACAGGTTAGCGTGATGCAAGATGATGTGCCTGCAACAGAGGCATAGTTTTGAAAGACTATGTCCCTGTTAAGCTGGGGAGCGGGGATAAGAACTGAGTACAACAGAGCCTATCCTCAAAATATTCCTACAAATGGGTTATTCCCCAAATTTCACCCAGCTTCTTCTTAAATTGGGGGGGGGGCTGGTGCTCAAGTTGTGAACCAAAGTCTTCCCCTTCCTCAATTGAAAAGGAAATGACACACCTGATCTGCGATAAGACCTATGATTTAATTTTTGTTGTAAGGTGTGAGTACGGTACAAAGTTGGGTGTGCTGAAGTGCTTGTTGAAGATTATCAAGTGTCTAACCGACCCTTCAACCACTTGGCCCGTCCCAATGGCTCAGTTGATTAGAGCACCTGGCTTCTGATCCACCTACCCGTGGCGGGTTGGGTTCGAGTCGGTTTTGGCGGTTGCTATTTCTCCTTGACAGATATGGCCTACGGCCGGTGGCAGTAGCCACACGAAAGGTCAGATGACGTCGGAGAACAGGACGGAGTGTCACACATTGCGGCATGTTGAACTTCCCGCCGCCAAATTCTGCCGTTGACATGGAATTGCGCATGGGATGGTAGGGATTAGGGCTCGCACAGCAAGCACTGCTCAGCGCGAGCTATGATCCCAGAAATCCATCCATTCAAAAGGTTAGGGTTTAATATTTAAAGAAGAGGTACCAGTGCGGTGGCATGCCTGTTAACCGCATTTAAAACTCATCCAGCCAAGATCGCATGAAATCTATTGTATCTTAGGAGGGTGTATTTTAAAACCACACTTTTAAATGGGAACAAATGTTTCGTTAAAAAAATCATTGGTGATTGAAAAACACTGTACTGGATCCAGTTCATTGGACGGCTAAATACACGCTAGGAACCCTAACAGACGCTCAAATATGACCATAATTACAGGCAAAAGCACGCATCATGCGTCTGAATAGCATGTAAGAGTGATAGTGCTATGTTACGTTTCACAGTATCCACAGCCATCCAATCAGGCAATGGGCCTGGTCGCCACTAGATCTGATAACGATTTCAGAGCGTCACAGACGAACATTACCGCAGTTGGTCAGCGGTAGCGCAAATCGGCTACAGAACCCGAACTGTGCAGCCACACTATTACACAGCCACCGGTGATGACGCTGGGAGCAGGTCATGGGGTCCATAAAGGCTCAGGCCGCCTGTCTAATGATACTGTCCTTGCTAAGCGTTCCTGATCAGGCTAGTCTGGGTCATAGGTTTGTCTTATGTCCCCGGTGCGTGGTTCGAACAGCAGTAATGTTAGGGTAAACCAATTTCTCATTGCTTCCAACCTGCATGCATATTGAAGTCAGCTGCGGAGATGAGAGCCCGTCCAACTGACTGAGTATCTTGGCCATTGAGTCTGATGTTTGGTGTCTTTAAGGTCGTGAGCATCTTCACAATTGTATTGCACAATATATCAAGAGGCCAGCATGCAAAAATTCAGCCACTGCTTCTAACATGTATTGATCGGTGTGCTTTACTTGATGTGTACTTACTTGCGCTAGAGTCAGACCAGGTCAAATTGCGCTGCGATTTCAAATGATTGCTGTATGAAAATTTCCACAGCTATTATGCATGAACTGTTCTTTGCAGCATTACGGTTCCATGAGGTGTTACCTCTACATTCCCTGAAATAGGTGCTAATGGTGCGCTGAGCTTTGAGTGCCCAGACTTGCAAGTAATGAATGCTGAAACGTGGGCATATTTCTGTCATGCTGCACATGTTTGACCAGCATGTATTTTTCACAGTCGGGCCTGAAAATCAGCCAAACTAGTGGTGTCAATTTGTAAAACTGATCACTGGGCTGTCCTAACAATTTCAGACTATCTGATTGTGTGTTTTGAAACAGATTTGGCTCTTTGTGTGCCCCATATCAATTTTTATTTTTCATTTTTCATCACATGGTAGTGAGGCGTTGATTGCATCAGCACAGCGATTTTTGATGTTGTATAATACAGAAGGATGTAACATCTTGTGTACAGTGACACCCTTGAATAAAACAGATGCTTGGCTGTGAGGAAGTAATGAATTTAGTAACTAAGCACAAACAATTGAAACTTTTGTAACTAACATTTATTCAGTACTCTACGGGTGTTTGCCATATCATGCGTGGTGACCAATCTCTTTGGTCCTATATCCCTACTGTTAAAAATTGATTGCGTTTCTTGATGGTATATGCAGAGCCTTGATAAGAGAAGAGCATTGCCCTCTGTGCCAGTCCCCATAATGTATAATGTCAACGTCCTAGCAGCTAGCAGAGGGATTCAACACTTGAGTTAACAATACAAGAGACTCAATCTGAATTGCTCCCTCCACACTTCAAAAGTCTTTTCATGCCCGTAAGTTATCTCATACAAAATTTATCCTCATGACACCATCCTGGTACAGCACTATAGCTACTGTACCAGGATGGTGTCATGAGGCTAAATTTAAGTGATGACTGTAGGCCCATTTTACTGCAGGTACTGATCAACGTGAAGGTACTTGTCCTCACAGGACAGTCATGCAGGGCGAATTATGGACACATTCATTTTATGCAGTAAAATATTAAACTGCATTGGCGGAGGCAGCAGCAAAGTTTTAATGGTCAAAATAGTTCACAGTAAGATGAGCGAAACATTTATTATCAAAAACTATGAAATAATTGACAATAACATGGTGTAAGGCCATGAGGCAAATCACGTGACCACGCCACTTTAAATAATATAACGATGCATAACGAATATACTCCATTGCCTACATCATGTAACAGACCACGTCACGTTTTTTCGGCGTCATGGACGACGAAGAAGCTAGTGCGGTAGCTGTATTTTTGGTGGCACTGCTGTCGATGCTGGAATCGATAAGCCGACAGCGAATACGTTAGCAGATAATAGCATGGTTGACCGCCCGCCAAAAGTTTGTTACTGGTGGACCAAGATTGTTCTGACATCTGATGATGACACTTTTCTGGAGAACTTTAAGGTACAAATGCCTAGTTCGGTTGCTGTTTGATCATGCCAATGAAGCAAAAATATTTTAAAAGCCATGCCACAGCACCCCACCACTTGGACTGTGTCGTACATGTGGCGCTGACCTATGAGCTCCCTGCTAGGTTTTTTGTGCTCGCTGCCAGCGTAGTTAGGCCTTGTTCGCCAGCGGCCTCTTCCGCGCAGGTTACCGGCCTCCCCCACGCGAGTTTCCGACCTTCTCTGCGCTCGCTGCCCAACTCAGCTGCACTCGCTGCCAACCACTTTTGCAGTCACCACCGACCACATGCGAACGCTTCCACCATTCCCACCAGTCATGCCGCTCGCTGCATGCCTCCGCCCTTGCCACCATTTCCGCACTCGCCGCCGATCTCCTACGAGCTCCCCGCCTGCGTTGTCTGCGCTTGCCGTAGGCTTTGCACTTAGGTAGGCTGAATAAAGCAGCATTGCGACATCAATTACATTTCTAGAGATGCAGCGATCACATGTGTGCCTAGAGTCTCGAAAAGATCCCAGGATCTGATCACACCAACACAGAGTCCTATGGGGTCCCGATCGCACCCTGGGGATTCACGCACGTGTGTGGTGATAGTCATGATTTGGGGGCACGGCGCTTGTGCCGGCCGCTGGATCACGGTGGGCGCATCGTCAATGTTGCTCTTATTTGCACCACGGGCGCCACCTGAAAGGACACCAGAGAAGCATGTACCAAATGTTAGGAGCAGAGATACTTCCAGGTGCCTTCCAGGGAAACGAGCACAACATGATTCAAACAGAGCCATGCTCAACTCAGCACAAAATGTACAAGCGTACCGACGTGTTTCGTACAGGAATCCTCTCGCTCTCATCCACTGTTCTTTGTGCAATAGCTCAACGGATTCCAGCACAAATGCGTGAACATCATGACAGAGCTGGTATGGCCAGCACAAAATTCCAATATCTGGTAGTTGAAACTTGACTAGAGCACAGGTCATGATTGGGAACTGGTATACAAAGGGAACTAGTACTATGAAATCTGGCATTCAGCTACAATTTACCGCTCTCCTTCAGTCCTATCAGCTTTTCGTTAGCTGGCACCATATTTTGTGCATAGTGACATACAGAACACGTCCTCCCGCTCCGGCGCAGGCGCGGTGACGGCCATGCCGACCACAGCCAAGTCCATGCCCATGCCATGATGACAAACAGAACACGTCTTCCCGCTCCGGCGCACGGGCGGCGACGGCCATGCCGACCACAGCCAGGTTCATGTCCATGCCATGATGACATACAGAACACGTCCTCCCGCTCCGGCGCACGGGCGGCGACGGCCATGCCGACCACAGCCAGGTTCATGTCCATGCCATGATGACATACAGAACACGTCCTCCCGCTCCGGCGCAGGGGCGGCGACGGCCATGCCGACCACAGCCAAGTCCATGTCCATGCCATGATGCCTGATCACGGCCGGTCGGCTGCCGAGAAGCTGATCAAGTAGGTCCATGACCTCCACGGACTTCCGGTCGCGACCGCTCCCACTGTCACGGTCACGGACCTCTCTGTACTTTGTTGTTGCTTTTCGGTACTTGCCGTGTACCTGCTGATGCCTGAAAATGCAACATTTCCGAGCATAAACGCGTGGCGTATGGGTAGTGTACATTCAGTACCACGTAACCAGCAAGTGCGCTGGTAACTACGTTACCAACACGCACGGCATTACACATCAGTCTTCCTCGCATACATCATACTGACCATTCTTATACCCAGATCATCATGTAGCCGTGCGTATGACTGTGTGCTTAAGACAGCAGATCAAGGTTGGTTTTAGGCTAGCTGGCTGGTTGGCCGGCCACCGATCAAAATTTACCGTTGAGCCACCGATCGAAATTTACCGTTTAGCCACCTATCGAAAAATTTCCCTTGTACCAATGAAGAGCAGCGTAGTGCAATTTTTTGTCATGCATATAAATTTTGGTACCGACCCATCCTACAAACATTTTTTACTGCTTCTATTTCAGTCGACTAACACTCATAGAGCCATGCAATACCATTTACTCTGTTATGATCCAATGAAGCTGCATGCCAATCCCTCATCAGCTCTGTCTTAAGTTTAGAGTAAATCTTACAACTTAATGCATGACCCTCCACTTCATTATAAAAGAATGTGCACTATTGCAATACTTGCACCTTAAAAATGCCTTTTTCTTTGAGTAATTCTGTGATTCGCATGAATGTACTCTTTCGGGTGATGTCTGGTGTGTCCAGAAGCTTTTCTAGCTTAACTTTCACCATAATGGCTAACGTGGTACGAACTTCTGCCCCTTCCCAGCGTGCTCTGTCCCCTGTAGAGAACATAAATCGTGTTATCATTATCATTATTGCGAGCCTCGGCGAAATCCAGCGAGTGGCTATTCTAACGCCGCGTCAGTAACTACTACATAGCTCAAAACACAACACGTAACATATGCAAATGAGACGCAACGCCAGCGGTACGCATGCGATGTTGTAAAATATGAGCGACTTGTGATACAATCAGCACCTGCACGTCATGGGCTGTTGGTCAATTTAGGTAAGTTCTCTGATGAAAGGCATTGACTTGCCTTGAACTCATTTAACTTTTTGCGCTGGCGCGTGGCAGCAGGGAGCCGATTCCACGCCGCCACGGCTCAATAGGGAAATTGGGGAGCCCGCTTCACGCGCTCTAGGCGAGGGTGTTTTACAGCGCTTGTCTGTAGCGTAGTTTGTTAAAGGCAGGGAACGGAATTGTAGTTTGCTAAAGGTAGGGAACGGAATTGTGGCTTGTCACTGGAAGGAATCTACATTTGGTCACGTATGAAAACCACACTACCAACAAGGAATATATTATGTATGAATCAAGTACACAGTCCCTTAGCCTCGGACAAATATCCCCGCTACAAGTGCCAGTGCTGACCGCAACAATGACTGTCACAATTCAACAAAACACAATTCCTAGTACTTCAGTAATCTCCTGGGTGGAAGAACCACTGTGCACATGAAACTGCGTCAACAGAAAACTACTGCGATGAATTCCATGAAAACAGGAAATCATGGCAAACAGGAAGGACATGCACCTTCATGGCATCCATCCTATGCTACATGATACCAAAGCTATCTAACGGGCGCTGCGATAGGGCCACGACGGCCACGCGCCGCTCGGCCCGGGCATCAGCACTAGGGCTGAAACAAACATATTATATGCTATTGTGGTGCGTAAGCAGGACTGGCTGGCTCGTTTTGTTGACGTTAAAAACGGATTTACCTGAAAAATAAAAATGCTATTCCAGGAGCCTTTCTAGTGCATTGGAAGCGCTTGGAAGATTAGTCCAGACAATGCAAAAACAAAAGCATATGAGTTTAGCCCTAATGAAATATTGGTGGGTAGAGTGAAGCAGAATCTTTGCGTGCACGTATGCAAAGTAGAGGAGCCCCTTTCTCTGAACATAAACCAAGTCATAACCTCCCATTTTTTGTGCAAGCGCAGTGACAACATATTTGTTGGAGACACATATAACACAAAAGAAAATATCGTACCATAAAAACAAAAAATAAACAATATTAGCCATGCTTAAAAACAAGACCTGCAAGTTATAAACACCACATGGTAACAGTACCATGACATCTATAAGCCATCATGAGCACTTTTTGAAATTCTTCCAGCATAGGCACGTCTGCAAATTGTACAGCATGAACACTCTGAAATTTTTAGCATACATACATTATCATCATTCAGATGTTATTATATTCATGTCACAATACCTTATTCATAGTATTACACAGTGAGAGCCCTCTTTCCATTTCTGGGGAATACATAGCACACTAATATAACACGCACAACACCATTGAGGCGAAACAAAATGACCACACAACAAAATCATTTCTTGAAACCTCAAAAGCATTATAATCATAAAATTGCTTCTCCTACCAACACAGTCTTCTACACATCTTACCAGCTTACTGAGCGGTCAGGCAGCTTTAATGATGGCCCAGGATCATGAGTCAAACGCCTCTTCTTGGCACCTCCAACAAATTTGTTATACAGGGCAAAACTAGCATCAAAATGTTTTGCCTCAAAGTGCTTAGAACAAAATGCCGTTGTTTTAGGATTTAATTTGTCTCTACGTCCATATTGACAAACCTTAACTTGTGTACAGGAAATCTACAGGAAAACGATGAAATGAAATGCCAGGGGGAGTCCAATAACTTTGTGAATCACAGCTGCCCACAATGCAAGAAGGCGTCTTCAGTAAGAAGGTAAAACACTAAAAAGTTAAGATGATCACAACTGGTGTCCATGGTCAGTATATCTGAAAGCGACTGACTGACTAATGGCAAAAAAAGGATACGTCACACCAAACATGCTTGGGACAGCAGAAAAATTGCCGCAACAATTTAAGAACATGTATGTCATAAACAAAAGTGTTCAATGTTTGTGTAGTCAGGACAGATTCCGATGGATGGAGAAAATGATACAAAAATATGATGCTTCAAAGTTTCGGGAAAAGATACCCTGAAATCAGATTCTAGAAAAAATGCATGCAAAAAATCAGGTGCAATACTCTAAACAACCATAAAGCAAATCATGTGGAGGTATTCCGTGTTTATCCAACACCATTAAAAGGCAACAAAGGTGAAAGCCCTTATCAATTAATGAATGTATGTCTGCAAGCATGCACACATATGCATAATAAAATACACCAGAAGTCAAGCATTTTAAATGCTATCAATCACTCAAAACAAACTGCACTGGAAATCTCTCGGACAAGTCGTAGTCATGGCAACTGATGGCGACCCACGGATGTACAACGCCCAGGAACTGCGATGCATGATACGCTACAAACGCCGCATGACGTATAACCCCAAGTTATGTATACCCCCACGGAAAAAACATAAAATTCAAATGAGGTTAAACTGTTCCAAGATTCAATCCCCGTTCAAGAATAGCGTTTGCATGACAAAACTGTGGACCATTCATTCAGAGTCCAACCCGGAACCGTCAGCCACAAGTCACCACAGCATACTCATCATTCAAACTAATGGGCTGTATAGCATTCAGCTGCCTAAGTGAGAGCCTTCCGTGCTGCTGACATCATCGAATATGATATACATGACGTCATGCAGCCTTTGTGTCCAGACTACTTCTTTTCTCATACAGCTCAATGTTGTCACTTTTCGATAGTGTTAAACGATACGGCGGACACCCCCTGCATGATACTAAATGGCTCAACCACCATCTCCAGAGTCTCCAGCAGCTCCGTTGGCACCTTGTGTGTTAGAGCAAAGAACTTTGCACGGGTTTATGGGCAAGCAAGGCGTTATGAATTTAGGGAAATACTACAGTAATTTTATATATATGTTTTACCAAATATTTAACGGATAGTGTAGGACAAATTTAGATATTGAACAAATGAATTGTGCCCTACAGGTACAAGCTTTTGAGTTGTATTGCCATGAATCCCCTTTGGGACTTCGTTTTGAAGGGACCTCACGGTCAAAAGCGGTGTTATAACCGAAAAACTGCGCGGAAATTGCGAGAAAACCTGCAATTTGATGGCCCCGCGGATTGTGCAAGTGTGGGATCACACTTATTTGACATCAGAATGTGAATCAGGCGCTTGAAACGGGTGTGATCAGTGGTAGCGCGTGCCAGTGGCTTGTGTTGATCTTGATGTGATGGGGGTGTGCATGCGAGGTTTGTGCCTCTGAAAGGGGGCGTTGTTTTCGTATTTTTTAATCCGAATGTCTCGCAATAAAATGTGATATATTGATACCTCTCTTTATTTTTAGGTTTACGTTTGAACATGCCAAGGTAGTGATGCTGGCAAACTGAATGAAACACTAGCACCCATGCTGCAGGGGTGTTCAAAGGCAATTTGCTGCTCCATTATGATTTTGCCAGCATTTAAACCTATTGCATGCTCCTATAGCATGTAACCTACCAGCCTACAGCATGGACTTAACCCATTGCATGCAATTATATTAGCAATTCATTTTGCAGTAGGGGCAGGTCCGTGCAGCTCATCAACGTACATGTTTGGTATAAGTTTGCATCATACGGCTCTGCAAGATTATGAAAATGTGAAAATCAAGAATTCTGAAAATAGAGTGTTGCGTTATTATAGATGCACATATTGTTGTTTTTTTCAAATTGTATGCAGGCCAGCATTGCTTGTGAGTCATCAGTATCGTAGTCACTGTAACTCGTGTGAGATGCTCGGTGCTGGGAAAGGTGGAAAAGTATGGCTGTTGGTTTCGTGGATAGCATTTAGAGGGAATGCTCTACATTTGAAGATATTGAAATAAGCATCAGATATGGTGGGAAAAGCTTACTTTTAACTAGCGGTAAGCTTTCAACTTTTAAACACGACCCTAAGTAGCAGAAATTCAAATTATGTAGAAATGCGCCCCATTACGTCAGTTTTTGATGGCGTCATGGAATGGTTTCGTGACGACAACAATACCTGGCAGCATCTGGCATCCAGACCTAAAGAATTTCTCGGAACGCACGAAAACTGACGCCAACAAGTCATTTTTGTCGCGGGCGCTGCGCTACGTGGCGGATTTGTGAATGGCTTGTTTGTGGACTTTTTGTATTGGTGCTGGTCGTAAGCGAAGCTTTGGTGGCTGTTTGACATATGCAACGTAGCGATCACCAGCTTTTAGTGCAGATTATTAAGGGGAATGTTCCACATTTGAAGATGTTGAGTTAGGCATCAGATATGATGGGAAATGTTTCTTTATAACTCCTGGTAAGCTTTCAAGGTTCAAAAACGACACTAAGAAGCAAAATGTCAAAGTTTATAAAAATGGGCTCCATTACGTCATTGTTTCATGGTGTCATGAAATGGGTTTGTGACGACAGTAAAACCTGGCAGTATCTGGCAGCCAGACCTAAATAATACCTTGAAACACGCGAAAGCTGACGCCAACCGGCCATTCTCGTCGCGGGGACTGTGTCGGCGAGCAGATTAGTGGGTGGGTTATTTGTGGATTTTTTGTGGGTGGGTTATTTGTGGATTTACCATTCTTATTTAGGATCAGTTGCGCAATTACTAGTTAATCCTGATATAACCATCGTGGTGCAACAGAATTCGCGTTGTTGATAGCCTTTGTGCGTTGTTAAAATCAGCTGTTACCAGTCATTCATAAATCATAAGCTGTCATCCCATAGGCTTGACAAAGAATAGTCAACCAGTGTGGTACATTGCGTAATGGCACGTGTCAACGGTGTCATCGTGACACTACCTCAGTGCTGCACCGTGGCATGGCATAATAAGCAATGATGCGGTTTTTGTGCTGCACTTGCTGCTACTTTCACAATATACTCCATCATGAAGAGATGTGTCAAGCGTGCGTTCTTGTATTAACTCCGCTTCTGACATGTCAGCGATCAAAAAGAGATGATACAATGTACGAATCACTTACAGCAAAACACACAATAAGTGACATTATTTGCTCACCCTGTTTTGGGAATCCACAAATCAAAGGTAACAAAGATGCAAACACGTTTTTTGCTTCCACGGCCATACAACATGCTGCAGGCATCAGACTGCTTCACTCAGAAATATTGTTCACACAAGTAACAGGACATATATAACAAGAAAATATTGCAATGGAACTACAAGCCTGCTGGCCTTGCACAAGGCTGGAGACGTGACAAGTGCATGTAGCCATGCTAAAATGGGCAAAATGCAGGGAAGTGACGAAGCTGCCTGTGAGCACAAGGATCACGATAACAATATTGTTAAGCGCAGTCCAAGAAACCAACAGCAAGACCTTTTCACCTTTCCCAGCACCGAGCATCTCACACAAGTTGCAGTGACTGGGACATTGATGACTCACAAGCAATGCTAGCCTGAATACAAAATTTCTTAAAACAGTAGTATGTGCATCTATAATAATGCTGCACTATATTTTCAAAATTCTTAAGGGAGAAAATTTTGCAGAGCCGTATCACGCAAGCTCATACCAAACATGTACATTGATGAGCTGCACGGACCCGCCCCTAGTGCCAAAATAGATTGCTAATATTATGGCATGCAATGGATTAATTGCATGCTGTAATACCTCAATAGGTCCAAAATGTTGGTAACATCATGATTAAGCAGCAAATTGCCTTTGAACACCCCTGTAGCATGGGTGCTAGTGTTTCTTTCAATTTGTCGACATCCCTACCTTGGCGTGTTCAAACGGAAACCAAAAGATAGAGGCATGCATTAATATATCACATTCTACTAGGAGTCATTTGATTTAAAGAATAACATAACAATGTCCTCTCTCAGAAACACAAACCTCGCATACACACTCTCCATCACATCAGATCAACACAAACCTCTGGCACGCGCCATCACTGATCACGCCCATTTCAAGCGCCTGATTCACACTCCAATGTCTAATAAGTGTGATGCCACACTTTCGCGCAATTTCCACACAAGTTTTCGGTTACCACCACATTTTACCGTGAGCCTCCCTCAAGGCAAAGTTCCAACTGGGGTTCACGGCGTGGAACTCAAGAGGTTGTATTGGTCGGACACAGTTTCTTCGTTCAAGATTCAAATTTGTCCTTCAATAGTCGTTCAATAGTTAATAAAATGTGCATCTAAAATTACTGTAGTATTTCCCTAATTTTATAACTTTTTGCTAGCCCACAAACCCGTGCAAGGTGCATTGCTCCGGTACGCAAGGCGCCGAGCGAACTGCTTGTAAGAAATACGCCAGTGGAAAAAAAAACAGCGGGAGAAGAAAGGCAGATTTGTTGCCGCGTCTTCCCCTTGTCACATTCGGGACAGTGGCTTTTTTTGCTCTGTACTTTTTTGCAGACAGTGGTGTTCTTTTTTATAACATTGACCTATGGTTTAGAAGCAAGGAAAACTGCCCTGTTGGGGACGAGTGCCGCACAGCCCGAAAGTGCACACGCTCACGTTCGCGACACGCATTTAGCAGCGAAATCTTACTAACAGCCAATCACCTTCCGCAGATTGTATCATATGTACTGCATCATCATTCTTGCGAATGTATCAGTAGCCATGTTGGTTTGACCATAAGCAGAAGACAGTCTGTAATATAACGGGAATCGTGTGACGTTTCTATGACGACATCAATGCCAAGGTGCCACTGAAGTAGGCTCCCAATCAACCATTTTGTACTTTTGCGGGCGTATAACTCAGAAACCAGAGTGTTTTGGGCCTTAAAAGAGCCTGGCCGTGAGCTACATCACAAGTCCTCAAGATGGCTCCTTTAGTTCAAAACCCCGTGTAAAGGTGGAAAATTTTCTTTAATAATATATTCATCATGAGCCTTTTGTGCACTGGCAGCTTCATAACTTCCTTACATTTCGCCCACCATACCATGACCGCATGCACTTGTGATGTCTCCAACCTTGTGCAAGGTTAGCAGGTTTCCAGTTTCGTTGAAATATTTTCTTCTTATGCATGTGTTATTACTTGTGTGAACAATATTTTTGAGTAAAGCAGCCTGATGGCTGCAGCATGTTGCATGGCTGTGGAAGCAGAAGACATGTTTGCATCTTCGTCACCCATGTTTTGTGGATTTCCAAAACAGGCTGATCAAGTGATGCCACTTATTGGTTGTGTGCTTTGCTGAAAGTGATTTGTATATTGTATCATGTGTTTTTGGTCAGTCACATATCAAATGCAGAGTAGATACCAGAAAGCATGTTTGACCGATCTTTGAGGTAGTGACACGATGACCCTGTTGATCTGTGCCATTCCGCCAGGTACCACATTGGTTGACTGCTCTATGTCAAGCCTATGAGATAACAACTTGTAGCTTATGAAAGATTGGTAACGACTGATTTCACAACGCCAAAGGATTATTGCCAGCGAGCATGCTGTTGCAACACAATGGTTATATCAGGGTTCACTAATAATTGCATAAATAATCCTGAGCAAGAAAAAAATTATTGGAAGTCTCACCACCTTTACTCTAGAAATATCAACGCTTTGGCAATCAATGCAGAGCAATGTTATATACTTATTAATATTTGCACGCAACTGCATTTCCAGTTGTCAATCAAAAAGAGGGTAAGTACTTTGCACATCACATGATATCAATTCCAGAACCACAGCCTTGCAGGCAAGAATAAGTCCACAATACAGTATTGACATCCTCGACAGTCCTTGGCAGGTTTCGGTAACGGATTCATGACGCTATATGGCAGTCTTCACAGCATATCGTACTTTGATATTAATAATCTGCTCTAAAAGCTGGCGATCGCTACGTTGCGTATATCAAACAGTCCACCAAAACTTACGCTACGATCAATACCAAGACAAAAAATACACAAACAAGCTATTCAGTAATCTGCCACCTAACACAGCGCCCGCGACGGGAATCGCCGGTTGGCGTCAGTTTCCGTGCGTTCCAAGACATTTTTTTTAGGTCCTGATGCCCGATGCTAGCAGGTATCGCTGTCGTCACAAAACCATTCCATGACGCCATTAAACAATGACGTAATGGGGCGCACCTTTACATACTTTGAAATTTTGACACTTAGGGCCGTTTCTGAACGCTGAAAGCTTACCAATAGTTACAAGGAAGTTTTTCACATCATATCTGATGCTTACCTCAATATCTTTAGCAGCATTAAAGAGCGTTCCCTTTAATATTTTTACTCATATTGTCAAGAGACCGGACTTTGTGGCTGAATTAATGTTTGGGATCAAGGCCAACCACTGCTTGACTGCATTGCTTGTACCGCTTGAGGCCAAACCTCAATGGCTAAACAACTGTGTACTCTGGGCATGATTCCCAACATTGCAGCAACACAAATTTGTCTGGCACCATCTGATCATGAAATGCCATATCAGTGACAGAACTGTATGATAAAGAGTTGCGTACCTGATGTTAGGCATATGTGCCTGGCATCTTAGTTTGGAGCATGAACCCCTCACATTTGGCTTAGCTCTGACAATTTTAAGCAGTTCATGTACCTAGGTGCAGGCACATAGCTGGGGCAGAGATCATGCAGCGCCAGAAAGCTCAGTAGGGTGCAGGCACAGAGCTGGGGCAGAGATCATGCAGCGCCAGAAAGCTCAGTAGGGTGCAGGCACAGAGCTGGGGCAGAGATCATGCAGCGCCAGAAAGCTCAGTAGGGTGCAGGCACAGAGCTTGGGCAGAGATCATGCAGCGCCAGAAAGCTCAGTAGGGTGCAGGCACAGAGCTGGGGCAGAGATCATGCAGCGCCAGAAAGCTCAGTAGGGTGCAGGCACAGAGCTGGGGCAGAGATCATGCAGTGCCAGAAAGCTCAGTAGGGTGCAGGCACAGAGCTGGGGCAGAGATCATGCAGCGCCAGAAAGCTCAGTAGGGTGCAAGCAGAATGAAAGTGAGAATTAATTGAGGCAGCCACGGCTTGAAGGCCAACCAGAAGGTAATTGTCTTAACTGCATCTTAGCTACCTTATCGTTCCCATATCATTCCGTACAGCCATTTAGGCAGCTGCACCCAAATGCATCTAAGCTGTAGCCAAGATCCCAATTTAACTGAAATGTTCAGACCAAACAGTGATCGAAGTAGGCGAGTATAAGTGTATCAGCCCCAAATCCACAGCATTGCATGGTTTGAATGATAAAATGTTGGATGCGTTTTAAAATACTGTAACTTGTGTGACATAAAGCAGGAATGCAAGGTATGGAATGGTGAATTCAGAGTGATGTCCATCAAACCTGAGTGCAACAGTACAGGCACTGTACGTCAGTAGGTGCAAAATCTGGTGAATATAGGTCCATTGTCACATAAGTCATATGTGATAAATGCTATCTGGCTCTGAATGTGGCTGCCCGTACAGCCCACCACCATGCAGTCAGAGATTAACTAATTCAATTCAGGTGAGCAGGCACCAAAAGTCGTGGCAAATGGGAACGGAATTTTGCCCATGCTAGCTTCCACCGCTTCGCTGAATCAAAACTTGTCCGATATATCTCGAGGACTGGTTTGCAACATTTTGCAGACTGGCTAAATAGTACATTAAATTCTACGATTGGACGCACGCCGTGGTTAGAATGCATCAGCTGACGCATGCACGGCGTACCACGCCGTACTCAACTAGTACAAATCAGATGAAGTACTCAGAATACAAACCCTTGCTTGCTTTCTTGGAAATCCATGTCGATTTTCTCATCTCAACTACAACTTGAGCAATACTACCATACACCATGGCAATACCAGCAGCAACGACGCAGGACAGTCGAACACCTCAACATCGTTATAACCGGCATCACTCTAAATGTGGCGTTTTTGCGGCCTAACTCTCGCGTAAGAGCAGTTTCCAGCAACCTCTTGGCAACTGAAATTAAACTTGACCTATCAGAGAGCAGTCTTCATAGATCAAGATCGATAAAAATGTCCATATGGCAGCGGGGCCGTTTATCCTGAGAGGATATATTTTTTTCGTACATGCGTATCCTAGCAACTGTTGTCAGTGGTGTTAGAAATAGTGCTAACCTCTGTTCTAGGGCCTTGGTGCTGACCGAAATGGCCCAGCTATTAATGTTCTGGCAAAGTATTCTTACTATATTATTAAATATCAGAGGTGAAGAGAAATATATTTATATCATCATTCTGTATATGCATTTATATTTCCTGTAGCTCAACAACTAGCTTTCAAGAACAGCGAGAAACAAGGTTTTGGAGCAGGAAAGCTGACGCCACTAAAACCTACATTATCGAGCATACATTGTATGAAAACGATGGGAGTGCAGCGAAACTTGCTGAAGTATTTTGCGTTTGCTTCTTTCTTTTATTTCTATGCATTATTTTTTGCAAGTTGTTTAGACATCAACAGAGACGTCCAATGGTTATAAGATCGCCACGTGATCCAGGGGCTTAAGATCGCATTTCTTTAAGGCCCTGGACTTCTCGGGCCGCGGACAAATCTCAGCTAAACAAACGGTCTTACGCCCCGCCCCCTTCTCTTTCTCCCACTTCCACCTTACTCTGCTGTAAAGACGTGGATCCCTACAAAACAGCACGTCATGCTGATAAAAATCCCGCGGAATGCAGGCCTCCTTTAATAATTTTGGACGATGCAATATCTTTGATCTCATCTCCAATTTCTGAATCCCTTTCTCCACTCAGTCCTCAGATACCAAATGAAAGCATAAGGGCATAGGAGCCGAAATGTACTCTTGTAAATGTACCTAAGGTACCCACATAAGGAGGGAATGGGCATGTAATGTAACAATGGGGGGAAAGAGCATTTATACCCAGATCTGGACTCAGTCGCGCTCATTTAGTACATTCAAACCTCATGACATTTACCGTACCCCAGGTTGGTCAATCCTGTGCTTTCCTCAACAAATTCCGCAAAACTAGAGCTCTGATGGGAATCTATAACCACTAAAAATTATTAATCATTGCTCACGTTCCTGGATATCCGCTCTGAGAGCATCGGGACTTAAAGCATTTTAATTATACAATTGTCTACATTGCTGGTTTATTACATGTCGTAACTTGTATAAAGAGCGAGGTAGAACCGAAATCCCGGATGATCCCGCGAGAAAACCCAATGCACGGGATCCGAATTGGAACAGATAGGTCTCGCGCACCTATCATCATTCACCTATCATTTATTGGAACTCCGTCCGCTGTACTCTTTTAATAGCATAGCCCTGAAATGAGATGGTGCACTGTACCAAACGTCATTGACTTACCATGGCAATGGTGCAGTGGCCCTCGTACAATAATCCCGGCTGAACACTCGAACACCTACAAATCGTGGACGGTGATACGAACGAGATCATCAGCTTCAACATGCCATGCAAGCGTATTCAGATCGACAGGACACGCCTTAGCAGACACGAAACGACAACAGTTTAGGCGCATTCCGCCTAAACCAGACACAACATATTCCGTCCAAAGGACTTCTCACAGACACAATAAAACACCATTCACAAGATGCCCAAGTGATTTATGCAGCCAAAAAGGAGACTGCATCAAGCACAGCGTACAGTTTCCCGTCCGCAGGCGAACACAACGTCATCGTAAAACCATCAAATACAACATACCATCGTCACACATAATCGCATCAAGCCACCCCCGCTTCCACAGCCACAACGAAGACGAAGACTACGCAACGTTAAATCGGACTTCTTTCCAGCCCTACGCACAGCAGCAGCCCAAGCCGGGCCGGCACCCGATACAGGCAGGCAGGGAGCAGTTGGGTGCCCAAAGGCAAACATTGCAGGTTCCTGAGCGCACCACCTCTATTCTTCAATACATGCACACACCAGATATATTACACACTACCCCAAGCACATCTAGACTTAAATGCGTGCCATCACCTCAAACTCTGTATTTGGAACGGCTAGAAAGGCCTCAGATAGTAAAGCCCCACTAAGCCTAAGCTTGTAGCTATAGGCATTTGCCGAGAGGCCGGGATATTTTCACAAGGCACCTGATGATCGTGCAATGGTCATAACACTGAACTGAGAGAAGACAGTCTGCATCAGAACATTTTTATGGTGTGTTGTCTGTTCAACTGCCCAACTTGCCGTTCCATGACCTCAACTTGACATGACATGTTCCGCGACCCAGCGCTCAGTTTTGCTCGAAGTAGTCCCGCGGACTGTGCGGAGCGCCAGTCAGTCATGAATGCCGACAACGCCTTGTCGCATGTCGGGTCATGCTTAGGGTGATCGTCCAGATCTTGAATAATGGACTTCTGCATCTTGCCTAGGAGATCCGACATGGTGTTGTGTGCACCGACCGTTGGGTTAGCCACAGGCGGTGGGGGGGGGGGGGGGGGGGACGCTGCGGACCACCGCGGGCGCCGACAGCTCAAACGGTCTGACGTGACGGGGGATCCACATAATCATCGCCATCGCTGTCATCATCGACTCGGTCCCTTGGGTTTTCCGTGAAGGGCTGAAGGGCTGGCGTCTCAGTGGCCTTCATGGACGGTCCTGGCGTCGGCTCTATGGCGGGGCTGGCCTCCGCCCTCAGGGTGGCAAACCATCCAGATGGTGTATCACGTCGTTCTGCCAAGAAAGGACAGTCAATTATCCTTTGAAAATCAGCTGATTTCATTGGAAAAAGGTCATGTGCGTCCCCCAAAAAAATTATGTGCAATCTGCAGAGACGACTGACTTCATCATGGCTAACTTGATGTCTGATCAACTATTTCAGCGTGATCCTGTTTGTAAGCTATGCCATTCTTTCAATTTTAATGCCCTGAAAACGTTTAAGTCTCCCACGGTTTCTCAACTTGTTTTGACCTATCATAAACACCCACCGCAAGTATTCTTCGCAAAACGTAGTGCAGCTTATGTGAGACACACGGACGGTGGAACAATGACCAGAGTGCTGATGTCCTGTAACAAATCACCTTGAAGCCTTATACTCGGCACAGAACTTCCAATTTTTTCATTCTAGCTATCATATTTTGGGCAACCCTTTCCACGCACGGGTTAGCCAGTGCTAGGATGTAGTAGCTAGATGTGCTACTATACTGATGCTCCTGGGACATGTCTTTCTAACCTCATGCTTGGTTGTGGTCATCAAGTTCTTTTGGCTTAGCCATCTGCATCTCCTGCATCCATAACCTTTAGGCCCAGGCATCAGGTATTATAATGTGGGAGCTGGAATGCTTTTTTAGTTTTGGTGTCTATTGCCAGGGCCTGCACAGATTTGGAAAGCTTCCTACTTTACTGTCTACAAGTAAATGGTTACATCTAAGCTGTAAATAGGCACGTGAGACCACAAGTAGTCCTTTGAAAGCATGTTAAAAGCATGCTGGGGCCATGAGCATGCTAAACTTGAGTTTTTGTGAGCCAATGCCAGAGCATTACCTCGTAGCAGTCAGTGATATTTGATTATGCAAGCATACATGTCAAAATTATGAAACAAAGACGTCATCCCTGCTTGTGCTCACTTAAAATGATCAGCAGAAATTCAATGCAATATGGTTCTTGAAAAACATAGATGTTGGAGAATAGTCATGTTATATCTTATGGCACATGTGTTTGACTAGCTATTAGTGAGAGAAAATTATTATATTTTTCAGAGGATCAAATATGCTCACATAAATATATCAGACATATATTCGAAGGCGCTGTGATTTCAAACAGCTCTAGATTGCTGGTATCAATCAGCTGTTCCTTTTTGGTGAAGCATGGCAAACATGTCGATGGGATGCATCAGTCACTCTGAATCTTGCCCCAAAGCAACACTCTCTTGCTCGAAATAAGGCACTTCCCGTCATCAAGTGCACTCCAGAGATGCAAATATCACTTGAGTTTAAACATTTTGCCTTCATATGCTGAGCTTATCCCCAAAAGGTTACATAACCAACCCCGCAATGGAACTTTGCTCTGGTGCTGTCCAAACAAAAATAGTCGGGTATGGCCAATATCCTGCTGTCTCCAAACTGAGGGCTGATGATGGAATTCTTTCATCAGGTTGAGTTGCGGTAAATTGAGCATCTTCACATAGCAAAAAGAACAAATGTTCATAATGTGGAAATTCAGTCCCACGCCCCATTCACCGCCATACACACCAGACATACTCTTGGACACGCACTTATGCAAAATCGGGTATGCCATATCTACGTGCCTGGATCAAGATATGAAGGTAGCTCGTTTTTTATTGCAACTCACACTACTCCCCTTCGAATGTAACATTCAAATTTACATAACTTACAAGCTCCCCACGATGCCTCTGACAAAGCACACCTCGGAACGAGAACCATGACTGACTATGCGCAATACTGCGATGTTGCATTTTAAGGCAAACGACACCCATGTGACAATAACGAAGTTATGCACAGATATCATAATGGTGTCATTAGTGTTGAAATCACCCATTCTGAAGCGCACTTTTTTGTTTATGAGAACTAAAGAAAAAGTTATGTCCATTGATCCAACTACTTATTTGGCTATTTCAACAAATGTTGCTGATGCACAAGCTCAGCTTTACGGCTGCATGACTTCATGTCAAGCTTATTGGTGAGTTTACGTCTTCGGTCAAGTGAACGGCCGAGTTTTTTACGCTGAGGAGACCGTGCAGTAAGGGCAAGCAGCATTTTGAAAACTGGGCTAAAAAACCCTTCCAAATAAAAAAGTGGTGACAGCAGGGTGTGCCCACAACTTCTTAATGAACTGTCTACCCACACGGCAACGCTGAAAAGACCTAAAACAGCGCACGATATTTTCCTCTTTTAGTGTTGTAATGCGCGCGATTTCATCGCAATCGGCATTTCTTGAGGGAATATGCGATAAAGAACTTCGAACAATGAGAACAACGAGAACAATAAGAGAACAATGTTATAAGTCTCCCAAGCTCATGTGCGAGTGCACGCTTTTTTGCTTCTGTATGCGAAGTCGGTGGCGCATAAAATTATGTTCAGCATTTGCGTATAAAAATTCATCCGCGCATATCCGACTGCTGCTCTGAGACTAGGGCGCCAAAGGAAGTCGCCATCGCGTAGGTATCGGGTTTGTGTACGCGAAGTCATTTACCCAGACCCGTACACACGCGCGAGCGACACACCCCGGTGTTCGCAAGCACATGTGGGGCTTTCGGCAACAGCGCAAGGTCCTTCTGGCTTCATCGGCAGAGCTCATGACCTATGTGAAGAGCCCCGCGGCGGCCAAGAGCGTCCAGACCGATAAGATTTGGGTCCCCGTTTACGGCACAAGCCCTCCGATAACATGAAAAACCTCAAGGCCAATAGGAGGGGAACCTAAGCGACGGTGCCGCGGCAGGCCAGTTCCCGTCAACAGCGTAGGGTCCTCAGAGCAAGCGAAAAGAACCCAAAGCCAACGTGGTAGGTCCTGAACAAGCGGGAGTTTCCCGGCTTATTGACATGTAGCGTCCCGGCAGGTGCGCAGGGTCCTCTGAGTAAACGCCAACGGTCCAAGGCCAGTGTGCATGAATGAATGCTCTTGAGCGACCGAGAGTGCCTTGCCAGATGAGTGTTTAGGGCTCAGGACAATAGTTCAGGGACCTCCGAGCAAATATGAAGTGCGCATGTCTGTTGTAACGGGCTCCTGCGCGATCAAGACTGTGCGGGCAGGGTAACAGGAGGGGGCCCGACAAGAGTGCAGTGTCGTTCACGAATGAAATCAAAGGGAGAGACCACCTAGATCAATGGAGAGGGCCCCTGAGCATCGAGCGTCTCAGTGCGTTAACTTATATGGATCCCAGCAACAGTGTGGAGCCTCCCGAGCAAGTGGAAAGAAGCCGAGACCAATGCGACGGACTTCTGAGAAGCCGGGAGTTCCCCTGGCAAGTTGAAGGGATTATCCCACCCCTTTTTAAATTTCCACTCATTGTTAAATGAGACAAGCACCATTTGATCAGCAGCAATGCCAGTTCTCTCAAAATCCCTCTGAATAGCCCAGAATTTTGGTTTGAAGTAGCGGGCCCTGCGAAAGGAATCTGATTTGGCTACCTGCTCACCACCATGAAAGTATTATATTTAATATGCTTTTCTTTGTACAATGTGTGTGTTCCGTAATGTTTGCAAAACACTAGTCTCAAAATGTCGCGTAATAAACGCTACGAAAGCTTGAAGCACCCTGTATAGACCAAAAAATATGCAAACATCAGGCCATTAGCCTGCAAATTCACCGGAACGTTATTCCATGGTTCATTTCTCCTCTGTGCCGTCTACCACAGTGGCTCTTTTCGAGGTGCGCTTTGGCTTTGGCATTGGTAGTATCACATGATCCATGTGATGCACTGGCTCAAACTTCAGTTTACTAACTTCTCGGTAACAGGCTCTTGCCCGCTGGGCCAATTGCTTTTTTTCATTCGCCCCAGGAGTGATGCGCACCATCGTGTCATGACGACGGTGGCGTGACTGCAGGGAAGGAGTGCAGTGCCGTTACAAAGCGTTGGCAGCGTAGTTTGGACTAGAAAATTATAAAGATTGATATCCTTATCTTGTCCTAACGGTACTACAGTGGCACTACCCGGTGCTATCATTAGACGTAACTAGTCCTGAGGTTTCACTAAAGAAGTTTTTGAGACATGCCACAAAGTTTGAACATTCCCTTCCACATATGTGATCCCGGTAATAACATAAAGAGCCTTTCAGACGACTGGGAAGGATCTGTGGGGGGGGGGGGGCCTGATCAATCAAGAGTGCTCCGGTATTATGGCAGACAATGTCTCAACAACGCCGTAAGATCCTCCGAAAAAGGCAAAGAAATCAAGGGCACCGTGGAAGGCATCTTACTCCTTAGCGATCGAATTGACCCGGCAAGTGAGCATATAGGGCCACTGGCAACAGCGGAGGACCTCTGGACAGTGCAAAGAGTCTCAAAATCTCCCAAACTCACCATCCTGTCGGTCAGCGAAGAATTATTTTCATTTGCTTACGGGCTCTTCATTTTCGGCTGCGACTGTCCTTGGTCGCCTGGAAGACTAAAGACGTTCAATTTGGTTGCTTTGTGTGTGTTAGAAAAATGCGTTCGTTCGGCTGGTTATGGTCGTTTCGGAGCAGAGGGGGAGGGGGGGGAGGGGCATGGCCGCGCAGTTTCTTCTCTGGATCCGCCACTGGCTCGTGCAGCTTAACAGATGGGGCCCCCGACAAGAGCGAAGCGGCCTCCAAGCAAATTAAAAGTATCAAAGACCCGATGTGGAGGGCCCCCGAACGACCGAGTGTGCCCGAGCAGGTATCCATTCAAATAGGAAGCATCCAAGACCCAATGTAGAGCGCCGCCAAACGATCGCGTGTGCCTGGGCAGATGATCAATATCCGCGATGTATCACAGGGGCTGTCACCAGTGTTGTGGACTATGTGGAGGTCTCTTTTGCTGGCAACGACCCCACAGTGACGTCACTGGGGGTCTGTCGCTGACAGTCACATAATATCAGCAACCAAGCAGCTATGTTGATTTCAAACCAGTGTCAAGTGGAGGGACCACGGGCAGGGTGCGTCGCGATGAGCATACCCAGAAATGCTATTTACCCACAGATCCTGAAGTCATTGTCGCCAGTGAGTGTGGAGCTTGGGTATGCTCCCATCGGAGATGTGGCGTCCGGGGCTAACGCTGCTGGGGAAGAAGAACTCGACAACTTTGTCCCCTGAAGAGCGTAAGTCACCACTACATGGGTCGCCGAACCTGCCACATCGCTCACAGAGGTCCATACTCGACGTGCTGCTGAAAAAAGCCTGTTGTGTGACCATGACCGCGCTGTGTTCACGGTCGGCGACGGTCGGCGGCCTGCGCGGCAGACCGGGCGGCCGTATCTGACCTTTCGGGCGGCGGTTGGACCAACCCGATTGAACTGTGCGCGCGATGTCCTGGAACTGCGCAACGCTTCACGTGTGTGCGGTCGTTCGCAAGCTCAAATGTGCGGACGCTGGCTACGATCAGCCGTGCACACCACCTGGGGACGCTGGGTGACGCACCACCTGGTGCAGGCTCAGCACCGTGTGTCCGGTGAGGTGTGACAGCGGGCGGTGGATGCATGCGACCAGACGGCACCAGAGTCAGGGTGTGGTCGCAGTCGACGGTTACGCGAGCGCCGGGCACCGGATAGCACGTGCTAGCGCAGGACCCCAAGACAGGTTTGTCGGACGGGTCGGGGGGAAGGGGGGGGGGGGGAGATGTCACGGACGACGGCAAGCGGTGAGACTGCCTGCTACGCCTGCCTCGTATGTACTGGGGCCGCCGCCGGTATCTCCGGCCCCTACAACCGCTTGTGACGGCGTTGCAGAGCAGCGACGGCGGCATTTAAGGAATAATGACACTTTTTGCAATTTTCATCTGTGGTTGGATCAGACGCGTCCGATTTAATTGATAATACCAGTTTTCTCGTAGAAAACTGGTAGCGAAGTCCTCGAAACTAAACCCTAACGTCCAGCATTGCAATGTTCGTAGGCCGCGCGGCGTTGGCCACGTGGCTTACGTCAGGTGACAGCCAACGGGCTGAGGGCCCTGTCTGCCATAATTGCCCTGTCATTGTGAGCTCTCACCAAGTTTGTGCTGCTCCTCAAACTCTCTTGAGCTCTCACCAAGTTCACCCTGTCTGCCATAAGCCTCATTTTCCATTGCCTCATTGTGAGCTCTCACCAAGATTTCATATCTCCAATTATTCTCAGAGGCCCCCGACCAACGCAAAGGCCCTCTGGCATTCGGGGTTTCGTCACTGTCCCTGTTCAGCAAATATTTCTCTGGCCAAATTGGGGCCCTTTACCAGCATACAATCCTGTGTTATATTGCGGGCCCTTGATCGACACAGAACTTCTCATCCTTTCAGAGGCTCCGGCCAATGCAAATCATGGGTCCCAGCCTCGTCCCTGCGTGAATAACGGGCCCCAGGGCCCAGATCGACACGGAGTCGACCGTTTGGTGTTGGTCTCCGGCCGTAATGGGGCCCGTATTGTCCCAGGAGTCCACATTATCCCTTGCCAACACAGGACCCAGTTGAGGCACTGTGAGCCCTGGCCAACCCGGGCCCTGCTGACTCAGGGGCCCTATGCAATTTGAATTGCTGGCCCCAGTCTTCTTTTTGTTTTGTAAATAGGTCCCCAGGTCCACATTGACACGGAGCCGACTATTCAGTACCAACTCTATTCGGCTCAGGGGTCCCCAAAAAAGGTGTAAAGGGCCCACTGATTGATATTGAAGGGTCCGGCACTGCCAGCCACACCCTTTAATGTGATGTCCGGCCAGTCCTTCGGGGCATCGAATCGGCCCTTCATTGCTCGTCCCTAGGGGCCCTTCGCACCCTGGGGGCTGAAGGGAGGAATTTGTTCCCTCTGTGCCCCCCCCCCCCCCCCCCCTCCTCTACCCGTGCCACTGCCCTGCCAGCGGCGTATATGTCTCTGAGCAAATGCAAGGAAATGAAGGGCAACGCGGAAGGCTCCTGACTGGTCAATCAGCCCACTAAGTGGACATGTATGGCCCTATCAGGAGCTTAGGGCTTTTGAACAGCGCCATGAGCGTTATATTTTCTCAATCGCCACCCTCAGAACCATCGCAAAACTATCTTTATCTGCTCATGGTCCTTTTCCCTTCGCTCGCGACTGTTCTCGCTCGCCTGGAGGCCCAAAGATGTCCAATTTTGTTGCGTTTCGTGTTGAAAAGCTGCATCTGTTCGGCTGGCAATGGGCGCCTTTGGAGCATGTGACCAGGGATCGCCACTGCGCTCACGTTACGTAGCTGTCACGCTGATCCCAGAATGTGCATATTTTAAGATGCAGATTCTCAGAGATATCCCGATGTCGATTACTGCATGTAGTCTGGGATATGCCAGCATCATGTTACCAGCTGTGCAAGCATCCCCCTAGGGATTATCTGAAAACAAAAGTCATGACGTGCAAATTTATTGCCTAATATGTGCCTGATATGTGGCGACGGGGTGCGGTTAGGAGGTGCATTAGCAACAGCACGCGGTGCAGTAGAGGAGATGCACTAGCAAGAGTCCATCATCGTCCAAGCGTAAGCAGCAAGAGGCATCCGTTCGTTGAGCGCGTACCACCTTCTCCCAAGTGCACACAAGCCAGTTCTACATAAGCTAAGAGCAGACGATCCGGAAGAGCCTTTCGCACAGAGCTGCAGCTGAGTGGGCAGTGAGCTGTCCGCCGGCGCGAGCGTCCTCACGTTCTCGACCGGACTAGCCCTCACTCTGGACCGCGACGGTCAGCAGCCTCTGCAGCACCATCCCCCACTACGCGCTGACCAGGCGCTCAGCAGCCGCCCAGCAGGCGCCTAGCGGCCGCCCAGCAGGCGCCCAGCGGCCGCCCAGTAGCTGCCCAGCGGCCGCTCAGCAGCTGCCCGGAATGCAGCGAGACCCCTTGGCGTAGAAGCGCGTGCCGTGCAGGCAGCGCTTCATGGTTGGCACGCCGTCCACGCAGTGGTAGTAGTAGTGGCACTTGGAGGACGCAAACTTGCCGTTCGGCTTCGGGCAGAACTGGGCCTCTGCGAACGCGACAGGTTCGCTGTGAGTGCGGTGGTCACGCAGAAAACGTGTACGTGGGGACTTCAGTTCATAGATATTGCATGAGCAAAGGTTGCCCACGCCATAACCCTGAATTAGGATAACCGTCACACATGCATGGACTAACTGATGACGTCAAAAGACGGGGCATATAAGCAAGCACATCAAGCTTCTAGGGTTTGACACCAAGTTATGAATCCTTATGCTTCATTCATGGACTGGTTTGCAATGGAAACATAGCAAAGCACCGCGATCACAACGTACCCAAGAAGCCATCATCGTCCTCGACAGTGCCGTGGTCCGGGTTCCTGTACAGAGGCGAGCTCTTCAGAGCAGGTGCAGACGACTTCACGCGCTCCGCCGACTCCCTGCCGTGGTGCTTCGAGCCGCTACCGTGGTGGTGCTTCGAGCCACTGCCATGGTGGTGCTTCGAGCCACTACCGTGGTGCTTCGAGTCGCTGCCATGATGCTTCGAATGAGAGCCGCTGCCATGGTGGTGCTTCGAGTCGCTGCCGTGGTGGTGCTTGGAGCAGGAGCCGGAATCAGAGTCGCTGCTGTGGTGGTGGTGAGATCCGCTTCCCGACTCCGAGCTAGAGCTGGATGAATCTGGCGTGGGCTTGTGTGTCGGCCTGGTAGGCCGGGTCGGCCGGGTCGGACGGGTCGGCTTGGTCGGCTTGGTCGGTTTCGTTGGTGCGCAGCCTGGGACATTACCAGGGTAGTCGCAGACCTCCAGAGCCGGGTTGAAGACGAGGCCTGTGGGACAGCTCACCGGGTAGGCCTTGCCGTTCTTGCATTGGTAGAATTTGTGGCAGTCTTTGGGATCAGGTACTCTGCGGCAAAAGAAACGCATGCTTGCCTTTCGAGGTGTTGAGCGGGACAGATCTTTGACATCGCTGACACATACCACTTTTGTTGTTGTTGACACACTTTCGTCCATTGTGTGTTTCGTACTCGTTCGCTCGTTCTTAGTGGATAAACGATGATATCAATAGTAATTGCGTATTAGGATATGCGCAATTCAGGCTGCAGTCATAAGACTCATCAAAGCACAACTAATGAGCAACAAGAATGATATCTATGGCAGTACAACAGTCCGAGGCAAAAACTACAGCCTATGGATGCGGTTAGCCCACAATGCAGTGATTCGGAAAGGCGCAATATTAACAAAGCTTCTGCATTGTGAACAGGTATTGTTACGTGCAAACGATGGTGGACAGCAGCGGCGATAGCAGAAGAATATGTACAAATGGAGCAGGTGCTGCGCGAAGCCATCTTAGAGACCTCCACCTCACACCACAAGTGCGCGCTCTTGTCACCGTTCACAAACACGTCATGTGTTCCGTGCTCACCATACTTGTTGCACTACATACAAATTGTTCGCAGTCGGCAATGTATGATGTCGATAGAAGCTATCACTCATCGGAAGATATTCATCGCAGGCTGCAGCTACGGCGACGATGCTTGTAACTCGAGCAACATTTCGGAGCTAAAAACTGCTGCACGTAGTCATGGTTGACTCGCAAACAATAGTCCATGCTCGTCAAGCGTCTAAAAACCTTCAGATCTGCAAACAGGTACTGCTGATACGCCCGGGGCTGTGGAGAGGAGCCGCGGCGACAGAGGAGTGCGTACTCTGCCATAGCTGCTGCGAGAGACGGCGTAGTGTCCTCCACCTCACACCACAGTGGAGCCCCGCAGACAGACCCGGAAAGCCAACTGCACAAGCCAGACGTCACCAAAAGATTCAGTCACTAACCTACTTCGATCGGCCATTGTCAGCATGCAGCATGTCTCGAGCGGGAGAGGCGGGTGCTGATCGGGCGGCGGATGCGTGAAAGGTATGTGCGGTGCTGTGTGCGGATTACACTACAAGGAAGGTGACTATACAATGTGTGCAGTGACAGCGGCGACACGTGACGATTGGTGTCTGCCGTGGGGGAAAAACAAGCTACCGAGCTGAGCGCGGCAGCCATGAGTGGTCGTGGTCCGGTGCGGTGCGTCGGGGAGGCGTGGGACGGGTGAGGGGCGGGATGGGGAGGGGGGTTACAGGTCGCAACAGCCGGCGGTCTCGGGCGCGTCGCACGCGTTCGTGCCCGTGTTGAAGTGCGTGCCGGCCGGACAGTACTCGATGCTGGCCTCGCCGTCCGAGCAGTGGAAGTAGGTGCCGCAGTTCAGCGGATTGGCGTAGGTACCGTCGCTCTTGGAGCAGGGGAACGTACACGGAGACGGTGGCGGCGGGGAAGTGGGCGCTGCCGTGGTGGTGGTGGTGGTGGGGGCGGTTGTCGTTTGCTTGGTAGTAGTAGCAGGTGTAGTAATTGCAGGGGTGGTGGTCGTTTTCTGGGTAGTGGTGGTAGAGGCTGTGGTCGTTTTTTGCGTGGTAGTGGCAGGGGTGGTGGTCGTTTTCGGGGTGGGAGTGGTGACTCGGGCGGTGGTGGTAGGTGGTGGCGGTTTGGCAGTAGTGTGGGCGCCGCAGTCCACATTGGCGGGCAGATCGCACACTTCCGTGTCGGGGTTAAAGACCAGGCCGGTCGGACAGCTTTTGTGGTAGGCCTTGCCGTCACGACACTGATAGAAGCCGCTGCAGTCGTCCTTGTCCGGCAGCCTACGAATGCACAGAGACACGCACAAAGGCGCGAAGTTAGGCTAGATGAGCCGACCTTCGGAGCGCCCGAAAACGTGGAGGATGACGCTGCACACGGTGGCTATCGGGACTTTCCCCGTTAGGATATTTGTGCCAGACACAATTTCGGAACGTTGTTGGCATTCATCGATGGTAAAAATGCAAGCGATGACAACACACCCAAGGTAAAGTCCTCCATTATCACGGCCCACGCTGGGAGGATTGGAAAGTACTTACCACTTCTCGCTTCAACTATGTAAAAATGTTGATTCAATATGCAATACAACGTTACGTGTCATGCTATAACTTTCATTTGATACATGAGGTTTATGAATACGCTACATCTCTCTTGGTAAACTACTTTTCCTTCTTTCTATCAGGTGACGTCAAAA
Organism: Pollicipes pollicipes; assembly: GCF_011947565.3. Classification (NCBI taxonomy): domain Eukaryota; kingdom Metazoa; phylum Arthropoda; class Thecostraca; order Pollicipedomorpha; family Pollicipedidae; genus Pollicipes; species Pollicipes pollicipes. The sequence continues at coordinate 31,487,186 of NW_023596746.1, forward strand.
GTAACGCGCGAGAGAAAACAATCGCTGAAAGCTATCCAAAACCATAGCGTTTCACTCGATAGTAGTTTATATACATGTGTATATATGTATATATATATATATATATGTGTATATATATAATGTACATGTATATAACCACACGTATACATATGTATATATTAACATATATACATGCATGCACATATGCATATCTGTATGCGTTTATACTTATATCCTTTTATCCTTTATCAATCTACTTTATCAAAATTTACGGGACTAAGAAGGATTTTCTGCTTGCTAGCGCAGTCTTAACACACTACAGTAAACTGATAATAAACGGCAATTCACAATGGTCAGACAATTCATTGTAAAACCTCTCGCATTTCCCCAGTAGGGTGGAACAGCATGAATATACAGTTGTAAGCAGACTCTGTCGCCGACTGCCTTGCTGAACTGGGCAGCCAAGGTCAACAGGACATCAACCATTTAATAACCACCGTGGCTGCCTCCTGATGTCATATGACGAGCTCGTTTGGTGGAATCATTTTGCCTCCTGAATGCTTAAAGTAAGAAAGCTACAGACATGCTTACAAGGTCGGTAGGATTTTATGTAGGTTCATTCACACAAGTATTTGAGGTTTTGGATTGCGACCTTCGGGTCAACTAAGGCCAAACAAAATCGAGGTACAAATCAGTGTCAGAAGTGCCTCAGACCTCCTCACGCAACAAGCCACAACCTTCGTACCGTCTCCAAACGATACCACGCTTGGAGCTTTTCAGTCAGGGAGCTCTTCTGACCTTTATAAAATGAAAATGACTAATACGTTAACATAGCTGAATAATCATTTTCATATTTGCAGCTAAAATAAGCGCCAAGTACTGACCCAGGCAAGTTCTTTATACTTAAAGGGTTATCACGGTCATTTCCGTTCCGTGGCATCCTCTGATCGTCATAAAGCCAACGTTGGGAAGTTGTTCGTCTTTCTATCATAAAATGTGAAAGGAGTGTAAAAAATTACCCGGCAGAGGGAGTTTTCCAGTCAAAATACCTCTGTTTTGCTTGATCTGAGCCTCATGATTGAATCAAAGCGGATAGACGAAGCAGTCCTGCAATTTTGAACCGAATTATCGCCTTAAAAACATCTGAAAATTGTACGATTGAGTGTAACCTCCTGTCGCATTAACTTGAAAGCTGGCCTTAGGAGTGCCTTTGCCGGCAACCATGGCTTGACTTTGACCCGCTACATGTCACTTACGTTGCAAAAAAAATGATTGCTATTTTGATCACAAGCTCGGCTATACAGCAATCTGGCAGATAAGCGAAATCTTGTCCCGCTATACTGCATTATTGAAAAGGCATTATAAAAACGTAAGCCGCAAACGGACCCTCATCCGGTCGTGTGCTACGAACCTGGTTCCCCAAGCATGTGTTTTCATAAAATAAGGTGTGGAGCCTGAGCAAAGAACACTAACGAAACCTCCTCCTTAAGTCGGTAGCAAACAGGCTTCTTCCCAGGTTTTCACGCCCTTTTTTTCTCGCAGTTCGTGCGGAGCTGCAGACCGCGTTAAAAAAGGGGGGGGGGAGGTTCACTTACTAAATACCACTCCTAAGAAGCGGTCGAGGCCGAGCGGCCCGCGCTCTCTCACCTGCACACGCAGCTCTTGTTCGGGCAGACGATGTCGTCGTCGGGCACCGGCGTGGTGACCGGGTAATCGGGCGTGGGCTGCGGGTGGTCGCCGCAACCAGCGTGATCGGGCCAGTCGCACACCAGGAGCACTGGGTTGAACTCAAGGTTAGCGGGACAGTACTTCAGGTAAGAGTGCCCGTTCGAGCAGTGGTAGAACGAGTGACAGTCCTCCGGGTTGGGGAACAGCCCGTTGCTGGTGGGGCAGTCGAAGCCTGGATGTTTGGGAGTGGTGGCAGGTGTGCGGGTGGTGGTAGGTGGCGGCGGTTTGGCAGTAGTGGGGGCGCCGCAGTCCACATTGGCGGGCAGATCGCACACTTCCGTGGCGGGGTTGAAGACTAGGCCGGTCGGACAGCTTTTGTGGTACGCCTTGCCGTCCCGACACTGGTAGAAGCCGCTGCAGTCCTTCTTATCCGGAAGCCTTCGAATGCACACACACGCACAAAGGCGCGAAGTTAGGCTAAAGAAGCTGACCTCTGGAGCGCCTTAAAACGTAGCTGTCACCGCAGGAAAGAAACGGGGTAGACACAGGAAGACTGTATATATATATATATATATATATATATATGTATGTGTTCATATAGGTATATGCATATATATATATATATATATATATATATATATATATATATATATACATATATACATGTGTACTTTACTTTTCATGCGGCTGCATGTCATAGACGCTTATTGAATTTCATCGTGTCATTACATAGACTGTGGTCTACACTAATACCCGTCCAACATACAGCGACTGTGACCATGAAATGAACTCCAGCTGTAAACCGCAAGACTGTCTCAAATAGTAGCTGCACATCATGCAACCATTTTCTGGGACGTTACAGCTCATAAGTTCTGAAGATGCATTTCATCGTTCGACCCATTCCAGCTTTAAGATACTTTTCCATCCAAGGCAATTTACCAAACTTCAATCTAGGAAAAGGCAGTTATGGCTATGGAAGGCTTCTCATCTCTAAACTTACAGTCGTTTTTGGAACGACTTGACGGCAGAACAAAACTGCGGCAGGTGCCTGGATATGCCACGGATCCAGGATTTAAACAGCGTATGCACATGCATGGATACGCTGCCTGGCACATATACATCCCAGCCGGCGCAGCATCTTGGGTATAGGCAGAGTTACAAACACATTAGATGTAGGTGTGCCTTATACCTGCTTTTGGCAAAGCACGAACACACACTAGAGTTGCAATCCTCTTGTCACTGTTGGTACCAAGGCAGTGTGAAGGACAGGATGAGGCAGGACGGGGTCCCTGTCCCTACGTGCGGGGACAGAGTCGCGAAGATCGCTGCCAGCCGCGAGGTATACATCCCAACTATAAACACACTCACAAATACGTACACTAACACACGGACATCGCGATGCCTCTTGCTACTATGCCGAGCAAACAGGTCATAGGAGGGTATGCCTGAGCTAGTCGGCTGTCCCAGCTGATAAGCATGGTCCGCTTAAGGTATAGGCCGCCTGATGGCAAGATGCCGGGTGCGCACCGAGGGAGTATCCTCGCCTCAACGGCGTTGCAGAAAATGCGAAATTCGAAAGGCAATCTTGGTTCAAAGTTTGAAGGTGGGAAAACCCGTCTTAAATAGTTAATTGTGAAAATGGGCGCGGTATGAGCATCTACTTAAGGTAATCTCGGTTCGAAGATTTAAAGCGGGAAACACCCTTCTGAAAGTGAGTGTCCTTGACAAACACCCGTTAGTGAAACCCCAGGACCCGCTGCGTCTAACAGTAACACTGAGTAATGTGACTGCAGCACCGTAAAGACATAATAAGGATATCAGACTTGATTATTTTCAAGTCCAAATTGCGCTGTCAACACTCTGAAACTGCACAACGCTTCTTCACGGTGATCGCGACCACCGTAGTCATGACAACCGCCGTGACACCCCGTTGATGCAAATAAAAGAACGTCTGTGATTGGCACAGCGGGTGACAAGGGCTTGTTACCAAGAAGCGCATTAGTTGAAGTTTGAACCAGTGCGTCATCATGGACCATGTGATGTTCCTTTTCCCGAAGCCAAAGTGCGCCTCGAAAGATCCACTGCGGTAAACGCCACAGGGGAGAGATCAAAGCCACAGTATAACGTTTCGGTGAATTCGCGGGACAATGGCTTCATGCTCGCATATCTTTTGGTCTACACTGAGTGTTTTGAGCTTTCGTAGCATTTGTTACCCAAACATTTTGACAAATTTGTGTCTTGCAAACATTAGAGCGAACACCTTGGAAAAAGAAAAACAAATGGAAGTTATCACTTTCCTGAAATGACTATTTGCAATAGAAATTATGAGCTGTTCAGAGGGACTTCGACAAGACTGGTATGATTGATCAAATCGTAAGAGTATAATTCAACGATAAGCGAAATGAACAAAAAGTTGGCATGCTCTTAAGACAAAAGCAAACTTAACATTGCTGTTTGACGTGTCCTGATGCCTCAAGTAAACACCTTTCGCCTAAAGTTCACTCGTGCTCATTTCAGCCCAGTGACCTTGTTTGACCTTCATGAGGTAAAAGTGATAAAGACCCCATACATTTTTATTGGCGTCAATAGTCACGATAGGGAATATGTTCCCACAACCTAAAGATTGATCAGGGACATTTTATGTCAGTGATATCAGTTGACCTCCACGCAGTTAAAAATGAGATCGCTGTTAATATGCCTATGATCAGTAAGTTCTAAATGAGCGTCAAAACTGTGACATAAATCAAGTTCTCCAGCAATAACAATAGGTTGGAACATGGATAGCTTGGTTTGATATCAGTCTGACCTTTATACCTGGCCCAAAGTCAATGAACTTAAAAAAAACATTAGATTTAATTTTCTGATTGCCCAACAACTTATCTCAAAGATGCAAGATTTCCTCTAACTTATCGTAGTCAAATCAGAGTAACACTCCCTCTACGATTGCCCTCGCCGACAAACACGGCTTGGATTTAGCCTGCCATATGTTGGCGATGTTGCAAGGTACACCTGAAGCCTAATGCCTTGCGATCTGCTCTTCAATTGCCTATAGCTATACAAAGCTTGACCATCCGGAAGTTATTCTGAAAAATACCTTTTGGGGGTCGAATTAGCCTCCTCCAGCGTGTGTTCATATCCTGCAATGATGGCTCGGAAACGCAGTCTAGCACGTAAGTCTTAATATGATGAACGTCGGCTATTTACAACATAAAACTCACAACACAGGAGAAACGGGCCATTTTTTCCTGCTAGTCTCCTAGGCGTAGGGCTGCAGCACAGGAGCAGGCGCTAACCGTCGACCCCCTTCGACACTTAAAGAGCATCGTGTGCCGGGACCGGGGCCCTGATCCGACCTGACCTGACCTGAGACCTGCTCGGCGCCTGTCAGACGGAACAGCCGAAGCTCCCTGAGAGGCGCCCCAAACCCGCGGTCGAGGCCGAGCGGCCCGCGCTCATCTCACCTGCACACGCAGCTCTTGTTCGGGCAGACGATGTCGTCGTCGGGCACCGGCGTGGTGACCGGGTAGTCGGGCGTGGGCTGCGGGTGGTCGCCGCAACCAGCGTGATCGGGCCAGTCGCACACCAGGAGCACCGGGGTTGAACTCAAGGTTAGCGGGACAGTACTTCAGGTAAGGGTGCCCGTTCGAGCAGTGGTAGAACGAGTGACAGTCCTTCGGGTTGGGGAACAGCCCATTGCTGGTGGGGCAGTCGAAGCCTGGATGTTTGGGAGTGGTAGCGGGCGTGCGGGGTGTGGTGGGGGACACTGCGGGCGTAGTGGGTGTGGTCTTATTCGAGCAGCCGGCATGCTCTGGCCAATCGCAGACGAGGAGGACCGGGTTGAATTCGAGGGTTGGCCGGACAGTCCATTAGGTAGGGAATTCCGTTCGAACACTGGAAGAACGTATGGCAGTCCTTCGGGTTGGGGAACAGCCCGTCTGCGGTGGGGCAGTCGAAGTCCGGCCGTTTGGTTGTAGTGGTGGAGCGCGTGGTGGGTTCGGGCGGTTCTAGTGGTCGAGGCTGGGTACCGGCAGCCGGCCTGGTCTGGCCACTCGCACCGTTTCGTCTTGGCGTCGAAGTCGAGGTTAGCTGGACAGTCCTTCTTGTACGGGATTCCATTGGAACAATGGAAGAACGTATGACAGTCCTCCGGATTGGGGAAGAGCCCGTTTCCGGTGGGACAGTCGAAGTCCGGCCGTTTGGTTGTAGTGGTGGAGCGCGTAGTGGGTTCGGGAGGCTTCTTAGTGGTCGAGGCTGGGTACCGGCAGCCGGCCTGGTTTGGCCACTCGCACCGCTTTGTCCGCGCGTCAAAGTCGAGGTTAGCGGGACAGTTCTTCTGTACGAGATTCCATTGGAGCAGTGGAAGAAGGTGTGGCAGTCGGGCCGGATTGGGGAACAGTCCGTCGGTGGGACAATCAAACGGACTGGGCGTCGGCTCGGGACCACCTGGAACAGAGGTCAGCCGCAGTGAGTGCCCACCACGCCCGGGTCACTGGCCCATCGGCCGCCCACCGGCCTGACCCACCTGACCCCCCAGCTCCCAGCTCGAACTTTGACGGCTCTCTTACCACAGTCGTAGTTGCTGGGCAGATCCAGTTCTGGTGTTGGGGTTGAACACCAGGCCGGGTGGCGCAAGTCTCCAGGTAGGCCTTGCCATCCTGCAACAGCGGCGAACGTTCACAGCGATTCAGATCACACTCCTTCAGTGGTCCACCAGAGATCTGTCCACCTGTGCACAGCTGACGGCCTCGCTAATCACATCTCATCCAACGGAAGACACAAGGTCGGCGTCGGGGAGTGGTACTCCCCTTGTGTGACTCCGACCACTGACCAGGGCCAATGGGCCTGAGCTGGTCAGCGTTCCGCCCAGCGTCACTGATCAAAAACTCCTGTTCAAGTACAAAGGCCCTTAAAAACTCCTGTAGCGTGTTCTAGGGAGGGCCGGGTATCTCTGGTGCACCCAGTCGGATATACTGGATCAGGGATGTCGTTTTCTGGAAGCTTTTGCGCAAGGTCCAATTGTAAGTCCAGTATCGACCAGCTCTCCCTCAAAAAAGTGTCCAAAAGATCATGGTGACCGAGAGGTTCCAGGGTTTGTTTCGATATCAAGTTAATTCCAACTACAACCAGTCGCTACTCGCGTCACAGCATGGCCTCACTCGAATCAAAACGAAACGAAAGAAAATTATGATAGTTAAGTGATGTGCATCACAAGCTTTCGTGAAAGCATCCACAAGTTACAACTCACATCGATGTTCGCTAAGTGTCACTGTCACTAAGCTCGAGTACGGATATACTTAGCCGTTCTTGCTCACGTTTAAAAAAGAGGTATATTTTAGTGTGCTCTATCAAAGAGATGCATGCCAACTTGCAACACGACAAAATTATATGAGCTACCAAAAAATCCCAGAATTTTTGCCCCTGTCCGTCAAATTTTCAATCTTCAAATTGGAATATTGGAACTGTTTGGAATTCCAAAAGCTCGGAAACCAATCGGCACCTCTAGCAACAGCGAACTGTTTACCCAGCGAAGGCGGTCCTTCAAGGCAGGACATTGGTATAGAATTACCATTTTTAGTTTGAGGTCGAGGTAGTTTGGGTCTAGGAATTGTCGACCACCAGAAAGGACGTCCGCCGTTCACGAGCCCCTGACAGAAAGACATCTATCCCTGCCCCATTCCAAATATGGCCCGCCATCACCACGCTTCACTCAGGCCATGCCGACGTCGCGGCCACGCTCAGCGATCGGTCAGGCCTGTACACCCACCTTGCACAGGTAGAAGGTGGTGCAGTCGTCGCCGTTGGGCTTCAGGCAGCACTCGCAGTCGCACTCCATGCCGGGCTCAGGCGACACGTCGGGCGTGGGCGGGTTCGGTGTGCGCGCCCGGACGGCTCCCGCCTCTCCGGCCAATCACACACCTGCCGACCACCGCCGGCGGGCCAATCAGAGCGCGTACCGCCATGAGGGCGAAGCCCAGCGGGCGATGCCGCTGACGGCCAGCGGCGGCGGCGGAACGACGGCGGTGTGTGACGATGTCACAATGGGGAGTATACACACACACACACACACACACACACACACACACACACACACACACACACACACACACACACACACACACACACACACACACACACACACACACACACACACATATATATATATATATAATATATATATATATATATATATATATATATATATATATATATATATATATATATATATATATATAATGTTATATGGGAACTATGATTTGAACCGCTGACATATTATTGTAGTCTGTGATACCCTCGCTCATGGAACGTTCTTTGTCTTGTCAAAAAGCCCACACCACAAGATGACAAGCAACAAGTCTGTAGAGCATCAGTGGTGGGACCCCAACAGGCTTGGACCGACAACCAGGTGTGATGTATGCAAAGCGGACGAACAGACGTGGAAACAAATAATCACCAAATTTGATGGAGCATGGTCCACCGCCCTTTACAACCGTTTGATTTTCAACTTATGGTGCCACTAGTCATGCGTGGAACGGGTTGACTTTACAAATATTTGTGACGTTTTGCCGACTTTTCGAGACGTCCTACTCCTGCTTGGAGACGGCTATACGCTATACGGAGCTACACGCACCATGATCTTGGGGTTGAAGTGCAGGTCGGCGGCGGGCAGTCCTTGACATACGGATGGTCATGGTCGCAGTGCAGGAACTTGTGACAGTCGTAGGGGTGCGCGAAGAGGCCCTGGGGGCGGGGGCATGAGAAGCCACCCTCCGGTCGCTCGGGGGCCGCCTGTAGGCCTGTCGACAGCACAACAGGTCAGAGGCCGCTCAGAGACGCGCTGCTTTGGTGTTGAAGGCCGCCGATCCGTGAAGCGAGCGCCACGATACGCCGCCGACCCGGGATAAAACTGCGGATCTTCGTGAAGAACCGGCCACTCCACATCACTCCGTCCCACTTCATGACCCCTCCATTGCAAATCCTCGTGCATAGAGTGCATGGTGTGCTAGTCTGAATATCCAGGTCACTGCATTCTGCATTGGTGAGGGTCTGGGAAGTGAAGGTGTGATGATAGTGTTTAGATGAGGTACCTGAGTTCGACTCCCACCACAAACGGCATTTCCTAACCATGACTTTGAACGAAGTGAGGCGACGCCCATGGCCATAGCAACCACTTGCGTTGATTGTTAAACAATTGTAAATGACGGAAATGAGCCATGAATTGCCAGAGGCCTCGGAAGAAGCCTGCAAGGTAAGTCGACGGCGGCGTACCCCTCCCCCTCCCCCACCACACCCGACGGGCGCTAATCCGAGCTGTCAGGCAGCGATAGCGCTGCGACGCTCTGTGCCCCGGAGGCAAACACTCGAGAGACGGAGTGCCTCCGCTCTGACCTCCCCCGCACCCCGGATACGCGGGCGCCCGGCGCCGTCCGAGCGAGATACCGGGACGGGTGGGCGGCGGCCGGTGCCGGCGGCCACACAGCCTCGCCGAACGGGGTGCTAGACAGTCACTGGGCGGGGTGTTAGACAGGTTGACTGGGCGTGGCGCTAGACATCCTCGCTAGGCGGATTTTCAGATAGAGTGGAACTAGAACACGACCTTAGAGGAGGGGGGACGCAGATTTCAAGGTGTCTTGGTTTTCACAAAATGTTTCACTTTGCACAAGGAGCTTTCAAATACGACATTCCCAGCGTCAACGTTGCTCGGATTGTCTTCAAAGTACAGAACTTTGTCATTTTTGCCCAACTCTGGCCCCTTTAAACAGAATGTTCCACATTTGAAGATACTGAATCAAGCATCAAATATGACGAAAAAGTCACTAGTTGGTTCAGCTGGTTGGCACACTTTTAAATGTAAAAGACTGCACTAGACAACAGAATTTCTCCACTTAGTAAATTTGCTGCTCAATATGCCATTGTTTGATTACGTCAACGTACTTTGCACAACATTGCTTGAGATTCAATAGACCGCCGTTATATCTGGAAATTATGCTCGCGAACATTATGACAGCTCATAATTGTTCTTAACTCGATTTTATTGGCCCTAATCGGCGCATGGACAGTGGAGTGACCGCATGCATGAAATGACTTTATCTATGACGTCATGCATTCCAAGGTGACCTTAAAATACTCTACCACAATTACTCTCACGCATCTTTGCCGCCTTGAAGCTCAGGAACCGAAGGGCTTAAACTTTAAAAGGGCGTAGCCGTGAGCTGCATCGAAAGGTCTTCAATATGGCTGTTTAGTTCAAAACCTTACACATATGTAGAGCATATGTCCCCTTTAAGTGAGCATAGCCCGGTTGGCCGTACTCGGATCCTCTGGCTTCAGATGCTTACACCGAACGGTGTTCTAGATATCTCCGCCTATCGGGGTGTGAGCATCCGCATCGCAATGTCGGGGTGTTAG
>NW_023596746.1:31498238-31529643 GCF_011947565.3 Pollicipes pollicipes
TCAGTTTTCTGTCGTGTCCTCTGATTGTACTAGACAGCAGGAGTTCCTTGCTTTCCCCGCATTTTTCCAGTGATGCACTGTTTACTAAGTTCATCTCAACTTCTTGCACGTCGCGTAGGCAAAATTGTCTATCTCAAAGTGTTGGTAGCATCCGCATTCAACCACAAATGCTGAATGCTAAAGGGTACGGGTCGGGACCCCAACTTATGTATCTGCAAAATGTCGAACTATTGTGTGCCGCGAGGGTCACCTGATCGTGTAAATGGATGCAGATACCTATGGTACACATGCATATAGATGTGCATGAATGTGTACATAGGCATGGGTGACGCGTTAACCGATATGGTATGTTGAATTAACATTTGTACGTCTTTCGAGGGAAAGGTGGTAAGTACTTTCCAATCTCGCTGGCGTGGGGCCGCGGTGATAGCGGGGTTTACAATGGTGTGCTGTCATCACTCACAGAGTTTGGTGGACAAATCAAAAATAGGTTTCGTGCATGTTTCTAAAACTTCAGCCGGAGTTCCAACTATGTCCCTGCTGTGGAAAGGTGTGCATTCACAAAAGCATTGAAAAGCCATTGACAGATACTAACAACGTTCCTAAATTGTGGCCGTCACTAATATCCTGACGGGAAATGAGCCGAAATCCTTCTGCAGCGTCTTTCCCGCGGTGTCCTAAGCGCTCCAGAGGTCAGCTTTTCTAGCCTAACTATGCGCCTTTGTGCGTGTTTGTGTGTGCATTCGTAGGCTGCCGGACAAGGACGACTGCAGCGGCTTCTATCAGTGTCGGGACGGCAAGGCCTACCACAAAAAGCTGTCCGACCGGCCTGGTCTTTAAACCCCGACACGGAAGTGTGCGATCTGCCCGCCAATGTGAAATGCGGCGCCCACACTACTGCCACACAGCCGCCACCACCTACCACCCCCACCCCAACCACCACCACCACTACGGCAGCGCCCCCCACCCTGCCGCCCCCGTCTCCGTGTACGTTCCCCCTGCTCTAAGAGCGACGGTACCTACGCCAATCCGCTGAACTGCGGCACCTACTTTCAACTGCTCTCGGGCGGAAAGGCCAGCATCGAGTACTGTCCGGCCGGCACGCACTTCAACACGGGCACGAACGCGTGCGACGCGCCCGAGACCGCCGGCTGTTGTCACCTGTAACCCCCCTCCCCGTCCCGCCCCTCACCCGTCCCACGCCTCCCCGACACACCGCACCGGACCACGGCCACTGATTGGCTGCCGCGCTCACCTCGGTAGCTTGTTTTTCCCCCACGGCAGACAGCAATCGTCACGTGTTGCCGCTGACACTGCACCCAGTCTGTAGTCACCTTCCTTGTAGTGTAATCCGCACACAGCACCGCACATACCTTTCACGCATCCGCCGCCCGATCAGCACCCGCCTCTCCCGCTCGAGACATGCTGCATGCTGACAATGGCCGATCGAAGTAGGTTAGTGACTGAATCTTTTGGTGACGTCCTGGTTTGTGCAGCTGGCTTTCCGGGTCTGTCTGCGGGGCTCCACTGTGGTGTGAGGTGGAGGATACTACGCCGTCTCTCGCAGCAGCTATGGCAGCTGCACGCATTCTTCTGCTTCTGCTACTTTTCTGCCACCGCTGTTGACAGCCGCTCGCATGTTCACGATACTTGTCCACAGATCTGAAGCTCTGTAAATATTGCACCGTTTTGAACTGTTGCAGTCTGGGCTAGCCACAGCCAGAAACTGTTTTTCCCCCTGCTGTTATATTGCCCTAAGTATCATTATTGTTGCTCATTGGTTGTTTTTTGAATAGTCTCATGGCTGCGAACTGAACTGCATATATATTGATAAGTGAGCACTCTCAATATCATCGTTCATCCATTAAGGACAAACGCACGTTTACGAAACACACTATGCCAGATATTTGTCCTGCTCAACAGCTCAAAAGGCAAGCATACGTGTCTGTTGCCGCAGAGTACCTGATCCCAAAGACTGCCACAAATTTTACCAGTGCAAGAACGGCAAGGCCTACCCGATGAGCTGTCCGAAGGGCCTTGTCTACAACCCGACTCTGGAGGTCTGCGACTACCCTGAAGACGTCCCGGGGTGCATGCCAACGAAGCCGACCAAGCCAACCAGGCCGACCAAGCCGACCAAGCCGACCAAGCCGACCAAGCCGACCCGGCCGACCCGGCCGACACGGCCAACCAGGCCAACCAGGCCGACCAAGCCGACGCATAAGCCCAAGCCACATTCATCCAGCTCTAGCTCCGAGTCGGGAAGCGGATCTCACCACCACCACAGCAGCGACTCTCACTCCAGCTCAAAGCACCACCACAGCAGCGACTCGGACTCCGGCTCGAAGCACCACCATGGCAGCGGCTCCCATTCGAAGCACCACCACGGCAGCGACTCGAAGCACCACCATGGCAGCGGCTCTCATTCGAAGCATCATGGCAGCGACTCGAAGCACCACGGTAGTGGCTCGAAGCACCACCCTGGCAGCGGCTCGAACCACCACCACGATAGCGGCTCGAAGCACCACGGCAGGGAGTCGGCGGAGCGCGTGAAGTCGTTTGCACCTGCTCTGAAGAGCTCGCCTCTGTACAGGAACCCGGACCACGGCACTGTCGAGGACGATGATGGCTTCTTGGGTACGTTGTGATCGCGGTGCTTTGTTGTGCTTCCAATGCAAACCAGTTCATCAGTGAAGGATAAGGATTCATAATTTCGTGTCAAACCCTAGGAACTCGATGTGCTTGCTTATATGCCACATCTTTGAACATCATCAGTTAGTCCATGCATGTGTGACGGTTATCCTAATTCAGGGTTATGACGTGGGCAACCTTTGCCCACGTAAAATCTATCATTTGAAGTCCCCACGTACGCGTTTTTTGCGTGACCATCGCACTCACAGCAAACCTGTCGCGTTCGCAGAGGCCCAGTTCGCCCGAAGCCGAACGGCAAGTTCGCGTCCTCCAAGTGCCACTACTACTACCACTGCGTGGACGGCGTGCCGACCATGAAGCGCTGTCTGCACGGCACGCGCTTCTACGCCAAGGGGTCTCACTGCATTCCGGGCAGCTGCTGAGCGGCCGCTGGGCAGCTGCTGGGCGGCCGCTGGGCGCCTGCTGGGCTGCTGCTGAGCGCCTGGTCACTGCGTAGTGGGGGATGGTTCTGCAGAGGCTGCTGACCGTCGCGGTCCAGAGTGAGGGCTAGTCCGGTCGAGAACGTGAGGACGCTCGCGCCGGCGGACAGCTCACTGTCCACTCAGCTGCAGCTCTGTGCGAAAGGCTCTTCCGGATCGTGTGCTTCTAGCTTATGTAGAACTGGCTTGTGTGCACTTGGGAGAAGGTGGTACGCGCTCGACGAACGGATGCCTCTTGTTTCTTACGCTTGGACGTTGACGGACTATTGCTAGTGTATCTCCTCTACTGCACCGCGTGCTGTTGCTAATGCATCTTCTTAACTGCACCCTGTTCGCATGTATAACAAGTGCACACATTGAGCAATAAATTTGCACGTCATAACTTCTGTTTTCAAATAATGTCGAGAGTGATGCATTGCACACTGGCACCCTTGGGCCCCGAAGGGGCGCATAGGCTCCGAAAGTGTGCATGACCTGCAGAACGGACGCAGCTTTTTTAGCACAACACGCAACAAAATTGGACATCTTTGGACCTCCAGGCGACTATGGTCAGTCGCGAGCGAAAGAAAAGGGCCCATGAGCAGATACAAATAATTCATTGATAAGTACGGGGGTGGTGATTCGTTTTTTTGTTCGTCTTCTTTTTTTTTGTTCAGAGACCCGCGCGCTGCTGGCAGGGCAGTGGCGCAGGTAGAGAGGGGAACAATCCCCCTCCCCTTAGTCCCCAGGGTCCGAATGGCCCCTCGGGACGAGCAAGTAAGGGCATTTTGATGCCCCAAAGGGCTGGCCGGACATCGCATTAAAGGGCTTGGCTCGCAGTGCCGGACCCTCAAATGCCAGTCAGAGAGCACTTTGCGCCTATAAGGGACAACCTGGGTCAATAAGGATCAGTACTGAACAGTCGGTTCCGTGGCGTTTGGACCTGGGGACCTATTTACCAAATAAAAAGATGACCGGGCCGGCTGTTTATATTGATTAGGGCCCGTGAGTCAATAACAGCCTCAGGCTGGCCAAGGCACGCAGTGTCTAGCCGGGATCTTGTGTTGGCAAGGGATAGTGCCGACTCCTGGGACAATGCGGACCCCTATTTCGGCCAGAGACCACCAACATGAAGCAGTCGACTCCGTGACGATCTGAACCCTTAGGACCTCGCATCCAAGCAGGGACGAGGCTGGGGCCCATGATTTAGATTAGTCAGAGCCCCTGCGGCGCTGAGGAGCCCCTGGGTCGGCCACGGGCCTCTAAAGTAATAAGGGTTGCATTCCCACAATAGGCCCCAATGCGGCTAAGGGACCTATTTACTGAGCAGGGATAAGGACAAAATCCCAAATGCCAGAGAACCTCTTGGGATTGTTTGGGGGCCTATAACAGTGAATGGAGATCTGAACACTCAGTTTCAGTCCACGAGACAATGAAAGAAGCCTGTGGCAGACAGGGCCCTCAGTACCCCACTGCCCCTCTCCCCATTTCAGCCAAGCGCCCGTTAAGCTGAACTGGAGCCTCTCTGCCAGTTTTGTCGGTGGCGCGCCAATTATGACATTACGGTGGCAGACTGCCTACCACGCAAACAAGGGAAAATTTAGGTACTTTAACGCTGACCGTAGTCTTAAGGAAGTTTCAGCCGTCATTTCTGGCACTAACTGCTTTCATTTATACCCTGCTACTCAATAACATCACTATTATACTCATTTAACTAGTGTTAACAAGGGAGGTGGCAGCTTTTTAATTTCACCATCCTTGTCATACATATCTCATCATTTCATTTCATCTTTCCTGTCTTCCTTGCCACTTTGTTGCGACATTTCCCCGTGTTTGCCGCCGCTGGACAGAAGAGGCACCTTGGTCATCAATTCGTGGGTGATTGCGTAGACTAAAAAGTTGGATCAACTGGGGCGATGAAAAACTGTACTGCGTCATTGAAGGCTCCTGCGTCGACTGGGGTATCAATATATGATGGATTCCTCTGAGGGTCTGGATCTGGATCGAGTAAGGGACCCGCCCCAGGTCGCCAGAATGACAGCCGGTAGGCACTCTACGCTGGGACGGAAGGGTGCCTCCTTGACCGCAAACGATGATGCATCCCCTAGTGTTCTATACGCTGCTAGTGCCCCCTCTAGCTAGATATTTTCCTTCTAGCATCCATTTCCTAGAGCCCCCCAGCGCCGGTTCTAGTCAGATAATGTGCCCCAAGTTTTGCCTTGCCAGAATAAGGTAAACGGTCTCATGGCTACCTAAGAACATTCATATATATGCAGAATCGGACAGAGAAACGGCCTGCGTGAAAAGGTTCAAGGCTGTTTGCTCACAATCTTCGTAGCTAGAACTGCTATGGTCGTGCTTCATTTTCTATAAAACTGTACGTCGTCGGCCGCTGTAGAAAATACCAGATGACCGGCGCCGCGCGTTCGAGAACGGCGGTCGTGAAATAGTGTTCCCAAAGTTTTTGGAAATAAATTCACCCCGTTCAAAGATTAGACTGTGACGCATACGTCACTGTTACAATTTTGAGGCTGACCTGCCAAGAGATTGACAGTTAGAGCAACACGAAATCAAGAGGTTCTGCCTTTGCTCTCGCGGTGCTACAAGTGCTTATCCGCCCTTTTTTTACTATAACAATCTTAGAGGTGAAATGCACCCTGAACTGCCTTCTAGATGAGGAAATTGATTCAATAAAACTCTGAATGGTACTTCTTTCAAATACATAAGTCTTGCACGCCTGTTGGTCGCCACGTAGCGTAAACCACGAAGCCAACGACGCCCGGCCTACGGAGACTGCAACGCCGGGTGTCATGGCTTTTTGTATGCGGAAATCACAGACCGTGGTCAGTTTAATATGCTTTGCAGCGTAGCATCACGGGGCCTCAACACGAGGACGTTCTACCCTGCCTTATCTCATTAGGAACTTATTTCCGCAGCAGTGGGTCGGGATCTGCCTCGTAGCTTCGCCCTGCGGACGGAATGGTGGCGTAAGGCGCAAAAACAGATGCATTCGGCAAAGTGCATCTTAACAGCAAGTGTGCGCGTGACACGTGACACGTGCGAAGTCGCATGCTAAACCACGTCATTGCCCGTTAGATTGCCTATCGAAGCATGACACTCTCGAGTCGCTTCGTGCCCTGGGTGCCGAGGTATGCCGCAAAACGTGAATAAACCGGCCCGAAATGGAACAATTCAATTTATAGGTTCGTGCACGTGGACACCTGGCACGTGCGATATCATAATTTGCAGCAGGTGTTTGCCCGTTCGCTTCCCTATCAAGGCGTGCCACTCCCGTGTGAGTCCGCGTGCTGGGTGCAGAGGTGTGGCACATAAGGTGTAAACCCATGGAAAATAGCCAAACCCATAGTTCAACACGTGGGCGTCATGACACGTGACGCGTGTAACCAACCAGGGTGTGGCTAAACCCTTCTCATCTCCTCGCCGCTCAAGAGCATTTATGATTTCTTCCAAACACAACATAAGAGGGAACAACGATGCAAGGAAAACTGGATATTTGTTCAGTTCTAGCGCATTATTGACGTTGTAATTTTTTAATAAATAAATATAGTGACCTTTCAACAGGGCTTTTTAACCTTGAAATGACAGTGTCATTGGTGGTTTGCATGCACCAAGTATTGTGTGAGAAGTAAATGAGGTAAATGTGTGAGTGAAGATATGTGCATATTTGTATTGATCTTAAATGATAAGGTCAGAATTGCTGGCCAATCCTTTATCAAAAGGGATCACGGGTACCAACCCTGAGTTTTCCGGCCCTCATTTTTTGACGTCACTGAGTTTGGGCACGCTAGATGCATGTGTGATGCAGATATTGAAGGCGAGAAACAAGACTCTGGCAATGCTCTGTCGTATTTAATTCCACAGTGAAGTTGAGTGCTGTGTGAAGACTGAGTGCTAGCATTCAGCTAAGATATCTGAGTGTTTGAACCACACCACATCACAGGTAATTTTCATTTGCAGTCCTCGTTAAAGCTTTTCTCAGAATTAGCTTTAACTTTTACCAAATATGCTCAACTTACCAACGATTTTGTCAATTCAAAGGGAGTCCTCCCAAATATCAACTAAATAGTGTTGTAGCCTGGAGTACGGAAACCATGTATAAATGATCACTAACCTCCTTGTCTTGCATTCAGCTGAGAAAAACAATATTAAGACTGCCAGACTGTTGCTGACATTCTTTACAGGTTGGCGTGATGCAAGATGATGTGCCTGCAGCAGAGGCATAGTTTTGAAAGACTATGTCCCTGTTAAGCTGGGGAGCGGGGATGAGAACTGAGTACAACAGAGCCTATCCTCAAAATATTCCTACAAATGGGTTATTCCCCAAATGTCACCCAGCTTCTTCTTAAATTGGAGGGGGGGGGGGGGGCTGGTGCCCAGGTTGTGAATCGAAGTCTTCCCCTTCCTCAATTGAAAAGGAAGTGACACACCTGGTTTGCGATGAGACTTATGATTTATTTTTTTGTTGTAAGGTGTGAGTACGGTACAAAGTTGGGTGTGCTGAAGTGCTTGTTGAAGATTATCAAGTGTCTAAGCGACCCTTCAACCACTTGGTCCGTCCCATTGGCCCAGTTGATTAGAGCGCCTGGCTTCTGATCCACCTACCCGTGGCGGGTCGGGTTCGAGTCGGTTTTTGGCGGTTGCTATTTCTCCTTGACAGATATGGCCTACGGCCGGTGGCAGTAGCCACGCGAAAGGTCAGATGACGTCGGAGAACAGGACGGAGTGTCACACATTGCGGCATGTTGAACTTCCCGCCACCAAATTCTGCCGTTGACATGAAACTGCGCAATGGGATGGTAGGGATTAGGGCTCGCACAGCAAGCACTGCTCTGCGTGAGCTCTGGTCCCAGAAATCCATCCATTCAAAAGGTTAGGGTTAAATGTTTAAAAAAGAGATACCAGTGCGGTGGCTTGCCTGTTAACCGCATTTAAAACTCATCCAGCCAAGATCGCATGAAATCTATTGTATCTTAGGAGGAATATGTATTTTAAGACCACACTTTTAAATGAGAACAAATGTTTTGTTTAAAAAATCATTGGTGATTGCAAAACACTGTACTGAATCCAGTTCATTGGATGCACGCTAGGAACCCTAACAGACGCTCAAATATGGCCATAATTACAGGCCAAAGTACGCATCATGCGTCTGAATAGCATGTAAGAGTGATCGTGCTATGTTACATTTCACAGTATCCACAGCCATCCAATCAGGCATTGGGCCTGGTCACCACTAGATCTGATAACGATTTCAGAGCGTCACAGACGAACATTACCGCAGTTGGTCAGCGGTAGCGCAAATCGGCTACAGAACCCGAACTGTGCAGCCACACTATTACACAGCCACCGGTGATAACGTTGGGAGCAGGTCATGGGGTCCATAAAGGCTCAGGCCGCCTGTCTAATGATACTGTCCTTGCTAAGCTTTTCTGATCAGGCTAGTCTGGGTCATAGGTTTGTCTGATGTCCCCGGTGCGTGGTTCGAACAGCAGTAATGTTAGGGTAAACCAATTTCTCATTGCTTCCAACCTGCATGCATATTAAAGTCAGCTGCGGAGATGAGAGTCCGTCCAACTGACTGAGTATCTTGGCCATTGAGTCTGATGTTTGGTGTCTTTAAGGTCGTGAGCATCTTCACAATTGTATTGCACAATATATCAAGAGGCCAGCATGCAAAAATTCAGCCACTGCTTCTAACATGTATTGATCGGTGTGCTTTACTTGATGTGTACTTACTTGCGCTAGAGTCAGACCAGGTCAAATTGCGCTGCGATTTCAAATGATTGCTGTATGAAAATTTCCACAGCTATTATGTATGAACTGTTCTTTGCAGCATTACGGTTCCATGAGGTGTTAGCTCTACATTCCCTGAAATAGGTGCTAATGGTGCGCTGAGCTTTGAGTGCCCAGACTTGCAAGTAATGAATGCTGAAACGTGGGCGTATTTCTGTCATGCTGCACATGTTTGACCAGCATGTATTTTTCACAGTCGGGCCTGAAAATCAGCCAAACTAGTGGTGTCAATTTGTAAAACTGATCACTGGGCTGTCCTAACAATTTCAGACTATCTGATTGTGTGTTTTGAAACAGATTTGGCTCTTTGTGTGCCCCATATCAATTTTCATTTTTCATTTTTCATCACATGATAGTGAGGTGTTGATTGCATCAGCATAACGATTTTTGATGTTGTATAATACAGAAAGATGTAACATCTTGTGTAGAGTGACACCCTTGAATAAAACAGATGCTTGGCTGTGAGGAAGTAATGAATTTAGTAACTAAGCACAAACAATTGAAACTTTTGTAACTAACATTTATTCAGTACTCTACGGGTGTCTGCGATATCATGTGTGGTGACCAATCTCTTTGGTCCTATATCCCTACTGTTAAAAATTGATTCCGTTTCTTGATGGTATATGCAGAGCCTTGATAAGACAAGGGCATTGCCCTCTGTGCCAGTCCCCGTAATGTATAATGTCAACGTCCTAGCAGCTAGCAGAGGGAATCAACACTTGAGTTAACAATACAAGAGACTCAATCCGAATTGCTCCCTCCACACTTCAAAAGTCTTTTCATGCCCGTAAATTATCTCATACAAAATTTATCCTCATGACACCATCCTGGTACAGCACTATAGCTACTGTATCAGGATGGTGTCATGAGGCTAAATTTAAGTGATGACTGTAGGCCCATTTTACTGCAGGTACTGATCAACGTAAAGGCACTTGTCATCACAAGACAGTCATGCAGGGCGAATTATGGGCACATTCATTTTATGCAGTGTAAAATATTAGACTGCATTGGCAGAGGCAGCAGAAAAGTTTTGTTGGTCAGAATAGTTCATAGTAAGATGAGCAAAACATTTATCATCAAAAACTATGAAATAATTGACCATAACATGGTGTAAGGGCATGAGGCAAATCACGTGGCCACGCCACTTTATATAATATAACGATGCATAACAAATGTACTCCATTGCCCACATCATGTAGCAGACCACGTCACGTTTTTTCGACGTCATGGACGACGAAGAAGCTAGTGCGGTGGCTGTATTTTTGGTGGCACTGCTGTCGATGCTGGAATCGATAAGCCGACAGCGAATACGTCAGCAGATAATAGCATGGTTGACCGCCCGCCAAAAGTTTGTTACTGGTGGACCAAGTTTGTTCCGACATCTGATGATGACACTTTTCTGGAGAACTATAAGGTACATATGCCTAGTTTGGTTGCCGTTTGATCACGCCAATGAAGCAGAAATATTTAAAAAGCCATGCCACAGCACCCCACCACTTGGACTGTGTCGTACATGTGGCGCTGACCTATGAGCTCCCTGCCAGACATTTTGCGCTCGCTGCCAGTGTAGTAAGTCCTTGTTCGCCAGCGGCCTCTTCCGCGCAGGTCACCGGCCTCCTCCACGCGAGTTTCCAACCTTCTCTGCGCTCGCTGCCGAACTCAGCTGCACTCGCTACCAACCACTTTTGCAGTCACCACCGACCACATGCGAACGCTTCCACCATTTCCACCAGTCATGCCGCCCGCTGCATGCCTCCGCCCTTGCCACCATTTCCGCACTCGGGGCCGATCTCCTACGAGCTCCCCGCCTGCGTTGTCTGTGCTTGTCGTAGGCTTTGCACTTAGGTAGGCTGAATAAAGCAGCATTGCGACATCAATTACATTTCTAGAGAGGCAGCGATCACATGTGTGCCTAGAGTCTCGAAAAGATCCCAGGATCTGATCACACCAACACAGAGTCCTATGGGGCCCCGACCGCGCCCTGGGGATTCACGCACGTGTGTGGTGATAGTCATGATTTGGGGGCACGGCGCTTGTGCCGGCCGCTGGATCACGGTGGGCGCATCGTCAATGTTGCTCTTATTTGCACTACGGGCGCCACCTGAAAGGACACCAGAGAAGCATGTACCAAATGTTAGGAGTAGGGATACTTCCAGGTGCCTTCCAGGGAAACGAGCACAATATGATTCAAACAGAGCCATGCTCAACTCAGCACAAAATGTACAAACATACCGACGTGTTTCGTACAGGAATCCTCTCGCTCTCATCCCCTGTTCTTTGTGCAATAGCTCAACGGATTCCAGCACAAATGCGTGAACATCATGACAGAGCTGGCATGGCCAGCACAAAATTCCAATATCTGGTGGTTGAAAATTGACTAGAGCGCAGGTCATGATTGGGAACTGGTATACAAAGGGAACTAGTGCTATGAAGTCTGGCACTCAGCCACAATCTACCGTTCTCCTTCAGTCCTATCAGCTTTTCGTTAGTTGGCACCATATTTTGTGCATAGTGACATACAGAACACGTCCTCCCGCTCCGGCGCAGGCGCGGTGACGGCCATGCCGACCACAGCCAAGTCCATGCCCATGCCATGATGACAAACAGAACACGTCTTCCCGCTCCGGCGCACGGGCGGCGACGGCCATGCCGACCACAGCCAGGTTCATGTCCATGCCATGATGACATACAGAACACGTCCTCCCGCTCCGGCGCACGGGCGGCGACGGCATGCCGACCACAGCCAGGTTCATGTCCATGCCATGATGACATACAGAACACGTCCTCCCGCTCCGGCGCAGGGGCGGCGACGGCCATGCCGACCACAGCCAAGTCCATGCCCATGCCATGATGACATACAGAACACGTCCTCCCGCTCCGGTGCAGGGGCGGCGACGGACATGCCGACCACAGCCAAGTCCATGTCCATGCCATGATGCCTGGTCACGGCCGGTCGGCTGCCGAGAAGCTGATCAAGTAGGTCCATGACCTCCACGGACTTCCGGTCGCGACTGCTCCCACTGTCACGGTCACGGACCTCTCTGTACTTTGTTGTTGCTTTTCGGTACTTGCCGTGTACCTGCTGATGCCTGAAAATGCAACATTTCCGAGCATAAACGCGTGGCGTATGGGTAGTGTACATTTAGTACCACGTAACCAGCAAGTGCGCTGGTAACTACGTTACCAACACGCACGGCATTACACATCAGCCTTCCTCGCATACATCATGCTGACCATTCTTATACCCAGATCATCATGTAGCCGTGCGTATGACTGTGTGCTTAAGACAGCAGATCAAGGTTGGTTTTAGGCTAGCTGGCTGGTTGGCCGGCCACCGATCAAAATTTACCGTTGAGCCACCGATCGAAATTTACCGTTTAGGCACCTATCGAAAAATTTCCCTTGTACCAATGAAGAGCAGCGTAGTGCAATTTTTTGCAATGCATATAAATTTTGGTACAGACCCATCCTACAAACATTTTTTACTGCTTCTATTTCAGTCGACTAACACTCATAGAGCCATGCAATACCATTTACTCTGTTATGATCCAATGAAGCTGCATGCCAATCCCTCATCAGCTCCGTCTTAAGTTTAGAGTAAATCTTACAACTTAATGCATGACCCTCCACTTCATTATAAAAGAATGTGCACTATTGCAATACTTGCACCTTAAAAATGCCTTTTTCTTTGAGTGATTCTGTGATTCGCATGAATGTACTCTTTCGGGCAATGTCTGGTGTGTCCAGAAGCTTTTCTAGCTTAACTTTCACCATAATGGCTGACGTGGTACGAACTTCTGCCCCTTCCCAGCGTGCCCTGTAGAGAACATAAATTGTGTTATCATTATCATTATTGCGAGCCTCGGCGAAATCCAGCGAGTGGCTATTCTAACGCCGCGTCAGTAACTACTACATAGCTCAAAACACAACGCGTAACATATGCAAATGAGACGCAACGCCAGCGGTACGCATGCGATGTTGTAAAATATGAGCGACTTGTGATACAATCAGCACCTGCACGTCATGGGCTGTTGGTCAATTTAGGTAAGTTCTCTGATGAAAGGCATTGATTTGCCTTGAACTCATTTAACTTTTTGCGCTGGCGCGTGGCAGCAGGGAGCCGATTCCACGCCGCCACGGCTCAATAGGGAAATTGGGGAGCCCGCTTCACGCGCTCTAGGCGAGGGTGTTTTACAGCGCTTGTCTGTAGCGTAGTTTGTTAAAGGCAGGGAACGGAATTGTAGTTTGTTAAAGGTAGGGAATGGAATTGTGGCTTGTCACTGGAAGGAATCTACATTTGGTCACGTATGAAAACCACACTACCAACAAGGAATATATTATGTATGAATCAAGTACACAGTCCCTTAGCCCCGGACAAACATCCCCGCTACAAGTGCCAGTGCTGACCGCAACAATGACTGTCACAATTCAACAAAACACAATTCCTAGTACTTCAGTAATCTCCTGGGTGGAAGAACCACTGTGCACATGAAACTGCGTCAACAGAAAACTACTGCGATGAATTCCATGAAAACAGGAAATCATGGCAAACAGGAAGGACATACACCTTCATGGCATCCATCCTATGCTACATGATACCAAAGCTATCTAACGGGCGCTGTGATAGGGCCACGACGGCCACGCGCCGCTCGGCCCGGGCATCAGCACTAGGGCTGAAACAAACATATTATATGCTATTGTGGTGCGTAAGCAGGACTGGCTGGCTCGTCTTGTTGACGTTAAAAACGGATTCACCTGAAAAATAAAAATGTTATCCCAGGAGCCTTTCAAGTGCATTGGAAGCGCTTGGAAGATTAGTCCAGACAATGCAAAAACAAAAGCATATGAGTTTAGCCCTAATGAAATATTGCTGGGTAGCGTGAAGCAGAATCTTTGCGTGCACGTGGGCAAAGTAGAGGAGCCCCTTTCTCTGAACATAAACCAAGTCATAACCTCCCATTTTTTGTGCAAGTGCAGTGACAACATATTTGTTGGAGACACATATAACACAAAAGAAAATATCGTACCATAAAAACAAAAAATAAACAATACTAGCCATGCTTAAAAACAAGACCTGCAAGTTATAAACACCACATGGTAACAGTACCATGACATCTATAAGCCATCATGAGCACTTTTTGAAATTTTTCCAGCATAGGCACGTCTGCAAATTGTACAGCATGAACACTCTGAAATTTTTAGCATACATACATTATCATCATTCAGATGTTATTATATTCATGTCACAATACTTTATTCATAGTATTACACAGTGAGAGCCCTCTTTCCATTTCTGGGGAATACATAGCACACTAATATAACACGCACAACACCACTGAGGCGAAACAAAATGACCACACAACAAAATCATTTCTTGAAACCTCAAAAGCATTATAATCATAAAATTGCTTCTCCTACCAACACAGTCTTCTACACATCTTACCAGCTTACTGAGCGGTCAGGCAGCTTTAATGATGGCCCAGGATCATGCGTCAAACGCCTCTTCTTGGCACCTCCAACAAATTTGTTATACAGGGCAAAACTAGTATCAAAATGCTTTGCCTCAAAGTGCTTAGAACAAAATGCCGTTGTTTTAGGATTTAATTTGTCTCTACGTCCATATTGACAAACCTTAACTTGTTTACAGGAAATCTACAGGAAAACGATGAAATGAAATGCCAGGGGGAGTCCAATAACTTTGTGAATCACAGCCGCCTACAATGCAAGAAGGCGTCTTCAGTAAGAAGGTAAAACACTGTAAAAAGTTAAGATGATCACAACTGGTGTCCATGGTCAGTATATCTGAAAGCGACTGACTGACTAATGGCAAAAAAGGATACGTCACACCAAACATGCTTGGGACAGCAGAAAAATTGCCGCAACAATTTGAGAACATGTATGTCATAAACAAAAGTGTTCAATGTTTGTGTAGTCAGGACAGATTCCGATGGATGGAGAAAATGATACAAAAATATGATGCTTCAAAGTTTCAGGAAAAGATACCCTGAAATCAGATTCTAGAAAAAATGCATGCAAAAAATCAGGTGCAATATTCTAAACAACCATAAAGCAAATCATGTGGAGGTATTCCGTGTTTATCCAACACCATTAAAAAGGCAACAAAGGTGAAAGCCCTTATCAATTAATGAATGTATATCTGCAAGCATGCACACATATGCATAATAAAATACACCAGAAGTCAAGCATTTTAAACGCTATCAATCACTCAAAACAAACTGCACTGGAAATCTCTCGGACAAGTCGTAGTCATGGCAACTGATGGCGACCCACGGATGTACAACGCCCAGGAACTGCGATGCATGATACGCTACAAACGCCGCATGACGTATAACCCCAAGTTATGTATACCCCCACGGAAAAACATAAAATTCAAATGAGGTTAAACTGTTCCAAGATTCAATCCCCGTTCAAGAATAGCGTTTGCATGACAAAACTGTGGACCATTCATTCAGAGTCCAACCCGGAACCGTCAGCCACAAGTCACCACAGCATACTCATCATTCAGACTAATGGGCTGTATAGCATTCAGCTGCCTAAGTGAGAGCCTTCCGTGCTGCTGACATCATCAAATATGATATACATGACGTCATGCAGCCTTTGTGTCCAGACTACTTCTTTTCTCACACAGCTCAATGTTGTCACTTTTCGATAGTGTTAAACGATACGGCGGACACCCCCTGCATGATACTAAATGGCTCAACCACCATCTCCAGAGTCTCCAGCAGCTCGGTTGGCACCTTGTGTGTTAGAGCAAAGAACCTTGCACGGGTTTATGGGCAAGCAAGGCGTTATGAATTTAGGGAAATACTACAGTAATTTTATATATATGTTTTACCAAATATTTAACGGATAGTGTAGGGCAAATTTAGATATTGAACAAATGAATTGTGCCCTACAGGTACAAGCTTTTGAGTTGTATTGCCATGAATCCCCTTTGGGACTTTGTTTTGAAGGGACCTCACGGTCAAAAGCGGTGTTATAACCGAAAAACTGCGCGGAAATTGCGAGAAAACCTGCAATTTGATAGCCCCGCGGATTGTGCAAGTGTGGGATCACACTTATTTGACATCAGAATGTGAATCAGGCGCTTGAAACGGGTGTGATCAGTGGTAGCGCGTGCCAGTGGCTTGTGTTGATCTTGATGTGATGGGGGTGTGCATGCGAGGTTTGTGCCTCTGAAAGGGGGCGTTGTTTTCGTATTTTTAAACCGAATGTCTCGCAATAAAATGTGATATATTGATACCTCCCTTTATTTTTAGGTTTACGTTTGAACATGCCAAGGTAGTGATGCTGGCAAACTGAATGAAACACTAGCACCCATGCTGCAGGGGTGTTCAAAGGCAATTTGCTGCTCCATTATGATTTTGCCAGCATTTAAACCTATTGCATGCTCCTATAGCATGTAACCTACCAGCCTACAGCATGGACTTAACCCATTGCATGCAATTATATTAGCAATTCATTTTGCAGTAGGGGCAGGTCCGTGCAGCTCATCAACGTACATGTTTGGTATAAGTTTGCATCATACGGCTCTGCAAGATTATGAAAATGTGAAAATCAAGAATTCTGAAAATAGAGTGTTGCGTTATTATAGATGCACATATTGTTGTTTTTTTTTCAAATTGTGTGCAGGCCAGCATTGCTTGTGAGTCATCAGTATCGTAGTCACTGTAACTCGTGTGAGATGCTCGGTGCTGGGAAAGGTGGAAAAGTATGGCTGTTGGTTTCGTGGATAGCATTTAAAGGGAATGCTCTACATTTGAAGATATTGAGATAAGTATCAGATATGGTGGGAAAAGCTTACTTTTAACTAGCGGTAAGCTTTCAACTTTTAAACACGACCCTAAGTAGCAGAAATTCAAATTATGTAGAAATGCGCCCCATTACGTCAGTTTTTGATGGCGTCATGGAATGGTTTCGTGACGACAACAATACCTGGCAGCATCTGGCATCCAGACCTAAAGAATTTCTCGAAACGCACGAAAACTGACGCCAACAGGTCATTCTTGTCGCGGGCGCTGCGTTACGTGGCGGATCTGTGAATGGCTTGTTTGTGGACTTTTTGTATTGGTGCTGGTCGTAAGCGAAGCTTTGGTGGCTGTTTGACATATGCAACGTAGCGATCACCAGCTTTTAGAGCAGATTATTAAGGGGAATGTTCCACATTTGAAGATGTTGAGTTAGGCATCAGATATGATGGGAAATGTTTCTTTATAACTCTTGGTAAGCTTTCAAGGTTCAAAAACGACACTAAGAAGCAAAATTTCAAAGTTTATAAAAATAGGCTCCATTACGTCATTGTTTCATGGCGTCATGAAATGGGTTTGTGACGACAGTAAAACCTGGCAGTGTCTGGCATCCAGACCTAAATAATGCCTTGAAACACGCGAAAGCTGACGCCAACCGGCCATTCTCGTCGCGGGGACTGTGTCGGCGAGCAGATTAGTGGGTGGGTTATTTGTGGATTTTTTGTGGGTGGGTTATTTGTGGATTTACCATTCTTATTTAGGATTAGTTGCGCAATTACTAGTTAATCCTGATATAACCATCGTGGTGCAACAGAATTCGCGTTGTTGATAGCCTTTGTGCGTTGTTAAAATCAGCTGTTACCAGTCATTCATAAATCATAAGCTGTCATCTCATAGGCTTGACAAAGAATAGTCAACCAGTGTGGTACATTGCGTAATGGCACGTGTCAACGGTGTCATCGTGACACTACCTCAGTGCTGCACTGTGGCATGGCATAATAAGCAATGATACGGTTTTTGTGCTGCACTTGCTGCTACTTTCACAATATACTCCATCATGAAGAGATGTGTCAAGCGTGCGTTCTTGTATTAAACTCCGCTTCTGACATGTCAGCGATCAAAAAGAGATGATACAATGTACGAATCACTTTCAGCAAAACACACAATAAGTGACATTATTTGCTCACCCTGTTTTGGGAATCCACAAATCAAAGGTAACAAAGATGCAAACACGTTTTTTGCTTCCACGGCCATACAACATGCTGCAGGCATCAGACTGCTTCACTCAGAAATATTGTTCACACAAGTAACAGCACATATATAACAAGAAAATATTGCAATGGAACTACAAGCCTGCTGGCCTTGCACAAGGCTGGAGACGTGACAAGTGCATGTAGCCATGCTAAAATGGGCAAAATGCAAGGAAGTGACGAAGCTGCCAGTGAGCACAAGGATCACGATAACAATATTGTTAAGCGCTGTCCAAGAAACCAACAGCAAGACCTTTTCACCTTTCCCAGCACCGAGCATCTCACACAAGTTGCAGTGACTGGGACATTGATGACTCACAAGCAATGCTAGCCTGAATACAAAATTTCTTAAAACAGTAGTATGTGCATCTATAATAATGCTGCACTATATTTTCAAAATTCTTAAGGGAGAAAATTTTGCAGAGCCGTATCACGCAAGCTCATACCAAACATGTACATTGATGAGCTGCACGGACCCGCCCCTAGTGCCAAAATAGATTGCTAATATTATGGCATGCAACGGATTAATTGCATGCTGTAATACCTCAATAGGTCCGAAATGTTGGTAACATCATGATTAAGCAGCAAATTGCCTTTGAACACCCCTGTAGCATGGGTGCTAGTCTTTCTTTCAGTTTGTCGACATCCCTACCTTGGCGTGTTCAAACGGAAACCAAAAGATAGAGGCATGTATTAATATATCACATTCTATTAGGAGTCATTTGATTTAAAGAATAAC
Source organism: Pollicipes pollicipes (assembly GCF_011947565.3). Classification (NCBI taxonomy): domain Eukaryota; kingdom Metazoa; phylum Arthropoda; class Thecostraca; order Pollicipedomorpha; family Pollicipedidae; genus Pollicipes; species Pollicipes pollicipes. The sequence continues at coordinate 31,516,918 of NW_023596746.1, forward strand.
ATAGCAATGTCCTCTCTCAGAAGCACAAACCTCGCATACACACTCTCCATCACATCAGATCAACACAAACCTCTGGCACGCGCCATCACTGATCACGCCCATTTCAAGCGCCTGATTCACACTCTAATGTCAAATAAGTGTGATACACACTTTCGCGCAATTTCCACACAAGTTTTCGGTTACCACCACATTTTACCGTGAGCCTCCTTCAAAGCAAAGTTCTAACTGGGGTTCACGGCGTGGAACTCAAGAGGTTGTATTGGTCGGACACAGTTTCTTCGTTCAAGATTCAAATTTGTCCTTCAATAGTCGTTCAATAGTTAATAAAATGTGCATCTAAAATTACTGTAGTATTTCCCTAATTTTATAGCTTTTTGCTAGCCCACAAACCCGTGCAAGGTGCATTGCTCCGGTACGCAAGGCGCCGAGCGAACTGCTTGTAAGAAATACGCCAGTGGAAAAAAAACAGCGGGAGAAGAAAGGCAGATTTGTTGCCGCGTCTTCCCCTTGCCACATTCGGGACAGTGGCTTTTTTTGCTCTGTACTTTTTTGCAGACAGTGGTGTTCTTTTTTATAACATTGACCTATGGTTTAGAAGCAAGGAAAACTGCCCTGTTGGCGACGAGTACCGCACAGCCCGAAAGTGCACACGCTCACGTTCGCGACACGCATTTAGCAGTGAAATCTTACTAACAGCCAATCACCTTCCGCAGATTGTATCATATGTACTGCATCATCATTCTTGCGAATGTATCAGTAGCCATGTTGGTTTGACCATAAGCAGAAGACAGTCTGTAATATAACGGGAATCGTGTGACAGTTTCTATGACGACATCAATGCCAAGGTGACACTGAAGTAGGCTCCCAATCAACCATTTTGTACTTTTGCGGGCGTATAACTCAGGAACCAGAGTGTTTTGGGCCTTAAAAGAGCCTGGCCGTGAGCTACATCAAAAGTCCTCAAGATGGCTCCTTTAGTTCAAACCCCGTGTAAAGGTGGAAAATTTTCTTTAATAATATATTCATCATGAGCCTTCTGTGCACTGGCAGCTTCATAACTTCCCTACATTTCGCCCACCGTATCATGACCGCATGCACTTGTGATGTCTCCAACCTTGTGCAAGGTTAGCAGGTTTCCAGTTTCGTTGAAATATTTTCTTCTTATGCATGTGTTATTACTTGTGTGAACAATATTTTTGAGTAAAGCAGCCTGATGGCTGCAGCATGTTGCATGGCTGTGGAAGCAGAAGACATGTTTGCATCTTCGTCACCCATGTTTTGTGGATTTCCAAAACAGGCTGATCAAGTGATGCCACTTATTGGTTGTGTGCTTTGCTGAAAGTGATTTGTATATTGTATCATGTGTTTTTGGTCAGTCACATATCAAATGCAGAGTACATACAAGAAAGCATGTTTGACCGATCTTTGAGGTAGTGACACGATGACCCTGTTGACCTGTGCCATTCCACAAGGTACCACATTGGTTGACTGCTCTATGTCAAGCCTATGAGATAACAACTTGTAGCTTATGAAAGATTGGTAACGACTGATTTCACAACGCCAAAGGATTATTGCCAGCGAGCATGCTGTTGCAACACAATGGTTATATCAGGGTTCACTAATAATTGCATAAATAATCCTGAGCAAGAAAAAATTTATTGGAAGTCTCACCACCTTTACTCTAGAAATATCAACGCTTTGGCAATCAATTCAGAGCAATGTTATATACTTGTTAATATTTGCACGCAACTGCATTTCCAGTTGTCAATCAAAAAGAGGGTAAGTACTTTGCACATCACATGATATCAATTCCAGAACCACAGCCTTGCAGGCAAGAATAAGTCCACAATACAGTATTGACATCCTCAACAGTCCTTGGCAGGTTTCGGTAACGGATTCATGACGCTATATGGCAGTCTTCACAGCATATCGTACTTTGATATTAATAATCTGCTCTAAAAGCTGGCGATCGCTACGTTGCGTATATCAAACAGTCCACCAAAACTTACGCTACGATCAATACCAAGACAAAAAATACACAAACAAGCTATTCAGTAACCTGCCACCTAACACAGCGCCCGCGACGGGAATCGCCGGTTGGCGTCAGTTTTCGTGCGTTCCGAGACATTTTTTTTAGGTCCTGATGCCCGATGCTAGCAGGTATCGCTGTCGTCACAAAACCATTCCATGACGCCATTTAAACAATGACGTAATGGGGCGCACCTTTACATACTTTGAAATTTTGACACTTAGGGCCGTTTCTGAACGCTGAAAGCTTACCAATAGTTACAAGGAAGTTTTTCACATCATATCTGATGCTTACCTCAATATCTTTAGCAGCATTTAAGAGCGTTCCCTTTAATATTTTTACTCATATTGTCAAGAGACCGGACTTTGTGGCTGAATTAATGTTTGGGATCAAGGCCACACCACTGCTTGACTGCATTGCTTGTACCGCTTGAGGCCAAACCTCAATTGCTAAACAACTGTGTACTCTGGGCATGATTCCCAACATTGCAGCAATCACAAAATTTGTCTGGCACCATCTGATCATGAAATGCCATATCAGTGACAGAACTGTATGATAAAGAGTTGCGTACCTGATGTTAGGCATATGTGCCTGGCATCTTAGTTTGGAGCATGAACCCCTCACATTTGGCTTAGCTCTGACAATTTTAAGCAGTTCATGTACCTAGGTGCAGGCACATAGCTGGGGCAGAGATCATGCAGCGCCAGAAAGCTCAGTAGGGTGCAGGCACAGAGCTGGGGCAGAGATCATGCAGCGCCAGAAAGCTCAGTAGGGTGCAGGCACAGAGCTGGGGCAGAGATCATGCAGCGCCAGAAAGCTCAGTAGGGTGCAGCACAATGAAAGTGAGAATTAATTGAGGCAGCCACGGCTTGAAGGCCAACCAGAAGGTAATTGTCTTAACTGCATCTTAGCTACCTTATCGTTCCCATATCATTCCGTACAGCCATTTAGGCAGCTGCACCCAAATGCATCTAAGCTGTAGCCAAGATCCCAATTTAACTGAAATGTTCAGACCAAACAGTGATCGAAGTAGGCGAGTATAAGTGTATCAGCCCCAAATCCACAGCATTGCATGGTTTGAATCATAAAATGTTGGATGCGTTTTAAAATACTGTAACTTATGTGACATAAAGCAGGAATGCAAGATATGGATTGGTGAATTCAGAGTGATGTCCATCAAACCTGAGTGCAACAGTACAGGCACTGTACGTCAGTAGGTGCAAAATCTGGTGAATATAGGTCCATTGTCACATAAGTCATATGTGATAAATGCTATCTGGCTCTGAATGTGGCTGCCCGTACAACCCACCACCATGCAGTCAGAGATTAACTAATTCAATTCAGGTGAGCAGGCACCAAAAGTCGTGGCAAATGGGAACGGAATTTTGCCCATGCTAGCTTCCACCGCTTCGCTGAATCAAAACTTGTCCGATATATCTCGAGGACTGGTTTGCAACATTTTGCAGACTGGCTAAATAGTACATTAAATTCTACGATTGGACGCACGCCGTGGTTAGAATGCATCAGCTGACGCATGCACGGCGTACCACGCCGTACTCAACTAGTACAAATCAGTTGAAGTACTCAGAATACAAACCCTTGCTTGCTTTCTGGGAAACCATGTCGATTTTCTCATCTCAACTACAACTTAAGCAATACTACCATACACCATGGCAATACCAGCAGCAACGACGCAGGACAGTCGAACACCTCAACATCGTTATAACCGGCATCACCCTAAATGTGGCGTTTTTGCGGCCTAACTCTCGCGTAAGAGCAGTTTCCAGCAACCTCTTGGCAACTGAAATTAAACTTGACCTATCAGAGAGCAGTCTTCATAGATCAAGATCGATAAAAATGTCCATATGGCAGCGGGGCCGTTTATCCTGAGAGGATATATTTTTTTTCGTACATGCGTATCCTAGCAACCGTTGTCAGTGGTGTTAGAAATAGTGCTAACCTCTGTTCTAGGGCCTTGGTGCTGACCGAAATGGCCCAGCTATTAATGTTCTGGCAAAGTATTCTTACTATATTATTAAATATCAGAGGTGAAGAGAAATATATTTATATCATCATTCTGTATATGCATTTATATTTCCTGTAGCTCAACAACTAGCTTTCAAGAACAGCGAGAAACAAGGTTTTGGAGCAGGAAAGCTGACGCCACTAAAACCTACATTATCGAGCATACATTGTATGAAAACGATGGAAGTGCAGCGAAACTTGCTGAAGTATTTTGCGTTTGCTTCTTTCTTTTATTTCTATGCATTATTTTTTGCAAGTTGTTTAGACATCAACAGAGACGTCCAATGGTTATAAGATCGCCACGTGATCCAGGGGCTTAAGATCGCATTTCTTTAAGGCCCTGGACTTCTCGGGCCGCGGGACAAATCTCAGCTAAACAAACGGTCTTACGCCCCGCCCCCTTCCCTTTCTCCCACTTCCACCTTACTCTGCCGTAAAGACGTGGATCCCTACAAAACAGCACGTCATGCTGATAAAAATCCCGCGGAACGCAGGCCTCCTTTAATAATTTTGGACGATGCAATATCTTTGATCTCATCTCCAATTTCTGAATCCCTTTCTCCACTCAGTCCTCAGATACCAAATGAAAGCATAAGGGCATAGGAGCCGAAACGTACTCTTGTAAATGTACCTAAGGTACCCACATAAGGAGAGAATGGGCATGTAATGCAACAATGGGGGGAAAGAGCATTTATACCCAGATCTGGACTCAGTCGCGCTCATTTAGTACATTCAAACCTCATGACATTTACCGTACCCCAGGTTGGTCAATCCTGTGCTTTCCTCAACAAATGCCGCAAAACTAGGGCTCTGATGGGAATCTATAACCACTAAAAATTATTAGTCATTGCTCACGTTCCTGGATATCCGCTCTGAGAGCATCGGGACTTAAAGCATTTTAATTATACAAATGTCTACATTGCTGGGTTTATTACATGTCGTAACTTGTATAAAGAGCGAGGTAGAACCGAAATCCCGGATGATCCCGCGAGAAAACCCAATGCACGGGATCCGAATTGGAACAGACAGGTCTCGCGCACCTGTCATCATTCACCTATCATTTATTGCAACTCCGTCCGCTGTACTCTTTTAATAGCATAGCCCTGAAATGAGATGGTGCACTGTACCAAACGTCATTGATTTACCATGGCAATGTTGCAGTGGCCCTCGTACAATAATCCCGGCTGAACACTCGAACACCTACAAATCGTGGACGGTGATACGAACGAGATCATCAGCTTCAACATGCCATGCAAGCGTATTCAGATCGACAGGACACGCCTTAGCAGACACCAAACGACAACAGTTTAGGCGCATTCCGCCTAAACCAGACACAACATATTCCGTCCAAAGGACTTCTCACAGACACAATAAAACACCATTCACAAGATGCCCAAGTGATTTATGCAGCCAAAAAGGAGACTGCATCAAGCACAGCGTACAGTTTCCCGTCCGCAGGCGAACACAACGTCATCGTAAAACCATCAAATACAACATACCATCGTCACACATAATCGCATCAAGCCACCCCCGCTTCCACAGCCACAACGAAGACGAAGACTACGCAAACGTTAAATCGGACTTCTTTCCAGCCCTACGCACAGCAGCAGCCCAAGCCGGGGCCGGCACCCGATACAGGCAAGCAGGGAGCAGTTGGGTGCCCAAAGGTAAACATTGCAGGTTCCTGAGCGCACCACCTCTATTCTTCAATTACATGCACACACCAGATATATTACACACTACCCCAAGCACATCTAGACTTAAATGCGTGCCATCACCTCAAACTCTGTATTTGGAACGGCTAGAAAGGCCTCAGATAGTAAAGCCCCACTAAGCCTACGCTTGTAGCTATAGGCATTTACCGAGAGGCCGGGATATTTTCACGACAAGGCACCTGATGATCATGCAATGGTCATAACACTGAACTGAGAGAAGACAGTCTGCATGAGAACATTTTTATGGTGTGTTGTCTGTTTAACTGCCCAACTTGCCGTTCCATGACCTCAACTTGACATGACATGTTCCGCGACCCAGCGCTCAGTTTTCCTCGACGTAGTCCCGCGGACTGTGCGGAGCGCCAGTCAGTCGATGAATGCCGACAACGCCTTGTCGCATGTCGGGTCATGCTTAGGGTGATCGTCCAGATCTTGGATAATGGACTTCTGCATCTTGCCTAGGAGATCCGACATGGTGTTGTGTGCACCGACCGTTGGGTTAGCCACAGGCGGTAGGGGGGGGGGGGGGGGACGCTGCGGACCACCGCGGGCGCCGACAGCTCAAACGGTCTGACGTGACGGGGGGATCCACATAATCATCGCCATCGCTGTCATCATCGACTCGGTCCCTTGGGTTCTCCGTGAAGGGCTGAAGGGCTGGCGTCTCAGTGGCCTTCATGGACGGTCCTGGCATCGGCTCTATGGCGGGGCTGGCCTCCGCCCTCAGGGTGGCAAACCATCCAGATGGTGTATCACTCGTCGTTCTGCCAAGAAAGGACAGTCAATTATCCTTGAAAATCAGCTGATTTCATTGGAAGAAGGTCATGTGCTTCCCCCCAAAAAATTATGTGTAATCTGCAGAGACGACTGACTTTATCATGGCTAACTTGATGTCTGACCAACTATTTCAAGCGTGGTCCTTTTTGTAAGCTATGTCATTCTTTTAGTTTTAATGCCCTGAAAACGTTTAAGTCTCCCATGTTTGCTCAACGTGTTTTGACCTATCATAAACGCCCACTGCAAGTTTCTTTGCAAAACGTAGTGCAGCTTATGTGAGGCACACGGACGGCGGAACAATGACCAGAGTGCTGATGTCCTGTAACAAATCACCTTGAAGCCTTATACTCAGCACAGAACTTCACAATTTTTCATTCTAGCTATCATATTTTGGGCAACCCTTTCCACGCACGGGGTAGCCAGTGCTAGGATGTAGTAGCTAGATGTGCTACTATACTGATGCTCCTGGGACATGTCTTTCTAACCTCATGCTTGGTTGTGGTCATCAAGTTCTTTGGCTTAGCCATCTGCATCTCCTGCATCCATAACCTTTAGGCCCAGGCATCAGGTAGTATAATGTGGGAGCTGGAATGATTGTTTAGTTTTGGTGTCTATTGCCAGGGCCTTGCACAGATTTGGAAAGCTTCCTACTTTACTGTCTACAGTCAATGGTTACAGCTAAGCTGTAAATAAGCACGCGTGAGACCACAAGTAGTACCCTTTGAACGCATGTTAAAAGCATGCTGGGGCCATGAGCATGCTAAACTGAGTTTTTTGTGAGCCAATGCCAGAGGCATTACCCTCGTAGCAGTCAGTGATATTTGATTATGCAAGCATACATGTCAAAATTATGAAACAAAGACGTCATCCCTGCTTGTGCTCACTTAAAATGATCAGCAGAAATTCAATGCAATATGGTTCTTGAAAAAACATAGATGTTGGAGAATAGTCATGTATATCTTGTGGCACATGTGTTCGACTAAGCTATTAGTGAGAGAAAATTATTACATTTTTCAGAGGATCAAATATGCTCACATAAATATATCAGACATATATTCGAAGGCGCTGTGGATTTTTCAAACAGCTCTGATTGCTGGTATCAATCAGCTGTTCCTTTTTGGTGGAAGCATGGCAAACATGTCGATGGGATGCATCAGTCACTCTGAATCTTGCCCCAAAGCAACCACTCTTCTTGCTCGAATAAGGCACTTCTCGTCATCAAGTACACTCCAGAGATGCGAATATCACTTGAGTTTAAACACTTTGCCTTCATATGCTGAGCTTATCCCCAGAAGGTTACATAACCAACCCCCGCAATGGAACTTTGCTCGGGTGCTGTCCCAAACAAAATAGTCGGATATGGCCAATATCCTGCTGTCTCCAAACTGAGGGCTGATGATGGAATTCTTTATCAGGTGTGAGTTGCGGTAAAACTGAGCATCTTCACATAGTCAAAAAGAACAAATGTTCATAATGTGGAAATTCAGTCCCATGCCCCATTCACCGCCATACACACCAGACATACTCTTGGACACGCACTTATGCAAAATCGGGTATGCCCTATCTACGTGCCTGGGATCAAGCTATGAAGGTAGCCCGTTTTTTATTGCAACTCACACTACTCCTCTTCGAATGTAACATTCAAATTCACATAACTTACAAGCTCCCCACGATGCCTCTGACAAAGCACACCTCGGAACGAGGAACCATGACTGACTATGCGCAATGCTGCGATGTTGCATTTAAGCAAACGACGTCCATGTGACGATAACGAAGTTATGCACAGACATCATAATGGTGTCATTAGTGTTGAAATCACCCATTCTAAAGCAACACTGTTTGGGTCTATGAGAACTAAATAAAAGTTATATCCGCTAATCCAACTACTTATTTGACTATTTCAATAAATGTTGCTGATGCCAGGCTCAGCTTGACGGCTGTATGACGTCATGACAAGCTTATTGGTGAGTTTACGTCTTCGGTCAAGTGAACGGTCGAGTTTTTAATACGCTGAGGAGACCGTGCAGTAAGGGCAAGCAGCATTTTGAAAACTGGGCTAAAAAAAAACCCTTCCAAATAAAAAGTGGTGACAGCAGGGTGTGCCCACAACTTCTTAATGAACTGTCTACCCACACGGCAACGCTGAAAAGACCTAAAACAGTGCACGATATTTTCCTCTTTTAGTGTTGTATATGCGCGCGATTCATCGCAATCGGCATTTCTTGAGGGAATATGTGATATAGAACTTCGAACAATGAGAACAACGAGAACAGTAAGAGAACAATGTTATAAGTCTCCCAAGCTCATGTGCGAGTGCACGCTTTTTGCTTCTGTATGCGAAGTCGGTGGCGCATAAATTATGTTCAGCATTTGCGTGTAAAAATTCATACGCGCATATCCGACTGCTGCTCTGAGACTAGGGTCGCCAAAGGAAGTCGCCATCGCGTAGGTCTGGGTTTGTATACGCGAAGTCACTTGCCCAGACCCGTACACACGCGCGAGCGACACACCCCGGTGTTCGCAAGCACATGTGGGGCTTCCGGCAACAGCGCAAGGTCCTTCTGACTTCATCGGCAGAGCTCATGACCTATGTGAAGAGCCCCCCGCGGCGGCCAAGAGCGTCCAGACCGATAAGATTTGGGTCCCCCGTTTAACGGCACAGGCCCTCCGATAAAATGAAAAGCCTCAGGCCAATAGGAGCGGAAACCTAGCGACGGTTGCCTTGGCAGGCCAGTTCCCCGTCAACAGCGTAGAGTCCTCAGAGCAAGCGAAAAGAACGCAAACGCCAACTTGGTAGGTCCTGAACAAGCGGGTGAGTTTCCCGGCTTATTGACATGTAGGGTCCCGGCAGGTGCGCAGGGTTCCCTCTGAGTAAACGCCAACGGTCCAAGGCCAGTGTGAATGAATGAATGCTCTTGAGCGACGCGAGAGTGCCTTGCCAGATGAGTGCTTTAGGGCTCAGGACAATAGTTCATGAGGACATCCGAGCAATATAGAATGCGCGTGTCTGTTGTAACGGGCCCCTGTGCGATCAAGACTTGCGCGGACAGGGTAACCAGGAAGGGGCCCGACAAGAGGTGAAGTGCCGTTCACGAATGAAATCAAAGGGAGAGACACCTAGATCAATGGAGAGGGCCCCTGAGCATCGGCGTCTCGGTGCGTTGACTTATAGTGGATCCCAGCGAACAGCGTGGAGCCTCCCGGCAAGTGGAAAGAAGCCGAGACCAATGCGACGGACCTCTGAGAAGCCGAGAGTTCCCCGGCAGGTTGAAGGATTATTCCACCTTTTTTTAACTTTCCCACCCTATTGTTAACTGAGACAAGCACCATTTGTATCAGCAGCAATGCCAGTTTCCTCTCAAAATCCCTCTGAATAGCCCAGAATTTTGGTTCGAATTAGCGGGCCCTGCGAAAGGAATCTGATTTGGCTACCTGCTCCACCATCATGAAAGTATATATTTTAATATGCTTTTCTTTGTACAATGTGTGTGTTCCGTAATGTTTGCCAAACACTAGTTTCAAAATGTCGCGTAATAAAACGCTACGAAAAGCTTGAAGCACCCTGTATAGACCAAAAATATGCAAACATCAGGCCATTAGCCTGCAAATTCACCGGAACGTTATTCTATGGCTCATTTCTCCTCTATGACGTCTACCACAGTGGCTCTTTTTCGAGGTGCGCTTTGGCTTTGGCATTGGTAGTATCACATGATCCATGTGATGCACTGGCTCAAACTTCAGTTTACTAACTTCTCGGTAACAGGCTCTTGCCCGCTGGGCCAATTGCTTTTTTTCATTCGCCCCAGGAGTGATGCGCACCATCGTGTCATGACGACGGTGGCGTGACTGCAGGGAAGGAGTGCAGTGCCGTTACAAAGCGTTGGCAGCGTAGTTTGGACTAGAAAATTATAAAGATTGATATCCTTATCTTGTCCTAACGGTACTACAGTGGCACTACCCGGTGCTATCATTAGACGTAACTAGTCCTGAGGTTTCACTAAAGAAGTTTTTGAGACATGCCACAAAGGTTGAACATTCCCTTCCACATATGTGATCCCGGTAATAGCATAAAGAGCCTTTCAGGCGACTGGGAAGATCTGTGGGGGGGGGGGGGGCTGATCAATCAAGAGTGCTCCGGTATTATGGCAGACAATGTCTCAACAACGCCGTAAGATCCTCCGAAAAAGGCAAAGAAATCAGGGCACCGTGGAAGGCATCTTACTCCTTAGCGATCGAATTGATCCCGCAAGTGAGCATATAGGGCCACTGGCAACAGCGGAGGATCTCTGGACAGTGTAAAGAGTCTCAAAATCTCCCAAACTCACCATCCTGTCGGTCAGCGAAGAATTATTTTCATTTGCTTACGGGCTCTTCATTTTCGGTTGCGACTGTCCTTGGTCGCCTGGACGACCAAAGACGTTCAATTTGGCTGCTTTGTGTGTGTTAGAAATATGCGTTCGTTCGGCTGGTTATGGTCGTTTCGGAGCAGAGGGGGGGGTGGGGGGCATGGCCACGCAGTTTTTCTCTGGATCAGCCACTGGTTCGTGCAGCTTAACAGATGGGGCCCCCGACAAGAGCGAAGCGGCCTCCAAGCAAATTAAAAGTATCAAAGACCCGATGTGGAGGGCCCCCGAACGACCGAGTGTGCCCGAGCAGGTATCCATTCAAATAGGAAGCATCCAAGACCCAATGTAGAGGGCCGTGGAAACGATCGCGTGTGCCTGGGCAGGTTATCAATATCCGCGATGTATCACAGGGGCCGTCACCAGTGTTGTGGACTATGTGGAGGTCTTTTGCTGGCAACGACCCCACAGTGACGTCACTGGGGGTCTGTCGCTGACAGTCACATAATATCAGCAACCAAGCAGCTATGTTGATTTCAAACCAGTGTCAAGTGGAGGGACCAGGGGCAGGGTGCGTCGCGATGAGCATACCCAGAAATGCTATTTACCCACAGATTCTGAAGTCATTGTCGCCAGTGAGTGTGGAGCTTGGGTATGCTCCCATCGGAGATGTGGCGTCCGGGGCTGCCGCTGCTGGGGAAGAAGAACTCGACAACTTAGTCCCCTAAAGAGCGTAAGTCCCCACTACATGGGTCGCCGAACCTGCCACATCGCTCACAGAGGCCCATACTCGACGTGCTGCTGAAAGAAAGCCTGTTGTGTGGCCATGACCGCGCTGTGTCCACGGTCGGCGACGGTCGGCGGCCTGCGCGGCAGACCGGGCGGCCGTATCTGACCTTTCGGGCGACGGTTGGACCAACCCGATTGAACTGTGCGCGCGATGTCCTGGAACTGCGCAACGCTTCACGTGTGTGCGGTCGTTCGCAAGCTCAAATGTGCGGACGCTGGCTACGATCAGCCGTGCACACCACCTGGGGACGCTGGGTGACGCACCACCTGGTGCAGGCTCAGCACCGTGTGTCCGGTGAGGTGTGACAGCGGGCGGTGGATGCATGCGACCAGACGGCACCAGAGTCAGGGTGTGGTCGCAGTCGACGGTTACGCAAGCGCCGGGCACCGGATAGCACGCGCTAGCGCAGGACCCCAAGACAGGTTTGTCGGACGGGTCGGGGGGAAGGGGGGGGGGGGAGGTGTCACGGACGACGGCAAGCGGTGAGACTGCCTGCTACGCCTGCCTCGTATGTACTGGGGCCGCCGCCGGTATCTCCGGCCCCTACAACCGCTTGTGACGGCGTTGCAGAGCAGCGACGGCGGCATTTAAGGAATAATGACACTTTTTGCAATTTTCATCTGTGGTTGGATCAGACGCGTCCGATTTAATTGATAATACCAGTTTTCTCGTAGAAAACTGGTAGCGAAGTCCTCGAAACTAAACCCTAACGTCCAGCATTGCAATGTTCGTAGGCCGCGCGGCGTTGGCCACGTGGCTTACGTCAGGTGACAGCCAACGGGCTGAGGGCCCTGTCTGCCATAATTGCCCTGTCATTGTGAGCTCTCACCAAGTTTGTGCTGCTCCTCAAACTCTCTTGAGCTCTCACCAAGTTCACCCTGTCTGCCATAAGCCTCATTTTCCATTGCCTCATTGTGAGCTCTCACCAAGATTTCATATCTCCAATTATTCTCAGAGGCCCCCGACCAACGCAAAGGCCCTCTGGCATTCGGGGTTTCGTCACTGTCCCTGTTCAGCAAATATTTCTCTGGCCAAATTGGGGCCCTT